>NW_028270143.1:31154035-31463204 GCF_037043375.1 Chiloscyllium plagiosum | reverse complement strand
TCTAATTCCAGTCACCAGCATCCAGTCTGTAACCTTGCTTCAAGTGCAGATCCAGTTATTAAAAATGATTTGAGGGTTTCCACCTCAACCATCAAACTGGGCAGTGAATTCCTTCCTGATGAAGAGCTTTTGCCCAAAATATCAATTTTCCCAGTCCTTGGATGATGCCTGACCTGCTGTGCTTTTCCAGCACCACACTCTCAACTCTAATCTCCAGCATCTGCAGTCCTCACTTTCGCCTAGTGAATTTCAGATACCCATCAACATCAGGATGAAAAGGCTCTTTCTCAAGGCTTTTCTGATCCTTGTACCAATCACTTTAAATCTGTGTTTTCTGGTAATTAATCACCCTGCTAGGAGAAACATCTCTTCCCTGTCAGTTCTATTTAAATCACTTATTATTTTATATAGGTTAATTAAGTCGCTTCCTCAGCCTACTATTTTAAAAGGAAAACAACCCTAGCCATCCAATGTATTTAGATTCCCTATAGTGTGGAAACAGGCCCTTTGGCCCAACAAGTCCACACTGACCCTCCGAAGAGTAACCCACCCAATCTCATTTCCTAATGCACCTAACACTGCAGACAATTTAGCATGGTCAATTCACCTGGCCTGCACATCTTTGGACTGTGGGAGGAAACCAGAGTACCCGGTGGAAACCCACGCAGACACTGGGAGAATTTGCAAGCTCCACACAGACAGTCGCCCAAGGTCAAAATCAAACCTGGGACCCTGGTGCTGTGAGGCAGCAGTGCTAACCACTGAGCCACCATGCCTCCTATTCTTGTAGCTGCAATTCACAAATCCTGCCAAAACACTTGTAAATCTTTCTGTCTATAGCAATGATGTCCTTCCTGTAATGTGGTGACAAGAACTGTACACAACTTCAACTGTGGTCAAACCATTGTCTTATATAGTTCCAGCATTACATTTCTGCTCTTGTATTCAATATCTCAACCGATGAAGGAAAGCATTGCCATATGCCTGCTTTGACATATGCCTTATTTAACTGTCCTTCCACCTTCAGGAATCTGTAGCCATACATATTAAGATCTCTAACTTCCTCAATATTCCCCCCACAAACGCTCATTTTTACCGGGTAGCCCTTTGCTTTCTTTGCCTTCCCCAAATGCATGCCTAATACTTCTCCATATTGAATTCAATTTGCCACTTTTTGAATCAACCATTGATGTCTACCTGCAATTTACAGTTAACGTCTTCAGTATCCATTATCTGGCCAATGTTTTATCATCTGCATGTTTCTCAATCAGACCTCCCACATTTAAGGCTAAACATGTCACAATCAGCAAGGTTCCATAAACTATGGCCTGCAGTATGCCACTGACAACAGTTTTCCATTTGCACTTGGAAGGGGGCAGTGGGTTTATACAACGTGCGATTAGATGGTCACTGAGTGGCTCAGTGGTTAGCACTGCTGCCTCACAGCACCAGGGTCCCAGGTTTGATTTTGATCTTGGGCGACTGTCTGTGCAAATTCTCCCAGTGTCTGCGTGGGTTTCCAACGGGTACTCTGGTTTCCTCCCACAGTCCAAAGATGTGCAGGCCAGGTGAATTGACCATGCTAAATTGGTCATTAGATGGTCCTGCTCAATAAAATGCTGCATTATGAAACTGCATGAGAAGTTAAATGGTTGTTTTCTCTAACCCCTTATGTCTGGCTAGTTGTAGAAAACAGGACTTTATTTCTGTTTGAAGTGTATTTAACTGGTTTGCATTTTCACTTTGGAAGTAACATTCACAATTATTATTTCACTTGTAGGTTATAATAATTATTCTAATAATTAAAACAAACTTCTGGCACAGGAGGTTATCAATCTCAGTCTTCAAATTTCAACTTGTGTAATATCTACAGCCTTTCTGAGGAAGGGACTTCCATATTTTCAGTAACTAAAACTGATAGTGTTAGGCAGTGTTCATTCTTTGTGTTCTTGATCTTTTAAATAAAACAAAACCCTAAGCCTTTACAACTGCTGTTAAACTAACTATTATTTGATAGTGTGTTGTAAATTCTCCAATATTTATTTATTGTTAAACATTCTTTAAACAAAATATAGTATTGCTGTACTATCATTAGCAAAGTCTACTCCTCTGTGAATGATTACGTCTGATTTTCATAAGTGTGAAACATTGGTTTTGTCATCAGTGGAATTAACAGTTACTTTGGAATGAACTGAATTCTTTCCAATTCTACTATTTAGGCTAACCAGGAGCTCACTACCCTGGAGGAAGAGACGATACAAATGCAAGAATCAGCCAACCTGTTTGAGGTCACCGTTCCGGAGTATAAACAATTAAAACAATGTCGCCAAGATATAGTTTTACTTAAGCAACTCTGGGATATTATTGTATATGTGAAGGTGAAGCATCTATTTACTCTTGAATCATAAAAAATGTTTTGCCATTTTTTAAAAGTTAACATTCCTTTCTGGCGGGGTTATTTTACTTTACATTGGGAAACGGTACTTTTCAAGATGAAAAAAACCGAAACAGTCCTCAGTTCTGAGGAAGGATCACCGGACCCGAAACATTAACTTTAATTTCTCTGCACAGATGCTGCCAGACCTGCTGAGCTTTTCCAGCAACTTCTGTTTTTGTTTTCAAAGTGATGACTTGTAATTAATGAGCTGTAATTAATGCTACTGTGAGATTATATAACGGGATGGATTTTACTCGGGGAAAGAGTAGCTGGGATGATCTTACTTGTGGCATGAAATGAAATATGCTATCACCTTGTAATATTTCAATTGAAGGATAATGACTCTGTTGCTATGACAACTTGTGTTTCTGATGTGTGGGTGAAATCTGGAATTCTTCATGCTTCCATGCAATATGGGGGGTGGTGGGAAAGTCATTGGCATTTGTTGCGCATTCGTAATTACCCTTTAGTGATGGTCAGTCACCTTCCTGAACTGCTGCAGTCAGCTTTTTTGAAACCTCTTAATAACCAGACATTCCAGCTTGACATTGGTCATTTTTACTGTCTGTTTACTCAAAAGTGACTCTAGGGAAGGGACAAACAAATATCTACAGGCTAAGTAAATTGCTGTAGAAAGCTTTCATCCAGACTCTTACTTGGACCTGACTTTCTCACAGGACAGATGTTTCATTGTCAGGGATAAGGGTAGAAAGTGACACCACTCCTTTTGGCAGGCTTTGGGACTTTGGCTGCATTTTGCTGAGTGGTCACTGAGTAAATTACTGCTACTGGGGTTGTCATCACATCAAGGTTGTTGGTCTGACTGCAATAGTGGTTGGCTCAGAGTGCCATCAGATCAGTAGCCTTTGCAGCACATTATTAGCGGAGGCCATTAATGAGGTTGCAGCTGCATGGGGAAGCACCTTAGTAAAAGGGGAACCTGTCAGTCACGCCCCAGCAATCATTTGTTGGGGGGGCATTTGGGGATTGCTTCATACTAGTGATGTTGTTCTAGAGTCATAGAACAGTACAGCATGGAAACAGACCCTTCAGTCCAACTCGTCCATGCCAACCAGATATCCTAAGTTAATGTAGTCCCATTTGCCAGCATTTGGTCTATATCTTTCTAAACCCTTCCTATTCATGTATCTATCCAAATGTCTTTTAAATGTTGTAATTGTAGCAGCCTCCACCATTTCTGGCAGCTCATTCCATACACGCACACTTTCTGCATGAACAAGTTTCCCCTTAGGTCCATTTTATATCATTCCCTACTCACCTTATACCTATGCCCTCTAATTTTGGGCTCCCCTACTCTGGGAGAAAGAGTATTGGCTATTCATCCTATCCATCCCTGTTAAGAATTTTATAAACCTTTACAAGGTCACCTCATAACCTCCGATGCTCCAGGAAAATAGCCTTAGCAAGGTAACAGAACATCTGCAGAAAAACACACTGGCTCAGCGAACTAATCCACAACCTCATCCACAACCCAAGCTACAAATCTTTGCAAAAACTCTATAGCTCTGGTCTATTCAGCCTCTCCCTATAGCTCAGAACCTCCAATTCTGGCAACGTCATTGTAAATCTTTTCTGCACCTTCTCAAGTTTAGCAGCATTTTTCCTACAACAAGGAGGGCAGAATTGAATGCAGTCTTCCAAAATTGCCCTAACCAATGTCCTGTACAGCTGCAATATGACATCCCAACTCCTAAAGCCAGTGTTCTGACCAATGCAGACAAGTGTACCAAATGTCGTCTTCACCACTCTGTCGACCTGCGACTCCACTTTCAAGGATCTATGGGCCAGCATTCATAGGTCTTTTTGTTCAGCGACATTCCCTACCATTAACTGTATCGGTCTTTCCTGATTTGCCTTACCAAAATGCCATACCTTATGTTTAACGAAATTAAATTTTCATCTGCCACTTTTTGGCACATTTGATCACATGCCGATTGTACTCTGAGATAACTTGCTTTGCTGTCCACGCCACCACCAATTTTGGTGTCATATGCAAACTTACTAACCATTCCTTCTATATTCACATCCATATAATTTACATAAATGACAAAAAGCAGTAGACCACCACGGATTACTGTGGTACACTGCTGGTCACAGGCCTCCACTCCGAAAAACAATCCTCCACCACCACCGGCTGTCTCCTACCTTCTGGCCAATTTTGTATCCAAATGGCTCTGAATTCCATCTGATCTGACCTTGCTAGGCAGTCTATCGTGCGGAATCTTGACCCCTGGAGTGTCCATAAAGCATTCCCAGTCCTTCTGGAACACATTGTAAATTCTAAGTTTTCACCAGCCAGTGTCTCCACTTGGAGGCCATTTCCCCTGATGTGTTAAATATCTGCAGATGTAGAGGTAGTGCTCCGTCCTTAATTGACCCAAGGGTTTCAAATGGCCTCCAAGCAGACAACTATTTTTCCCACTGGTTGAAAATAGGAAATGTAAAGAGCAGACATTTACTACCTGCACCCCCATCTCTCCCAACCACCATGCACCTCATCCTACCATGACATTTTTCCAGTCTTGCTGACTCCCAGTGATCCAAAAATGCTAGTCTGCATTACCAAATTTCTATGTTAACTTAACAGTCAGAAGAAGGAGCTAATCTGTTGAACCCCCATCTATTTAATTTTTTTGTCATCAATTTTAGGAAGAAACCATTTCAATTGATAATCAGTAAAAATATTTTAATAATCTGAAACACTACTGTTGGAATTTGTATGTTTTCCTGTTTAACAGACAAGCATTTACGACTGGACCAAGACACAGTGGAGACAGATCAACGTGGAGCAAATGGATGTGGAGCTAAGAAGATTTTCAAAGGCAAGTCAGCTTGTTCTATAATGTTATCTTCTCTTTTTTTTTGTAGCTAATTTGTCAACAGCTTAAATCTTGCATCCTCATGTACTAGAATGTTAAGCAGTGTGAACTGGAATATTAATCAAGTTCATTTACTTTGGACATTTTTCAAACCTTAGTGATAAATTTTGTTGAACTATTTTTCTTTGGTCCAAGTGAATGACAGGCTCAAAGGTTAATGAAACATAAAATGTCCGAGGCTTTATTAATAGGAAAATAGAATGCAGGAACAAGAAGGACATGTTGAGCTTGCATTGAATACTAGTTTGGTCTCAGGCTTCAGTTCTGGGTGCCACAGTTTTGAACTCGTGTAAAGGCATTGGACGAAGTACAGAAAAGATTCATAAGAACAGTCCCAGGGATGAGCATCTTCATTATGAAAATAGATTAAAGAAATTGGATCTTGGGGAAAAGAAAGCTGAGAGGATATTTAATTGAGATATTGAAAATTGCAAGAAATCTAGACAGAGTAGCCGGGAAGAAGCTGTTCCCAATCATGAAAGGATTGAGAATGGAAGGCACAGATTTCAAGTAATTGGTAAAAGCAAAAACAACATGAGGAAAATCTTTTTTGCACACAATGGTCAAGGTCTGGAATTTACTACCTGGAAATGTTGTGGAGTCAGTGTTCACTTAAAGCTCTTAGAAGGGAATCAGGCTATTTTCCGAAAAAGAGGATGGTGCAATGTTGGGAGAAGCTGGGAGAATGGTGCTAAATGAATGGCTCATTTGGAGCGCTATTAAAGAGGCAAAAAGGCCTCTTCTTGTGCTGTAACAATTCTGTGAATTTGTGAAAACCCATTTTCTTTCACCAGTATTTCCTTAACAGAACATAAAAAGCTAAATCATTAGGCTATCTTATCGGTCTACTCAACCCGTGTGCATTGTTTGAGTATCTCCTCTACATCTTCAAACCAGAGTTGCTTGTAAAGATATGGTTTTACCAGAGTATTACCTGCTTTAGACATGGTATTGATTGTTGGTACTCCATTGTTTAAACTGTATACAGAGGAACCTCGATTATCCAAACGAGATGGGTGGGCACTATTTCATTCAGATAATTGATTATTCGGTTTATTGATTATTCGGTTAATTGATTCAATGCCTCTCCTTTGGCGCTTGGAGGTTTCTGAAGTTGCCTTTTTTCTCGCTTTGCCCACCTTGCTCCTTCTCTCTGTCTCAGGGTTTGTTTCTAAGCAGACACACATTTGTGTGTAAGGGACCCGCAGCATTGCTGAAATCAACCCCTCCCTCCCCCCACCCTAACCCCCACCCCACCCCATCGGTTCAATTGGATTGACACAGCAAGCACTAGCTACGTCCGCTCCCCATTCAGGAGACTAGGCAGCAGCACACCATGCGCAAGTCCACGCCCTGTCTGTTCCCCAAACCTGTCCGTCCCCACTGCCACCCACCGTCCAACTCCCCTCCGACCCCCATCTGCGCTCCCGCACCCTGTTCAACGCAGCCGTCCAGCCCAACCCCCCCATGCGTCCCATCCCTGTGAACCCCCCCCAATCCACCTCCAACCCCCGTGACCCCCACCCACTCTCCGGGGCAGCCAGGATGTCGCCCAGCCAGGGGACGAAACATTTATAACAAAAACTTGCAGCTCGGCGAACAGAACCACAACAATTGTTAATATTGTTCACTTTTTAGTTCTTCAGTAATTGGACATGTTGTTGTCATCTGAGCAAAGATTCCTCTATATACTATTTCATCTTCAAGTTTTCATGATTGTGTGTGCAATATTTATGTAACCATTTCCATCTTACTATGGACAGTACTTCATATTTGTCTGTGGTAAATTCTGTTTGCCTTGTACCATCTGTTATGTCTTTTGTCCAACTCATTTTACAGAATCCACCACTATTATTTGGGGTATGTGGCATTACTGGGTTGAGGGATGTTGCCATCATTGCTTTTTCCTTGACTGGATCTAAGGGCCTATTTGACTTATAATGATAGGGGAACAAACCGTGGTAGAACTTAACAAGAAACAATTTATTACATGAAAACAATCAGACACAAGTTAGTCCACCTGCCTCCTGCCAAAATTATGGTGGAGGATTGACAAATTCTCCATTTCCTGTGTTTCTGTTGAGGTTCTGCTGGTGTCATAAAGAAGACTTCAGAAACTTGCCTCGGCAGTGATGGTCTTGTATGATTGATGAGTTGATACAAGTGAGATGTAGAAAGGATAAAAAACTCAAAACAAACAAATAGTTCCTGATGGAAGCATTTATTAATTACTTCATTATTATTAGTTTTTGAAGAATTTAGTGTTTTGGAACCAAGTGAATTTCACACCTATTCCCAGAATTCAGAATACAAAGCACACTCAAACAATTGTAATCTGTTAAACTTAATTCAGTACTTGACAAAATATTGGAATCAATTGCTAAGTTTAAACTAGAGAATTATTTTATATTTACCTAATAAATCCTCATCCACAACATTGGCAGGAGACAGGAGAACTGCTGTGGGATTTTGGAGTTCTTGTGTTCATGTAGGTTGTTTGCCTGTTTTCTGATTGACCTTTTACAATTTCTGTTACATTTTGCAACATTTGGGGAGGTCAGGCAGCTTCAAAGTGGGTCTTTTGAACTTCTTTCTCCATTCTTCCTCGTCGGATTCAGACAAATTTTCTCACAGCACGGTAATTACTACATTGCTTCAAATTAGTATATTGAAACAACAGTGTCATTCAGAGGGCAGGGTGGAAACCAAAAACCTCACACTGCAGCAATGTGTGGAGCTCTTCTGGACATGTGATTTCGTCTAAATTTCTTTATGTAGTAACATTGTAAACAAATACATTTCTTGTGATCACGTTTATAATTTGCAAATGCAATCCTGTTCACAGTATTTGCATTTGTCAAATGGTTGAGCAGAGTAGATGCAGTACCCCAATAAACCCATTCCTGGCTCAAAATTTATCTGGGCCTTCGTTATCTTTTTGGCCATTTTGGTATTTACAGTCAGAACCTGCCAGAACAGCCATAGGTTTTTTTGAACGCAGAAGTTTTCAGTTGTGTTTTTCTCATGGTGTTTTGTTGGTTTTTGGCAGAAAACATTAGCTTATTTTATGTGGTAGGACATGAAAGTACAAAACGTGGTGCTTGAAATTTGATGATGGACATATTTGATAAAGGTTTGCTCACTTGTAATAGATCAAATATTTATTCACTGCATGTAATGTTCTGTGCATTGTGGAACATTGGCCTAAGACCCTGATTTTCTAAAGCTATGAATGAAATCCCTCACCAGAGGGAGAAATGTGGCTAAATGTTTTCACACTGCAGTAGCTGTATTTTTTGATAAGACAGAATATTATGGAAAATGCATTGGCATCAGAGTGAATATTCATGCCACAGCTCACATACTGTCAATTGCTAGTCATGATCAAAGGGAACACAGATTAAAACTTGGCACCGTAGAGTTATATCTCTATCACTGATGTATACAAGGTCAATGAGTTTATGTATGTACTTTTGGGGGTAAATCAAATTCTCTCTGAAATTTGCATTTTACCAGACAATCAATTTTATTGTTGCATTTACACAAACATATTTACTTCCTGTGTACTGCAACTTTTTTCATTGCTCTGAAACATCAGTGAAGTCTTTTTTGTTTTGGTCAATGGTGCCTGATGCAAATCATCTGTTGCTTTAAGTCAAAATTCTTATTTCATGTTGCATTTCAAAATTCTTATTTCATGTTGCTTTATACTTTGTGTAGGACATCAGAATGCTTGACAAAGAAGTGCGTGCTTGGGATGCATTTGTCAGTTTGGACTCCAGTGTGAAGAACCTGCTCACGTCACTACGAGCAGTGACAGAATTACAAAACCCAGCTATCAGAGACAGACACTGGTACCAGCTGATGAATTCCACAGGGGTCAGTCCAACATATATTACTATAATATTTAGAGATTCTTTTTCATTAATTTAGCTGGGAAGCAATTTTCTTCTAATTAATATTGTGTTCTATATTTCCAGATTCATTGTACAATGGACTAAACGTAAACAATACTTCAAATTTTAGAGAGGCTAAGGGTAGTGAAAAAATATTTCAGGAACATAGATCCAAATACTTGGCAATGTGGAAAGAACTCTGGGATTTCTAAACAAAAAAAACAAGGGTTGCCTGAAGGTTCTAACAAAGTGAATAGCTGGACATATTTTAATTTTTCCCTATGGGTCTACTTCTCAACAGACAGACACCCTGATGAACAGACTACAGAGATTAGGAGATGAAATGTGAAAATGGTTGGTCAATGCTGGGCACTCTGAAGAGGTTTCCTTGTCAGGCCTGGGGGAAATACACTGGTCCACAAACAGTGCTGTAAATATATTTGCCTAATGGATCTGGCAATTCTTGACTTACCTGCCTTCCCACACCCTAGAAAATTTGGCTAACATGGTTTATCTGGCTGGGTATCTTTCTCCTGTCACTTTCTGGAAACAAGTTCCCTCATTTGTGTCTCACCACTGAGAGCATTATGTCAGAGGCAGCCTCATAAAATAGAATCCCCATTGTGCAGAAAGAAGCCACTTGGTCCTCCGAGTCTGTACTGACCCGCTGAAAAGCATCCCACCCAGACCCAACCACATCCTCCACCACCACCCTATCACCGTAACCTCGCATTAACAATGGCTGACCGACCCAGTCTGCATAACCCTAGACACTATGGGCAATTTAGCATAGCTGATCCACCTAACCTGCACATCTTTGGACTGTGGGAGGAAACCAGAGCACCTGGCCAAAACCCACACAGATACAGAGAGAATGTGCGAGCTCCATACAGCCAGTCAGTCAAAGCTGGAATCAGACCTAGTCCCTGGCCCCGTGAGGTAGTAGTGCTAACCACTGAGCCATGCTGCCCATCACTGAAGCTTGGAGCTGCCTTGCCACAGGTGTGGGGCCTATGAGTTTCCTGCTCCTCGCTTCTCCCTCTCACAACAATGGCTGCCATTATCAGTTTCCTAGGGCTCACGCTTTCAGCCTAATGTCTCCTTTCAGAACTGCTGCTATGATTTGGCCAACAAACAACTGATGAAGGGTTTATACCTGAAATGTCGATTCTCCTGCTCCTCAGATGCTGCCTGACCTATTATGCTTTTCTAGCACCACCCTCTCAATAAACACACCTTCCACCCATTGAGGGCCACTATCATGGAAAATTTGTCCTGTCACTGCTTCCCCCTTGAAGTACAGCAAGGCCTGAGAAATTGGTCTCTGACTGGGCACACAAAATCCTGACCATGCTGTTCAGAACTAAAGGCAGCCATCCAAATGGGGACCAGCCAGAGCTTTATCTCATGGTTACATCACTTTATACTGTTTGTATTCCAACAATTGAGATAATGGCCACCATTTCAATAGACTTTTGAATTCTAGTTTGTATTTGCGTACTCGGCTTAGAGATTTCCCTGAATTATCTACATTCTGTAGTGAATGATGTCTTTTTTCTCTGTCTGCCGTAGTGTTGCTCAATCACTTGATCCTCCAGTGTCCCTTTGCACTTTCCTTTTCCCAGCTTTATTGCACCACTTAATTTTGGATCTATGCCTCAATTCCATCATCAAAGTGATTTATAAATGTAGTGAGATTCTGAGATTAATTCTAGATCGCTGAAGGGGGAGCCTCATATTCCCATTCTATCAGTTGTGTCCTACACTATTTCCCTATCCAAATCAATAAGTTGCCTCCGATTCCATGAATTCTAATTTTCTGAGCATTTCGTTATGTGAACCTGAGAGTTACAGGGGTCTATATTACAGAAAAAAGGCCCTTCAGTCCATTGGGTTTGTGCTGGTAACAAACAATTACTTAATTATTCTAATCTCCTCTCCAATGCAATCACAGCCCTCCAGTAATGTGTATCCCACATTATTCTAACACAGTGTTCTAGCTGTGGCTAGCCAATTTTTTTTTACAGTTCCAGCATCACCTCCCTGCTTATAAACTCTGTCTCGGCTAATAACTGCAAATATCCCAGATGCCTTAATCATCTTATCTAACTGTCCCGCCGCATTAAGGGACCGGTGGACATGCATAGCAAGGTCATTCTAGTACTTGATGGTTCCCAGGGTTCTACTATTCATCATGCATTGCCTTGCTTTGTTTGTCTGGCCCAAGTCCATCATAGAACATTACAGCACAGTATGGGCCCTTCAGCCCTTGATGTTGCGCCGGCCACGTCACACTTATTCAGATTAAATTCCATTTGTCACTGATCAGCCTATCTGACCAACCCATCTATATCCTAATGTAATCTAAGGTTATCCTCCCCAATGTTTACCACCCCACCAATTTTTGTATCATCCACGAACTTATTGATCAATCCTCCTAAATTCAACTCTAAATAATTTATATATACAACAAACAGCAAGGGCCCCAACACTGATTCCTGCAGAATGCCACTGGACACAGGTTTCCAGTCACAAGAACATCCCTTGACCATCACCCTCTGCTTCCTGCCACTCAGCCATTCTGTATCCAATTTGCCAAATTTCCTTGCTTCCCAAAGAGATCCGTCGGCCATGCAGGACCTTATCAAAAAGCCTTGCTGAAGTTCAAGTAGACTATGGCAACTGTGTTGCTCTCATCTAAACACCTGGTTACTTGTTCAAAAACTTCACTCATGTTGGTCAGACATGACCGTGCTGCCTATTCTTTATTAATCCCTGACTCTACAAGTGCAGATTAACTCTGTCCCTCAGAAATACTTCTGATAGTAGTTGAGGTTAAATTGGCCAGTCGTTTCCTGGAAGCCTGTGTAAGTAACATCCATGGACACTTCAAGATCTACAAAGTTTGCCCACTCCTTGAAAAGAACAGCGAGCTTTGTTCAAGACTACTTGCCTTTTACAAATGCATATTGGTATCTCTGATCAGACAGTTCTGGGAGTGTAGACCGGAAACAGTGAGAAGATATTATAGGCCAATTTGCTATGCATCAGTAATATTGTCTCAGCAAAAACCCTAGGAATAAATAAGAAAAAAACTGTCATGTGTATTTGTACTAAATGATTTATTTGTTTATTTTACCTCTTTTTCAGGTTAAGTTTATAATGAGTGATGACACAATTCTGGCTGATCTGTTAGCTCTGAAACTACATAGAGTTGAAGATGAAGTCCGGAACATTGTGGACAAAGCTGTAAAAGAGTTGGGAATAGAGAAGGTTTTTGACATTACCAATTCTGATTTTAATAGTTCTGGTGTGGAGAACAGAAAGTTCAATTAAACTGTGTTTCTGTGAATACTGAAAACATGAAAAAATAAAGTGGTGAAAACATGCCAGTTCTGGTAGCAGCTATGGAAATGGAAACAGGAATAAAGGGCGAGTCTTGTGTCCTGCCCATGATGTGTTTAGTGCTTGGGGGCATTTACTTTGGCAGGAATAATTTGGGTGTGGACCTTGTCACCTTTCCACCTCCACAAGAGTTACATTTGTGTCAGGAAGGTTCTTGGATAGCATTCTCACCCAGCTCCAGCTGAGACTCTGAAGTCATCATTAACTGCCATATAAGGGTTCCCTCTCACTGATGCTGTTACTGTTTACCATGCATGGGAAATCTCATGCTGAAAAGACTCACTACCTCATGAGGAACCTGGCAGCAAGATGGAGGGAACCTACTGAGATCTGCCCTCTGCCCTCCCATATTATCATCAGGAAAAAAGAGAGAGTACTGTGGCAGGCAAAGAGCAGAAGATGTGTTTAGTGGAGCTATAAATGTCAAAGCATGCTCACCAATAACAGCTGGGGTCCAAAAGAGCAAAGGAACCGAGATTGTGATCTTCGTGATTATTGAAGGCTATGTTAAGCCCAGAAGCCTGTCAAGTGCACAGTCGGACGGAGATGTGCTGTTCCCCCAGCTTGCATTGAGCTGCATTTAAGCAATATAAGAAGACTAGAACTTAAGCATGCGAGGAGAACAGCAAGTCAAAAATGGCAGGAAACTGAAGGGTGGGGCTCACTCTTTCAGACTGAACAGAGGTATTCTGCAAGCGCTCACTCAATCTACACTTGGTCACCCTGCTGTAGAGGAGAGTCAGTGGGAAGATGGTGAATATTGGTTGAAAGACTCAAATCGCCATCCTCTGCCATTTTTAGAGAAGCCATTCCGTCCACTGCAGTGTTGTCCTGTCATCAGCTGCTCTATAGAACACTCCTCTTCCCATACAAGTGCAGGAGATAACAATGTCTTGCTTCATCCTCTTCCCCTCTCAGCATGCAAAGTCCCAAACACACCTTTCAGATAAAGTAACAATTTACTTGTGTTTTTTTTTAATTTCTGTGTCCACAATGTGGACTTCTCTACCATGGAGTGACCAGATTGAATGATCACTTTGCAGAATAGTGCCAAACAATCAGCTTATTGTCCGCAGAATTTGCAATTCTCCTCTCCATTCATATACTGCCTTTTCTGTCTTTGGCAACCAACATTGTGCCAATGAAGCTCAATGGAAGCTGAAGAAACAGCATTCCTATTTCGAGTTAGACACTTGACAACCTTTCAGATTCAATAGTAAATTCAGTGTTTTCCAACCATAGCCTCTTTCCCTTTGTTTTGACAATAGCTGTTGGCAGTGATTTTGCTTTCACCCCTCCACATAGCTTTAGTTCTTTCATTTGTCCCATTGCTCTCCTTTTTTACCTTCATTATCTTTATTTTTCCATTTAGTTACTCCTGCCTTCCAGCCTATAGACCTTGCCATTTGTTGTTTCCCTCTCCTGCCTGACAGTTGCATCTGTCCATATTCCTGATCTTGATGAAGGATCATTAGCCTGAAAAGGTTACTCTTGTTTATTTCTCCACAGTTACTGCTAAATGTGTGTGAACACTCAATATTATTTTCTGACCATTTACATAATTCAGAAAGATTTTCAAGCCAATTTCATGATCATAACCTGTTCTTGACACTTAGTTTGAGGCTAGAAATCTAATAGCAGTTTCTTGTATGTATTTGTTATGTCAGTGTGTCTACCTCTATTAGAATATAACATCAAATGCATGCAACAGCAGTTTTCCTTTTA
Source organism: Chiloscyllium plagiosum (assembly GCF_037043375.1). NCBI lineage: Eukaryota > Metazoa > Chordata > Chondrichthyes > Orectolobiformes > Hemiscylliidae > Chiloscyllium > Chiloscyllium plagiosum. Next base: position 31,448,841 of record NW_028270143.1, on the reverse strand, counting down.
TTTAACTACCTTTATTATTTGTGGTCCTGTAATCTTTCTTATTGTTGTTATTTAATATGATGAACTTGAGTGATACTGAAGCTGGATTCAGTCTCATGTGTAGAGATAATAAATGTCATAACCCTATTAATTTGCTTATGCATGTCTAAATGATGAAATATTTATTTCATTGGAAGGTTGCCTCAGTGAACAATGTGAGATTAGAAAGCATTGAAGTTAAATGATTATATTGAAAACTGATTTCAGAAAATGTAATGGTGTTATGAGCCTATCCTGGATGACTAGCCAATGATTTATTTTCAGGTCCTCTCAGAAATCAGCTACACATGGACCACCATGGAGTTTTCATATGAGGAACACCATCGAACGGGAACACCCCTGTTGAAGTTTGATGAAGAGCTTATTGAAATTCTAGATGACAGCCAAGTATGATTTTTAAAACTATTTTTGTTCTTGTTTTCTTTGAATTGAGGCAAGATTGTACTCCTGTACCAGTTAGAGCATTGAGAAGAATGGAGAAATTTCTAACAAAGCTCAAAAGAAGCCAAAATTGGATGTAAAATGAGTGGCTGATTAGATTGCATCTCAATCCCCACCAGCAGAATAGGTGATCAGGACCTTTCACAGGGTAGAAAGTGGATCATGCAATGCCGATTTTATGGAAGTCTATAACTTGAGGAAATAAAACTGATTTCTCCGTGCTATCAATGCAGCTGAAAAGTTTCCAATTTCACATTGAATTGGGCAGCATTTGGATGTTACTGATGGCTGGTTAAAACATGCATTGGACACCTTGCATGTGTTAATAAAGGGCCTCATACTTGTTTTGAGATCTCTTTTGGAATTTCATTAGGAGTGAATGGAAAATTTTCGACTCAGGTTTGTAAATTCTTGGGTGCCCTAACCGTTGGTCCTTGAGGGACCTACTGGAAACCATCAAAGGTATTTTCTTTTAAAATTACTTATCATACAAAGTCAAAGGAAGTGGCAGCTTCCTCCCTACTTCACCAGTCTCTCCAGCCTCTGAAGTGTCCCCAGAAAGGGGCCATTCTCCCACCTCATTTTGTGCTTTAGCAAAGAATATGGAGAGACAATAAAAGCTAAATTACAAGATATTAAAATGGGTACAAAAGGAAAGAGGCCTTGTATATTTATGTACAAGTCGCAGATAATGTCAAAACAAATAAATCTTATGGGATACAGGGCTTCATAAATAGAGACATGGAGTATAAAAAACATACCAAGCCTACAGGAAACTCTAGCTGTGCTGAGCTGGAATATGGTGTCCAATCTATGATCCACACAATAAGAATGGAGGAAGGCTTTGCAAAGGTCAAAGAAGAATGGTTCAAGGAATGACAAATTGCACTTCTCCAAGTAAACTGGAGGGGCTGGGGTGTCCTTCTTAGAGTAGATAAGGTTCAGAGATGTTAGAAATGTTTAAAGTCACCAACAGTTTAGATATGACAAATAGACGATGTTTGTAATAGTTAGCAACCAGAGAGCACATGTTTTAGGTGATTTACAGAATCAGTAGAGAACAGCTTCTTCCCTGCTGTTATCGGACTTTTGAATGGGCCTCTTAATTGGTTCATGGTGATCACTCGCTGCACCTTCTTGGCTGCTGTAACACTGTACCCTTCACTCTGTTCTGTTACCTGATGCAGTTGCACAATACAAACTGTCTGTAAAGCACATAAGAAAAAACTTTTCACTCTACCTCAGCACGTGACACTTACAGATCAAAGCAAATGAGGAAAATGTATTTTCTACGTGAAGTACTTATGCGACAAGTGGTCAGTATTTGGAATGCCTGATGGATGATAGGTACAGATTAAATAGAAGCATTTAATTGGGCATTGGTAAATATTTGAAAAAGAACTAAAACTTGCAGAAAGTCTGGGAAAGGGCAGAAGAGTTGACACAGACATGTTAGGTTAAATAGCTTTTTCTTTGCCAAATTATTCTGTGATTCTCTGCGTTTTCTGGAATGCTTGGAAGAATCAAATCTTTAGAAGAAGTGGATGAACAATAGAATATATGATGGCACTATATATGTGAAATCAAGCTTCACAGCACCTGTACAAATAGCATTTGCAATTTCTTTTTATTTTCTCAAGTCTAAGAAGCTGTCTTCTGATAGTGAGCTGTTTTTCCTCTTTTCCTCGTAGTGTAAATAGTTGATGAGAAGAATTCCCCTTTGTCTCACTTCTGTCTTTACAGGTGCAGTTACAAGTTATACTGCAAAGCAAATATGTGGAGTACTTTATTGAACAGGTCTCAGCCTGGCAAAAAAAGCTGACAGTGGCAGACTCTGTCATCTTTATCTGGATGGAGGTCCAACGCACATGGTCTCATCTTGAGAGTATTTTCATTGGATCTGATGACATTCGAAACCAACTTCCTGAAGATGCCAAACGATTTGATGGAATAGACTCAGACTTTAAGGTTGAATTATTAATGTATTTTGTTTTAGTTTTGGTAATATGTTAATTAAAATTCTGAGTTGAAGAGCATGATGCTGGAAAAACACAGCCGATTAGGCAGCATCCGAGGGGCAAGAGAGTCAATGTTTTGGCATAAGCTCTTCATCAGGAATGGGGCTTGTGGGCCAAGGGGCTGAGATATAAATGGGAGGGGGGTTCAGGCTGGGGTAAGGTAGCTGGGATTGCGATAGGTAGATGAAGGTGAGGGTGAAAGTGATAGGTCAGACAGGAAGATGGAGCAGATAGATGGGAAAGGTGATGGATGGGTAGGACTGTTCAAGAGGGTAGTGGCAAGTTGGGAGGTTGGGACTGGGATAAGGTGGGGGGAAGGGAAATGAGGAAACTGGTGAAATCCACATTGATCCTATGTGGTTGGAGAGTCCCAAGATGGAAGATGAGACATTCTTCCTCCAGGCATCGGGTGGTTATGCCCGAAATATTGACTCTCCTCCTCAGTTGCTGCTTGACCGGTTTTGTTTTTCTAGCACTGCACTCTTCGACTCTGATCTCGAGCATCTGCAGTCCTCACTTTCTCCTATTTTGAGTCTGGATTTTCCTCACTACCAATAAGACTAATGGTGTGAGATTTCAAACTCTCTGTTTGTTGACCCAGATGAATTTGTTCTGATCAGCTTAATTGAAACATTTCTCATCAGTTGACATTTAATTCCTGCCTTTGGTTTGAAGCCCACTGTTAGATGTTGGCATAGCCATTATTGAAGGTGTAGAAGGCTTGTAGCTTATTATGTTTATTAACAGAATTTCCTTGTGCCATGAAGTTTCGATTTATTTCTTTTAATCTGTCTATTCAGACATGTTGTGACACATCTATGTGGCTACTGGGACTTGAACCAGAATTCGCTGGACCAGAGGCCCGGAGAATAATACTTTGCCACAAGATTTCTTATTGTATAGTTGCTGCTTCTAAACATCTCAGCCTGGACCCCTTTGCAGCACCCCTGACAACGTGTGTGTCTTAACATCAGGGAGAATGGGATTAAGGTTTCTATCCCCTGTATGAGTACAGGCAGCATATGGCATCATTTAATGATGAAATGTTTCTGTTTTGGAAATGGGTACAACTTTGGCAGGAATATGTTCTCCAATCCTGCGCCATTCTACCTTCCAAAGTGGCAAGTAAGCAAAGGAGCACTCAGGAGCAGGCTTTCCCTTTCGGGGCCTGGAATCATGTTCGGGGCATTTTTTGCTCTCACATTCCTGACTGTTAATCATTGGGGAGCTCCCATGGGATTTTTGATTTTTGAAAATCAAGGGGATTAGACTGGAGTTGTGACTGCAGAACAGTTATCTCGGGATACCTTTTGTGCAAAATGAGTCACCAATCAGGCTAGATTGAACAAATAAAAACAACATGTTCAATTAAAGTGGCATTTTAAGTGCTTACACGCTGAATAGGTAGCATGACAGATACTAATTTTATTCAGTATGGAGATTTAATAGGGATGCATCATAATCAATAAATATTCTGTTGTGTTATCTTAAAGCTTTCTATAAAAGAGTAGTGTTATAGGGTGACTATAATCCCTGGTTTCTAACAAAGGTTATGACTGTCTTTAAACTATCCTCTTGGAAGATAATTGCACCTAACAGGAGAGAAGCTGTACCTTGGACAGGTGAACACCGTGTGAGGTTAGAGGAAGCAAAGGAGTGAGGGAGTGGTTTTAGTCAAAATAGCTCACTGACCTTGAGAGAGCCCAGGCATTGGATAACTCAAGGGTGGGCAATGTTTGGGTTTGTGGTGTATGCATTCAAACAGTGTTTGGTACTCAGATTAATGAAATCCAAATGTTGGTGAAAGATAGAAATTTCCATGTTGTTAGGATCATGGTGTGATACAGGGACGTGGAATCAGATATCTGTTCGAGAAAGAAAATGATGCAAAGATATATTGCGGGGGACTGATGTGAAACATAGAAACTCCGCCAGTCATCTATAAGCCCAAAGAACGAATTAATTTCAACAAAGAAAGTTGTCTAAATTTTCTTTTAAGTGCTGTGTGTTAGATTATTTATAGTATATATGCTTCCTGTCATATTTCTAAACTGTGCGTATAAACTTTGCATCTTTATCAAATAAGCCTTTGTCTTTTAATAAGTTGTAGTTTATTAAAGAAAATAATCTGGCAAATTTGTATTCTGAAATAGATAATAAAAGTATATACACATGGATATACTGATAACTGGGTAAAATGTTTAAATCTATATTGTGATCAGTGGGGCAGTGGAACTGGAGAAAGACAATTCCTTCCTTCAGTCAAGGTCCTAACAATTAAGCAATATGTCTTTAAGGTATTACTCCCAGCCCCTCAGACTGCATGAATCTTTGTTTCTTTCCCTCGCCCTTGCTCTTGCTGTTTCTCTCACTTATCTCTCTCTCTCTCTCTCTCTCTCTCTCTCTCACACACACACTCACTGTTCTTTCTCTTGTGAACTCGTTATGTTGCAATCTTATGCTCTTCCTCCCGTGTGCTCTTGTTCCCACTCTCTTTCTTTCATGAATTCTGTCTCTCTCACTCACTCTTGTTTTCTGTTCCCTTTTTGCTCATGCTCTCCTTCACCTGATCTCCGATTCTCTCCCCTGGTGCCCACACACTCCTCTTCTTTTGTCTGCTTACCTGGCAGGAGTATGTCATGACCACACCTGGAAAGGAATAGAGTTTATCATTATGGGGGCCATGTCTGTACTCATGGATCTGATTCACTCTTCAGCCAATCTAGATAATTATTCCTGCTCTCTCTCTTTATTTTAATAAAAGGAATTAATGTCAGAAACAGCCCAAACAAAGAATGTCCTTGAAGCAACAAATAAACCAAAGCTGTACGAAAAACTTGAAGCTCTTCAACAAAGGTAAGATTTTAAAAGTACTTTGAATAACACATTTGATTTTGTATGCTAACACTTTGTCCATATTTTAAGATTAATGAGGCTATGGGAGATACAGTATGCTGTTGAGAAATAACAATTATTTTCTTCAAGAAAATGCAGATGAAACAGAATAAAATTGAATGTTAATGTCTTGGAATTGGCATAAAATTGAATAGAAGTATTCAATGTAAGGAAGCCATATCAATGGGCTCGTAAATTCACCAAATTTTGGACATTTTAACAGAGGAGATGCCACTTTCTACTTTGCAAAACCATCTTGGTATTTTTTGGGACAGATTGAACATTTTCAGTTACAGCTGAAATTATGTAATTTCTTAAAGCATTCCACAGAATTGAGCAATTATCAAGCAAGCAAAGACAACACTCATAGACTTAGTAGATATATGAAGATGGAAAGAAAACTTAAGTGTTTTGGACATCAAAGTTGGAGTTAGAAAGTTTAAGAAATATACATTGAGTCTGCCAGAATCAGGAAAGAGATGGGAATCTTATTGATTCAGTGAAGGATACCAAAATTTTTTTCTGTTTGTTCATTGTTGGATCTGCTTTTCATGTTTGATTTTGGCATATATTGTTTTTTTTTCATTATAATAAACTTAATGGATGTCCCAGTAACTCATTGGAGCATGTAGAGTATGATGGTTTTCTGTCCCTGTTATCTGATACTATTATTGACCTATTATCTGAGCCCTTTTTAAAATCTGTACATGACAAGATGTGGTTGACCTTCTTGCCGAATGTGTCTGAGAATTCTCAGTTCCCAGAAACAAAGTGGAAGAGTAGGAGGAGCGTTATTATGTTTGGACTCTCTTTTTGAGTTACCGCTGGAATTTTGGGGTTTCTCTTCAAATGTGGTGACATGCCATGAAGATGCCAGAGCAGTCAAACATGGAGGGGACATAGTCTGGAGAGTGTTTTCCTTGTATTCCAGTGTCATCCATGTGTCAGAAGGGAACCCAAATGTAAAGATACTGGAAGAACTTGTTAATGGGCTTACAATTGAATTCTCCTAGAACAGAGGAGGATCTGGAAGTATCAAGAAGCCAGACAGTGGAATTCTGGGAACAGAATTGATCTGTACTCAGAGAGACCGGAATTAAGCTAGGACAGTCAGCCTGGTTTTGTTGAGGAGAGACCATGTCTGACCAATTTGATTGAATTTTTCAAAGAGCTGGCCAGATGTGTAGATGAGGACAGTACATTTGGCATACCCTTCAGCAAGGTTTTTGATAAGGTCCCGCATGGGAGACTGATAGTGAAAATAAAAACCAAAATTGTCTGAGTGACAAGAAGCAGAAGGTGATGGTTGAAAGGAGTTGAAGGGGTGTCTTTGTGACTGGAAGCCTGTGCCCATCGGGCCTACAGTGTTTGGGCTTTTGCTGTTTTTTTGGTATTTATAAATGATCTAGACTTGAATATAGGAAGATTGATCAGTAGGTTTACAGATGAAAATGAAAATTGATGGTATGGTAAGTAATGAGGAGAATGTAGATGGGCTGGTCAGATAGGCTGTTCATTGGCAAATAGAATTGAATCGGGATAAATGTGAATTGATGCATTTGGGCAGGACAAACAAGACATGATGAATGCACGATGAGCTGTATGATCATGGGAACCACCTAAGATAAGAGGGACCTCAGTGCGTATGTCCGCCAGTCTATTTAGGGTTAAGAAGATATATGGGATAGGTGCCTTAATCAGCCAAGACATAGAGTTTAAAAGCAGGAAGGTTATGCAGGGACTGTGTAAAATGTTGGTAGGGCCACAGCCAGAGTATTGTGTGCTGTTCATTAATCCACATTATGGGAGGGATATGATTGTATTGAAGAGAGTGCAGAGGAGATTTACCAGGGTGTTGCATGGACTGGAGAGAGTTTTAGTTATGAAGAGAGATTGGATAGACTGGGGTTATTTTCCTTGGAGCAGAGAAGACTGAGATGGGGGACCATGATTGCAATGTATAAAATTATGAGAGACATAGATTTGGTAAACAGGATGTTACTTTTCTCCTTAATGGAGGAATCACTGACTGCGGGCAAAGATTTAAGATAAGGGATAAGAGTTTGAAAGGGATGTGAGGACACTTTATTTTCCATTGTGGGTGGAGCGAGTCTAAAATTCATGCCTGTAAGGGTGATATCAATTATATCAATATTCTTGGCTGAAGGCAGAAATCCTCATAACATTTCAGAAGCATTTAGATGTGCATTTGTGATGCCACAGTATACAAGGCTTTGAGCCAAATGCTGGAGACTGGGATTGCAGTAATTAGATGGTCATTTTTGACCGGTGTAGTAGACTCAATGGGCTGAAGATCCTTTTACTGTGCTGTATGATTCTATGACCAATCAGCTAATTATTACCGGCCAAAGGTTTACTTGTACACACCCCCTTGTCTCAAGCTCATTTGCAACTAGATCTTCTGCCACTGCTTGATCAAACAGCTATGTTTGTCAAGTAACTTGCTTTAAAAAGTGCAGTAATCTTTGAACTATCCTTAACTTTTACTTTTCTATTTCAGACTGTGATCAACAATACAAAAAATAAAGTTTAGCTGTGTTCTTTATGACGCGATTAAGTCAGGATGCAATGTGGTTTGGAGGGGATCTTGCAAGTAGTGATGTTTTCATGCATCTACTGCCGTTATCCCTCTCAGTAGTAGAGATTGTGGGTTTGAAAATTGTTTTTGAAGAAACCTTGTTGAGATGTTGCAATGCATCTTGTACATTGTGCACACAGCAGTCCCTGGATGTTGAGGAAGTGAATGTTTAAAATGGTGGATGTGTGTTGATCAGTCGATTGCTTTTTCCTGGATTGTATTAGCTGCTTGAGTATTTTTGAAGCCACAAACGTCGAAGCCCATGGAAACCCATCTGAGCCTGATCTGAGCTTGTACAAGTTTTGATGACTTTCATTAAGGATGTTTGTAATGTGATCACTGATGTAATTTAGGGAAATTAAGATACAATTTTATCTCTCCTGTCCTGTAGGCTAGCCCTATGCGAGAAAGCTTTGGCTGAATATCTTGAAACTAAGCGTTTAGCTTTCCCGAGGTTTTACTTTGTGTCATCAGCAGACCTACTGGATATCCTTTCCAAAGGAACACAGCCTCGACAGGTATGTAGTCAGTTGACACAATCGTGCTAAATTAATTTAAAAATAGCAAATGCTGAAAATAGACATCATGTGTGGAGAGATGATTTTGTTTTGAGTATGAAGCAAAAGTTACAAGACAAGTTATAGATCAGTTTAATCTTCTGCAGACATCAGAGGGCTTATTTTGCAAGATCATGCAGCTGACAGTCAAGGTTCTTTGCCAGTAGAATGTACTGGGCAATGAACTAAATATTGAAAAATATGTCAAAATGACAAGTGAACGTGCGATTAGTATCAAGGAATGGATTGTTTATAAAAGGTCTGGATGAATTCATTTTTGAAGCTGTCAGCCAAGAATATTGATATAATTGTAGTGCTGAGTGCTTTCTTTCATTGTTACTGTCAGGCGCATCAAGGAGCGATGAGGAGAATTGAATTGGTCATTGCTGTTTTGTAACGAGAACTGCAATGGTAGTATCGACTGTTGACATGCAAAAATATAAACTGATTTCCAGGACTCTAGCCACAAAATATTTTGTAACGTTATCATAGAGACCTTTAACAGATTTGTATCAAACTTCCCTCTCAACTTTGGAGACATTGATCCATTTATTTAGATATTAATGGTTGGAATTAAATTGAAAAACTTTTACTTTTAAAAAAATCTTTCCAAGTATATGGAAAGAAAAAATGACAGGGAAATCAACATACAATTGCCATAAAAGTATGATACAATTTGTAGGGTAATGAAGAAAAGTTTTGGCACCTCAAAAGTAACAAAAATGCAAAATTACTAAATTTGCATTTAACCTATTTGATTTATGGATAGGTTTTATTTAAAGAGTGTCAATTTGGTGGAGTCTAACTCAAGGTTACAGTAAAACAAAGTTACTTGCTAATCAAAATATAAGTCATTACTGTTTTCTGATAGATGTTCTGGAATATATCGTAATGAACTGTTCTTCAGAGACAGATAAATTACTTTTATAGAATTAACAAGAGAAAGGCTGCAGTAGTGAGTATAGTGGATTCTTTCTTGATTATATGTTTTTGGAGTTAAATCTCTTGATTAAACTTAAAATATAAGCCATAGTTATTAATTTAACCGGGGGCAGTGTTTGTAGAAGAATGAGACGGTGTTACTTTCTGGGTCTGTAGATTGTGAAGGAGCAAAAATGGCCTTTGCAGTGATATGTACTTCGTGTCAGATGTGGGAGTTTAAAAAGAGTTTAAGGGTTACTGCGAATTATATCTGCCATAAATGCTGTTGGATGCGAATCTTATCAGATCGAGTGGATCGGTTGGAGATACAGATAGAAGCGATGAGGAATTTGCAACAGCAACAGTATGTGATGGATGGCAGTTATAGGAAGGGGGGAAAGTCTCAGATACAGTCACATAGATGGGTTAACTCCAGGAAGGGTAAGAGAGGTAGGCACCGAGGGCAGGAGTCTTTTGTGGATAAAGCCATTTCAAACAGGTAAGCTGTTTTGGAAAATGTAGGGGGTGATGTATTCTCAGGGGAACGTAGCGCAAACAGCCAAGTTTCTGGTATCGAGACTGGCTCTAATGCAACGAGGGGTACGTCGGCTTCTAAGAGATCAATTGTGTTAAGGGATTCTGTAGTCTGAGGTACAGACAGACATTTCTGTGGCCAGCAGAGAATAAGCAGAATGGTGTGTTGTTTCCCTGGTGCCAAGATCAAGGATGTCTCAGAGAGGGTGCAGAATGTTCTCATGGGGGAGAGGGGCCAGCAGGAGGTCATTGTCCACATTGGAACCAACGATATAGGAAGAGAAAAGGGTGAGATTCTGAAGGGAGATTACAGAGAGTTAGGCAGGAATTTAAAAAGGAGGTCCTCAAGGGTAGTAATATCTGGATTACTCCCAGTGCTACGAGCTAGTGAGGGCAGGAATAGGAGGATAGAGCAGATGAATGCATGGCTGAGGAGCTGGTGTATGGGAGAAGGATTCATATTTTTGGATCATTGGAATCTCTTTTGGGGTAGAAGTGACCTGTACAAGAAGGACGAATATCACCTAAATTGGAAGGGGACTAATATATAGGCAGGGAAATTTGTTAGAACTGCTTGGGAGGATTTAAACTAGTAAGGTGGGGGGTGTGGGACCCAGGGATATAGTGAGGAAAGAGATCGATCTGAGACTGGTACAGCTGATAACAGAAGTGAGTCAAATAGTCAGGGTAGGCAGGGACAACGTAGGACTAATAAATTAAACTGCATTTATTTCAATGCAAGAGGCCTAACAGGGAAGGCAGATGAACTCAGGGCTTGGTTAGGAACATGGGACTAGGATATCATAGCAATTACAGAAACATGGCTCAGGGAAGGGCAGGACTGGCAGCTTAATGTTCCAGGATACAAAAACTACAGGAAGAATAGAAAGGGGAGGCAAGAGAGGAGGGGGAGTAGCATTTTTGATAAGGGATAGCATTACAGCTGTGCTGAGAGAGGATACTCCTGGAAATACATCCAGGGAAGTTATTTGGGTGGAACTGAGAAATAAGAAAGGGATGATCACCTTATTGGGATTGTATTATAGACCCCCCAATAGTCAGAGGGAAATTGAGAAACAAACTTGTAAGGAGATCTCAGCTATCTGTAAGAATAATAGGGTGGTTATGGTAGGGGATTTTATCTTTCCAAACATCGACTGGGACTGCCATAGTGTTAAAGGTTTAGATGGAGAGGAATTTCTTAAGTGTTTACAAGCCAATTTTCTGATTCAATATGTGGATGTACCTACTCGAGAAGGTGCAAAACTTGACCTACTCTTGGGAAATAAGGCAGGGCAGGTGATTGAGGTGTCAGTGGGGGAGCACTTTGGGGCCAGTGACCATAATTCTATTCATTTTAAATTAGTGATGGAAAAGGATAGACCATATCTCAAAGTTGAAGTTCTAAATTGGAGAAAGGCCAATTTTGATGGTATTAGGCAAGAACTTTTGAAAGCTGATTGGAGGCAGATGTTCGCAGGTAAAGGGACGGTTGGAAAATGGGAAGCCTTCAGAAATGAGATAACAAGAATCCAGAGAAAGTATATTCCTGTCAGGGTGAAAGGGAAGGCTGGTAGGTACAGGGAATGCTGGATGACTAAAGAAATTGAGGGTTTGGTTAAGAAAAAGAAGGAAGCATATGTCAGGTATAGACAGGATAGATTGAGTGAATCCTTAGAAGCGTATAAAGAAAGTAGGAGTATACTTAAGAGGGAAATCAGGAGGGCAAAATGGGGACATGAGATAGCTTTGGCAAATAGAATTAAGGAGAATCCAAAGGGTTTTTACAAATATGTTAAGTACAAAAGTGTAATGAGGGAGTGAATAGGGCCCCTCAAAGGTCAGCAAGGCGGCCTTTGTGTGGAGCCACAGAAAATGGGGGAAATACTAAATGAATATTTTGCATCACTATTTACTGTGGAAAAGGATATGGAAGATATAGACTGTAGAGAAATAGATGGTAACATCTTGCAAAATGTCCAGATTACAAAGGAGGAAGTGCTGGATGTCTTGAAACAGTTAAAAGCGGATAAATCCCCAGGACCTGATCAGGTGTACCCGAGAACTCTGTGGGAAGCTAGAGAAGTGATTGCTGTGCCTCTTGCTGAGATATTTGTATCATCGATAGTCACAGTTGAGGTGCTGGAAGACTGGAGGTTGGCAAACGTGGTGCCACTGTTTAAGAAGGGTGGTAAAGACAAGCCAGAGAACTGTAGACCAGTGAGCCTGACCTCGGTGGTGGGCAAGTTGTTGGAGGGAATCCTGAGGGACAGGATGTACATGTATTTGGAAAGGCAAGGACTGATTCGGGATAGTCAGCATGGCTTTGTGCGTGGGAAATCATGTCTCACAAACTTGATTGAGCTTTTTGAAGAAGTAACAAAGAAGATTGATGAGGGCAGAGTAGTAGATGTGATCTATATGGACTTCAGTAAGGCATTTGACAAGGTTCCCCATGGGAGACTGATTAGCAAGATTAGATCTCATGGAATACAGGGAGAACTAGCCATTTGGATACAGAACTGGCTCAAAGGTAGAAGACAGAGGGTGGTGGTGGAGGGTTGTTTTTCAGATTGGAGGCCTGTGACCAGTGGAGTGCCACAAGGATCGGTGCTGGGCCCTCTACTTTTTGTCATTTACATAAATGATTTGGATGGGAGCATAAGAGGTATAGTTAGTAAGTTTGCAGATGACACCAAAATTGGAGGTGTAGTGGACAGCGAAGAGGTTTACCTCAGATTACAACAGGATCTTGACCAGATGGGCCAATGGGCTGCGAAATGGCAGATGGAGTTTAATTCAGATAACTGCGAGGTGCTGCATTTTGGAAAAGCAAATCTTAGCAGGACTTATGCACTTAATGGTAAGGTCCTAGGGAGTGTTACTGAACAGAGAGCTTGGAGTGCAGGTTCATTGCTCCTTGGAAGTGGAGTCGCAGGTAGATAGGATAGTGAAGAAGGCGTTTGGTATGCTTTCGTTTATTGGTCAGAGTATTGAGCACAGGAGTTGGGAGGTCATGTTGCGGCTGTACAGGACATTGGTTAGGCCACTATTGGAATATTGTGTGCAATTCTGGTCTCCTTCCTATCGGAAGGATGTTGTGAAACCTGAAAGGGTTCAAAAAAAGATTTACAAGGATGTTGCCAGGGTTGGAGGATCTGAGCTACAGGGAGAGGCTGAACAGGGTGGGGCTATTCTCCCTGGAGTGTTTGAGGCTGAGGGGTGACCTTATAGAGGTTTACAAAATTGTGAGGGGCATGGATAGGATAAATAGACAAAGTCTTTCCCTGGGGTCGGGGAGGGCATAGGTTTAGGGTGAGAGGGGAAAGATATAAAAGAGACCTAAGGGCCAACTTTTTCACGCAGAGGGTGGTACATGTATGGAATGAGCTGCCAGAGGATGTGGTGGAGGCTGGTACAATTGCAACATTTAAAAGGCATTTGGATGGGTATCTGAATAAGAAGGGTTTGGAGGATATGGGTGGGGTGCTGGCAGGTGGGACTAGATTGGGTTGGGATATGTGGTCGGCATGGACGGGTTGGACTGAAGGGTCTGTTTCGGTGCTGTGCATCCCTATGACTCTATGACTCTAAAGAATGCATGATTCTGGAATTTCTGTGGAGTTCTAACATCGTACTTAAGAGTTTGGTGAATAATTTAGGATTACGTTCGCATTTTTTCTCTCCTACTTTTCCTGCTAATGTTTTCCTCCCTTCCTTGTTGGCGTACAGTTTCATGGACAGTGAGTCCCCTCCAGTTAACTCATAATGTAGCCATTCTTCATACATGACTGTATCCAGGAGCTGTGGCAGGATTTTTGACAATAGAAATTTCCTCATTTGATCTTGATTCATCTTCATGAACACTAGCACAATTAGTCAGCTTTCCAGAAATTGTCTTTGTATAATAAATGGAAGACTTGGCCCTCCCTAAATGTTACTCCTTGCAATAGACGTGCTGAACCTGATATTTTCAGGAAGATTCTTAAATGTCTACTGGTGGATAACCCAGAAAGATAAGAATGCTGGAGATGCTGTTGAATTTTAAGCAGGATTTCATTTTTAAAGAATCCTGATTTCTTGTTGGCTGCTGAATAATTGTCAGATCAGTCAGCTGCCAGGCACTAGTACCTGGTGGAATGCTACAGCTAGCAGCTGTTCCCAGTGAAAAAGACTGAATGGGTGGGTGGGGTGATGGTTGAGGAGATGTTGAGGAAAGAATGAAGAAACATCGGGAGGTGGGTAGCTATTGTTCATCTGTTTTTCCAATGTAGTGTTCATGGCCATTAATGAATTGTGGAGAAGGAATGATGACAGAAAGAAATTGTTTAATGAGCCAGGGCATGGCTGGTGATAAAGCATTCCTCACTCATGGCCCACACTCAGCACTGTGCAAACCTGTTGGATTGAGCAGCATACAAACCTTACCCAACACAATCCTTTCCGAAAACAACCCTACACCTGCCTAATCATCTTAACTGCTGAGTTCCCTGATGCCTAGAAAATCCAATTCACAGTAATGAAGTTTAAATGGCTTCCAAAATCGGAGAAATAGACCTTAATTTAAATATTATATAATTGATCAGCCTCTCCAGGGATGTTGCAAATCCACTGCAATTAAACAGAAGTAGGTGTGTTCATTTATGTTGAATCTTTAACCAATTTACCCCTCTGACCACTCTCATCTGCTCTCATTCATCCATCATAGGCTGGTGGGGCTTGGGTTAGGGGATGGTGGTGTGTACATTCTCTCTCTCACTCTACCTTAGGACAGACTAAGAATCAAAATGAGAACCATATGGTCCCTATATAGTCCAGTCTGCCTTTATGGATGGCATTGTGTTTCATGTAGTCACTGCTTTGTGTGACAATGACACTTTAAAGATTTGATACAAATCCTATTCTATATTTGTAGGTGACTGTGTGATACTGGTTAGTTGCAGTTTTTGAATAGTGAGATCCTTTTAAAACCATCTTGCTGAAGCTTGTTTATATAAACAAATACTGCCTGTGCATTTCGGTTGTGTCATGACAATTTAATTGCCTAAAACTCACAAGGTGACTATTGTGCCTTTAACTGTTTTGGATCGTCCCTCCATTTAAGGTAAATGCTACAACGGTGAAATTCAGTACAACAATTAGTTTGCTGTCGAAAAGAAGGCAAAACATAAATTTACTTCATTTTTTATATATGACAAACTATAGCAATTTACTTTCTCAGAGTTTTGTTTTTAATTGGTTTTACAATGACCAGATTTAGAGTTTCTGAGATCTTGATCATATCAAACAATAATTCACTGAATCTGTAGTACCCTCACATTTTGTGGCTGGATTTTGAAACACTGGGGACCCCGCCACCTCCTAGCTAAAAGGCTGAGAAGAGAGATTGGAGGGGAGAACAGAAGTCCACTCACTATTCAGTTAGTTGCCTCCTAGCAATTTACTACTGGGAGCAGGGTTAATGGGTTTAAACTGGATTTACTGCCCCACTCTCTCTGAAGAAAGTGTCACTTTAGAGATTTACTAACCAGACAGATTGACGTTGCCAGCAGTGCCACCTGGGAGCAGTGAGCACTGGTGGGACTACAACCAGTCCCTCGACATGGAGGAGACCAGGTAAATGCAGAGCCAAATAGCTTCATCAAGTGGGAGAGAAGGCTGAGTGTGTAAAGTTGAAGAGCCAATTGTAGGCTTGAAGTGGTGTGTACATCTAATGGACATAGGATCCTGCAAGGAAGTCTTCTTCCCTAACATAACACCAGCCCACGCTGCTAAGCTACTAAGTTACCTGGGTGGATTGGGCCTCCCCTTGCAGTTGCAGGTACAATCCTAGCAGGGCAGATGGAGGACCGTAAATGACCATTAATTCACCATTAAAGGGCCCCATTAGACCTAAGATGGCGGACTGCCTGATGCCTCCCTTCACCCCCATAAAATAACAGCTCAAAAGCAGCTTCACCATCCAGAGGATGTTGTGTCCTTGACACCCCTGCCTTCACACCTTCAGGTTGGAGAACAACAATTCCAGCCCATTGTGTGTTGGATGGAAAATGGCACTACACAATAGTAGACCTACCTCTGGCATATGATCTGTTCTGGGAATGCATGAACAGCAAATTTACTTCTAACAGATTTCTACAATGCATGTGAGGGTAGTGAATTCATTGTTTTAGAACATACCATCAAAAATATTTTGATAGTATTGTTTTAATTAAGATTTTACTTTGAGCTTGCTGCCATAATTAATTCTTTTGATTTCCCGAGATTGTCATTATACCTATCTGCAACTGTCTAATGTTGAAAATATTGTGTTTTAGGTCACACGTCATCTTGCAAAACTCTTTGATAGCATGGCTGACCTTAAATTTGAAAATGATGGAGAAATGGAGATAAGTAAGACTGCAACAGGAATGTACAGTAGAGAGAAAGAGTATGTCCCATTCCAAGCAAAGTGTAAATGCGTTGGGCAGGTAAAACTGATAAAGGGCATATGCTATTACATAATGCCTTACACAATGTCAGGTCAAGCTCTTTACAGCAAATTAACTACTTGGAAAGTACCTTTATTTTTGCAGGTGATGTGCCAGCCACTTTGTTCACATCAGAGCTCCATTATCAGTAATTATCTACAGATATATTTTGTATTAAACATTAATTTTTTTTACAATATTAAAATGTTTGCAAGAGTACTAACTTTTATCTGTAATCTATGCTGGAGATCATTACTAATGCAGCAACTAGGAACACATTTGCAAGAATTGTATGATCAATTCTAAAAGTCATACGTACCATAAAGATCTAAAGATAAGCAGCTGAGGAATGGAGGATGCAAGATATAGAAAGACTAGCATCATATGACAGTAGATGGTACTGGAGAGTCGATGCATGCTGTACAATTCTAAAGAGCACACCTTATTCAAAAACTGTCACAGCAAGGGTACATGAGAAGATTGGAAAGAGGGACATGATAATACAATGCTCTTAGATGCACAATTTGAAAAACCTTCAGAGAGGGTGTCTAATTAATTTTGAAAGCAAAACCAATAGAGGTAACCATCTGTTATCCATGATGTGGGCTTTTAGCCTTGTGGGACTTGGCAAAGGATGGAAAACATGTAGATGTCAATTCGGAGGTTGCCTCCTAAAAAAATTACCTTTCTAGTCTTGCTGCAAGCAAGCACTTCCATTTGTTCCCAGTGTTGTCAGTGGTTCATTTCTGTGTCCAGGTGATTCAGCAATACAGAGCATGAGCTACAGGGATATCAAAAATGTGAATTCACTCCTCTTATTCCCTCCCCAGCCAGACATCAAAGGGCCGAGTTTGGAGAAAAATAAAATTACTCTTGATTCCTATCTAATTTGCAAGGCAAGAATCTGAATGTAGCTTTCATGTTTCTATTGGATGTCCTACCTCTGTCAATTTTCCTGTACCCCAGTTTGTGCTGTAGATGAGGTATTCACTCATTTAGTGTATTACAAAAAAAAGACTAATGGTAAATATTGTTCATCAAAATTAACTGACTAATTGCTGGAAAAAGATACATTTTCACTGTGCTTTTTGTCTCACAGTCAACAGGACAATTTACAAGAGGTAGCAAAGTAAAGGAAAAACCCATGTTGGTACTGTATGAGAGGAGACAGCTGCCTGATTGGCATATGGGCTCTGAGTGGTAGAAATGTTGCAATGGAGAATGCATTTGTTAGATGACTAACTGCTAAGCATTGCTTAAATTTTAAACCTGGCAAGTTGAATCTGATCATAAAATAAACAACATGAAGAATAGCTGCCATTTATTTTGTTGAATTGAAACAGATGCAGCCTGTGTATTTGCGCTTTCTGCCTGCAAAGTACAGGGTCCTGTGTCTTAATATATGTAGCATAAATTATGCACAAGTGTGCCACATTGTGAACCTGATTGACTATCCTAAACTGTTTATTGGTCAAGTTCTTAGCACGTGCTCGGAATTATTTTGCAAATATTGGACAAATATGGAATTGCATCTGATGTTAGACACTCCTTTTAGTTTTGCAAGTACAGACTGGTTGAATATAGTCAGTATCTTTGCTTGCTGTGAACAGCCAAGTGATATGCTGTTTGATATGATCCACCAGTCTTTGAGATGTTTTGCCTACATATCTAACATCACACCAGTGACAAGATTCATATATCATCCTACTCATTTATGTGGTTGAGAGAATGTTATTTTGACTTGATGGATCATCCTGTTAGTGGCAAACACCACTTGTGTTCCTACCAAATGTATTTTTTTTCCAGAATACTCATGCCAAATGTCTAATTATACCTACATTAAGGATTTTAAGACATGTATACCTGATTGTATGACAAATGTAGTGGTGAAAGTTAACTTCTTGTCGGATGCAACAAAAACTGGTATAACCCTTCCATCCTTATGATGAAAATTGACTTGATGCCTTCTGCTTTTTTAAAGGTTGAAATCTGGTTAAATCGATTAGAGGAAAATATGCGGGAAACAGTCCGTCATCAGATTACGGAGGCTATAGCAGCTTATGAGGAAAAGCCAAGAGACCAATGGATTTTTGACTATCCAGCTCAGGTTGCACTCACCAGCTCACAAATATATTGGACTACCGATGTGGGAATTGCATTTGAAAGGCTTGAGGAAGGCTATGAAACAGCACTGAAAGATTATAATAAAAAACAGGTATAGAAATGCATTAATGACAGCTTGTTACATGCACAGTAGCTTTGTCATATATGTGATAACTTGGATAAGGAAAGTGAATTGTGCTTTCTGCAGATTATACAAAATAGGTGGGAAGCTGAATAGTGGAGATGTCAGAATCTGCAGAGAGCTTAAGCATGCTGTCAAAGACTTGGCAGATGTAGTACAATATTAGAAAATGTGAAATTATTCACTGGCAAGAAGAATAGAGGTGCTGAATAGTATTTAAATGGAGAAAGACTGCAGAAAGCTATAGAACTGGATAAACTGAGAGTCCTTGTGCATGAATCAAGAAAAGCTATCATCGAGGTTCAACGGGTAACAGGGAAGGCCTGTATTGCAAAGGGTATGGAATATAAAGCTAGGGTATTATTGCTAAGACTGTGCAAGGCACTAGGCAGACCACAGCTGAAATACAGCAAACAGTTTTGGGACTCTTATCTAAGGAAAGGTATACTGGTGTTGGAGGCAGCTCAGAGAAGGTTCACTAAGCAGATCCCAGCGACTGTCTTATGAGGCGAGATTGAGTAGATTGAGCAAATGTTTATTGGAATTTAGAAGCGTACAGAATTCTTGGGCAATTTGATAGGTTAGATGCAGAAAAGTTGATTCCATGTGTGGAATCTAGGCCCAGAGGGTGCAGTCTCAGAATAAGTGGTCTCACGTTTAAGACAGAGATGAGGAAGAATTTCTTTGCTCAGAAAGTTGTGAATCTGTGCAATTCTTTACTGTAGAGGGCTGTCAAGGCTGGGCCATTAATTATATTGAAGGCTGAGAAAAATAGATTTTAAATCAAAAACAGAATCAAAAGTTATAGGGAAAAGGCAGGAATGTGGAGTTGGGGCTTATCACATAGGTCATGATCTTATGGCATGGTGGCGTAGATGGGCTGAGTGGCCTCCTGCTGCTTCCATTTATGGTCTCAAAGCACTATAAAACAAAATATTTAACTGAAGCAATAATGAAAATATTAGGAAACATGAGCAAAAAGTTTGTCGAAAAGGTAGATTTTGAAGAGTCTCTTAAAGGAGGAAATTGAGGTAAAAGGCAGAGAGGTTTCAACAGGCAATTCTAGTGCTTGGGCAACTGAAGGCACTGCTGCCAAGGGTGAAACAATTAAAATCGGAGATGCTCGGCAGGCTGAATTGTAGGTGTGTAAGTATAGTGAAAGATGGTGGAGCTGGAGAAGATTACACTGATAAAAAAGGTGTGAAGCCACAGAAGGATTTGTAAACAAGGATAACCATTGTAAATCAGGGCATTGCTTAACTGGCAGTGAGGTCAGTGAGAACATGAGTGATGGATAAACATAATTTGGGCCAAGTTAGGAGATGATCAGCAGGGTTTTGCATGACTTCATGTTTTTCGAGTGTTCAGTGTGGAAGGCTGTCCTGAAGTACATCATAATAATTCAGCCTGGAGATAGTAGAGGGTTTTCCCAGCAGATGATATGAGGCATCAGTGAAGGGGGGGCAATGTTATGGGAGATAGAAATAAACAATTTTAGTGAAATGTGGTTGTAAGCTCATCTCAATGTTAAATATGACAATCTAGTTCATCCTCAGACAGTTGTTAGATGAGGAGTGGAGATGCTGGTGAGGATACAGAGTTTATGGGAACTGAAGGCAATGGCTTTGCTTTTTCCTGTTGGTAATTAAAGGAAATTTTTGTTCATTGAGCACTAGAATTAGAATTAGCTTTATTGTCACATGTATTCAACTGAGTACAATGAAAAGTGTACAAGTTGCCACGTATGGCACCATCTTAGATACTAAGGTCCCGAGGTACAGCTTTTTCAGTTACAGTTCTTGGAAAAATAGAGAAGTAAATAAGTCCAACAATACAGGTTTAGGAATAAATTAAAAAATGGAGAAAAACAAGTTCAGAATAACTGTCGTCCAAACCAGTCTATGCTGGCACCTAGCCTCCAGTATGCACTGGACCATGACTCCAGACCGTGTCGGGCTTCACCTCCGGGTTCACAATGCCTGGAGATTGCTCTAATTTCACCATGAGACTGGAGGTCCATGCCAAGGTCATACAATGCTGAGAACTGTCATATACCGCCCGAAGACCAACACGCTGGGCTGCTGGGTGATCGCCCTGCTAGGCCAAGAGGACACCTTGCTGGGCCGGCAGATTGCCACGCTGGGCCAAGAGACGGCCAAGCTGGGCTGAGAGGCCACCACACCAGACCTGTTCAGAGGCTGGGATTGAGAGGCTGTGAGGTTGGAGGCTTGGAAGAGAGAAGGGAGGGACAAAAAAGGAATGGACGGAGCAGACGAGCTCCGGCTGAATGCCCTATACCGCTGCAGCTTGGAAATACTCATCCATTGCTGATCTGCTCCTCCTGTTTGCATTGGAAATCTGAAACATTGTGAAGTATTTTGAACTTGACAGACCTTTTCTCCCATTAATCATTGAGAAGATCAAAGTCATTATTTTCAGTTGCATCACAAAGTATGTATCCTTGTTACCTATTACACTCTCCTCATCCAGCCTCTGTTTCATGTAAAATCAAACTACTTGTTTGACAATTAGTGACAATGGAAGGGTTAAGAGATGGAGTAGTGAGATAGTACTCTCTGTCAACAGCAAACATTTGGAATGAGATGTCATGTTTTCAGATAATGCTGCCAAGGAACAGCACTTATATATGAAGTAGAAGGGACCAAGGATTGTTCTGTTTGGACAAGCTCATTATGCTTTCTAATTGTGTGCATTGTCCACAAAGCATTTTTGTTATTTTAAAGAATAAATATTTGTACGACAGCCTTTGTGGTTGAGGTTAGCTTGGCAACAGTTCATGTAATCTTCGAGGAGAAAGTGAGGACTGCAGATGCTGGAGATCAAAGCTGAAAATGTGTTGCTGGAAAAGCGCAGCAGGTCAGGCAGCATCCAAGGAGCAGGAGAATCGACATTTCGGGCATGAGCCCTTTTTCAAGAATGAGGAAAGTGTGTCCAGCAGGCTAAGATAAAAGGTAGGGAGGAGGGACTTGAGGGAAGGGCGTTGGAAATGCGATAGGTGGAAGGAGGTCAAGGTGAGGGTGATAGGCCGGAGTGGGGGTGGGGGTGGAGAGGTCAGGAAGAAGATTGCAGGTTAGGAAGGTGGTGCTGAGTTCGAGGGTTGGGACTGAGACAAGGTGGGGTAGGAGAAATGAGGAAACTGCAGAAATCTGAGTTCATCCCTTGTGGTTGGAAGGTTCCTAGGCAGAAGATGAGGCGTCCTTCCTCCAATCGTCATGTTGCTATGGTCTGGCATAACACTCCCCACTGTGGACTCCCTCGTCAGGTTCACACCCCCCCACCAACCCAACCTCCACTCCCAGCAACTTCCCCTGCAACCGCAAGAAATGCAAAACTTGCGCCCATACCTCCCCCCTTACCTTCCCTCCAAGGCCCCAAGGGATCCTTCCATATCTGCCACAAATTCACCTGCACCTCCACACACACCATTTATTGCATCCGCTGTACCCGATGTGGCCTCCTCTATATTGGGGAGACAGGCCGCCTACTTGTGGAACGTTTCAGAGAACACCTCTGGGACACCCGGACCAACCAACCCAACCACCCTGTGGCTCAACACTTCAACTCCCCCTCCCACTCCACCAAGGACATGCAGGTCCTTGGACTCCTCCATCGCCAGACCATAGCAACACGACGGTTGGAGGAAGAGCACCTCATCTTCCGCCTAGGAACCCTCCAACCACAAGGGATGAACTCAGATTTCTCCAGTTTCCTCATTTCCCCTCCCCCCACCTTGTCTCAGTCAAATCCCTCGAACTCAGCACCGCCTTCCTAACCTGCAATCTTCTTCCTGACCACTCCGCCCCCACTCCCACTCCGGCCTATCACCCTCACCTTGACCTCCTTCCACCTATCACATTTCCAACGCCCCTCCCCCAAGTCCCTCCTCCCTACCTTTTATCTTAGCCTGCTGGACACACTTTCCTCATTCCTGAAGGAGGGCTCATGCCCGAAACGTCAATTCTCCTGCTCCTTGGATGCTGCCTGACGTGCTGCGCTTTTCCAGCAACACATTTTCAGAACAGTTCATGTAATAGTGAACACACAGCTATATGCATTCGAAACTAGCAACCACAATGTAGATTAAACGTAAGAACTAAAAAGGGCAGTGAAGAGTCCAAGCTTGCTGTGGGGTGAAAAAAGACACTTGAAGAACATAATTTTGTGGTGAAGTAGCATAAGAGTAAATTGAACCTTAAAATGGAGTCACTGATAATGTTGAACTTTATAACAGTATAGAAGGTATTACAAATATCATGGGGAGGTGAAGATGTTATAAAGAAGTGCTGGCACATAATGTGACAGGAAATAGAAAGAACTTTTACAGGAATGTAATTAAAAAGTAATTTTGGACAATCCAACGTGAAGAAGGATTGCACTTGAACAACAGATCATTTATCCATTGATTAACCAACACCTTTCTTTTCACCTTGGGCTTCCATCTCTTTATCTCTTGTTTAGGTAAAGGTTGATGATGAGATGAAATTCTAATATCTATATAAATTTTACTTGTATTATTATACTTTTTGTTCTCCCCATTTCTATAAATTTAACAGGTACAATTTTT
Organism: Chiloscyllium plagiosum; assembly: GCF_037043375.1. NCBI lineage: Eukaryota > Metazoa > Chordata > Chondrichthyes > Orectolobiformes > Hemiscylliidae > Chiloscyllium > Chiloscyllium plagiosum. Next base: position 31,425,537 of record NW_028270143.1, on the reverse strand, counting down.
CTTTGAGTTTGTACCTGAAGTTATGCATAGCTTTGCAAATTACATTTGACAGGCAAATTGTGTCCTATTTGTATGGAATTCTGAAACATTATAAAGCATTTTGAGCCAAATTAGAACCAACTTTGACTAAATTTCCTCACATTAATCATTGAGAAGACCAAGCCTATTGTCTTCAGCTGTTTCACAATGTATGTATTTGCTATCTGTCTCACCCTCTTTCCACACCTTTGTTGCATGTAACTGCAAAATTTGACATAGTAATTAAACTGAGAATAGCAAGCCCTTATCCTTCATACTTAAAGACTGTTTACTTCCACCTTGCTAACACCACCTGTCTTTGTATTAGCTTTAATCCATCAGCTATCAAACCCCCATCCATGCCTTATTCACTGCTTCCAAACTTAACTTTGCACTCATGACCAACTTCATCTGATTCATATTCTTCGTTCTGTATTCAGTGCTATAACAAATCTTGAGGTAAAAACAATGACTGCAGATGCTGGAAACCAGATTCTGGATTAGTGGTGCTGGAAGAGCACAGCAGTTCAGACAGCATCCAAGGAGCTTCAAAATCGACGTTTTGGGCAAAAACCCTTATTCCTGATGAAATTTATCTTCTGCAATTTGCGTAGCATGATGATGTGTCACTGAAAAGTTTCACAAGAAACTTTCAATTTTCTTTAACAAACAACACAAGTTTATTTAAAAAATAAAGCTATTTGGAATGATTTTATCGTAAACAACAAAGGAACGATTCAAACCTTTTTACCCAGCAATATCCTTGGGAGATACTCAATCCCAGTGCAGGTATCTTCCTTATCTTTGCAGGTCGATTTTATTTATCAACAGATGAGCACTTCATTTCAATGAATTTCTGCAATCATACTTTATGTTTCTTTTTGTTTCACCCTGAAACACTAATACAGGGTAACTCAATGACTTTTCTCCCTGAAGAAAATGAACCTTTGAGCTTATTCCAGTTACTTTAACTATTTTGACGCTAATAAACAACACATTTGCTGGAATGGATGTTTTCTTCTGAAGTAATCTGCTTCCAGCCTCTGGCCTCTGTTTCACTGGTTTGTAAAATGTTAACCTAATATCATTGCATTAATTATCTTTCCAGGTAGCGTGTCTAGTAATTTTAATTTAAGTTAACTGATTTCTTAGTCTTCCTCCTATCGGAAGGCTGCTGTGAAACTTGAAAGGATTCAGAAAAGATTTACAAGGATGTTGCCAGGATTGGAGGATTTGAGCTATAGGGAGAGGTTGAATAGGCTGGAGAGTCAGAGGCTGAGGGGTTACCTTACAGAGGTTTATAAAATCATGAGGGGCATTTTTAGAGTAAATAGACAAAGTGTTTTCCCTGGGGTGGAGAAGTCCAGAACTAGAGGGCATAGGTTTAGGGTGAGAGGAAAAAAATTAAAAGGGACCTCCAGGGCAATGTTTTCATGGAGAGGGTGATGCATGTATGGAATGAGCTGCCAGAGGAAGTGGTGGAGGCTGGTACAATGACACCATTTAAAAGGCAACTGGATGGGTACATAATTAGGATGGGTTTAGAGGGATATGGGCCAAGTCATGGCCAATGGGACTAGGTTAGGATAGGATAACTGTTGGGCATGGACGAGTTGGACCAAAGGGTCTGTTTCCCTGCTGTACATCATTATGTTTCTGTGTCTCTAAATGCAGTTTTGATCAACTGCAAGAGAAAGTGAGTTTCTGACCCAGACCCATTTACCTCTGCTTTAGAATCCGAATACTATAAACCTTCATCGCAGTACATGAGTCAGAATAAATGAAAACTCTAATTAAATATGAAACTGTGGGTTTGTATAAGTAACATTGCTCAGCAGAAATAATTTGTGTAAGCTTTATGATTTTCTTTGAAAGGGTTTTCAGAAAACTATTCTGCATTCTTTTTCAAATTCTGCCTCTTCTGGAGGTTTGCTGTTTCAGCATGAATATGAGCTATCAGGAGAATTCAGCAACTTTTTTTGGAAATCTAAAAAGCCATATTTGCTTTTTCTGTGTTCCATTTCAAAAAAGATGTCAATTTTACATGTTAATTTGTTGAATGTACCATTTCTTTTGAATACTAAATGAACAAGTCAATGTACTTGAACTCCCAGTTGACTGAGCTTTCATTTGACACACTGACTGCTAAAGAACTGACTCTATTCACTGTATAACATTTAATCCAGAAACTCGTGCATCGAAAAGCAAACATATTTTCAATGTATCAGTTTTGGTGCCACTGCAAATCTCAGTACAGCAAAGTACACTTAGATATTTTGTTACATATTGAAACTAATTTCACAAGTTTTAGGATGTCTCAAAGCAATTTCACCTTTCAAGTGTAATTGTTGTACCTTGGAGAAATTTGTGCAAAGGTGCTGTTTTCATAACATTAGTAAGGATAATCTCACTTTTAAAACAGTTAATGGGGTGACCTGTGCTGACAGAAAAATGTAATTGGTAATTGTCTTAGGCATTATCTTAATCAGGTGATTAATTATAATAACCCAGAGTAAAGATCTAAAATGTGTTGCTAATGGTTGATTTGGTAATATTAAATCAAATTTCAAACATTTATGGTCTCATTTGCAAAACATTGTGCATTTTTGATGAGCCATTTAGATAGAGGAACAATACAGGTGAATAGTATAGCCTGTTGGTATGGGATTAAATGTAAAACAAATCTTCATTTCTGTTCTGTTTAGAAGTGAACCCTTTTTAACATGGTCTTGGCTGCCAGAGCTATATGGTTTACATATTTTGTTGTAGCATATACAGGCATGCAGACAGGTAGGTGGTTGTACGACACACATTACGCAGGCCAGGTGGCATTTGATAGTTGTGGGCAAAGTATAGAAATAGGGAGAAAGAATGTCAGAAACAAATAGTAATTCATGGAATCAAACAAAGTGAATGAATAAAAACGAAGAAGCGATCACGAGAAGTAAACTGAAAGCAGATAATTGGAGATACAGGATGGAAGACAGGCAAGGTAAAGTTTAATTTCTAAGTTTTGGGGAAAAACAGCAAAGAAAACGTAGTCTGGTTGGAACCAAAATAAACATCTATAAGTATGTGATGTAACCATTAAAGTTTGTTTCTAATCCTTTGATGAGAGGAATGACTGGAAGAAGATAACACAGCCCTGAAATTCAAGTGTTCCCTTGATTTTCTGATGATTTTCTGACTGAAATATTGCCAGAAAAGATTGGCAAAAAACACAACTACAATGAAAATAGCTGCTTTTAGTTATTTACATTGTTTTTCTGATCTCCTGCCATAGAATATCTGGAAATTGCGATGACAGGTTTTTCAGCTGGGCAAATGCCCTGCCATGTGCATTGCCTAGAGTGTAGTACTAGAACACCATTAACAGTCATATTTATAACAGTTGGAGCCCAGTGTGCCCAATAGGAATTTCTTTGGGCCTTCTCCACATATTCCAACATAATTCTGATTGAGTACTATATATGTTAAACCTTGGAAAAGCATTGTAATCATACAATTATACCATTCCTCCCAAGTAACAGTGGGAGATTGGAAAAGCCCAAGAAATTCTCCGTAACTAAACAATTTACATTTCATTATTACTTGCGTACAGAAGAGTTTGTCGTTTGAGGCAACAAAGTAGGGTTTCCAACCGCTTCTTTTTTTCTTTTTGTTTTTACTTACCTCTTGCCCTGAGCTTAGGTGGCATTAGCTTTGCCGAGGCACCTCAGCACGGACTCAAGTAGGCCCAGCACAGACCTAGTGGCGATGGGTCATAGTGCATGAGGAGTAGCAACCCCAACATTGGTTGGGTCTGACGTAGATAGCAGTGAAGGAGGGATGGCGGAACAGGCGTAATTGATGATGAGCTGGCTCAGGACTGATCAACTCTCTTTAAGCTGTACTTTTTTCTTATTCCTCGATCTGTTCAAAGTGGTGCCAGATCATGGTGACAGTGACAAAGCTTTTCACTGTATTTTATTGTTTTCTCATTGTAAGATACAAATGACAATAAAATCATTCGTTCATTCATCATTCATCCAAAATCATTAATTCAAATTTAGCAGGTTCAACATCTTGGGACTTAGCTTTATTAATACTTTCGCTGTCAGTGTTAAAACCAATCTTTGAATTATTGAAAGGGACCTCCAAAAAACAAGAAGTCGACTATATATGACGGTTATAAAAGTCAACTGCCATTTTGGGTTCTTGGTATTTTGAAATGTCAGAAACATTTGTGCAAAGAGTGGACACATCCTATATTCTTGCACACCTTTGCAATACAGTCCATACTATTTCTTGTTCCTTTTTGCCCAGTTATAAAGTACTGTTGAGTAAATATAAATATATGAAGTGAAAAATTGAGGCTGACAACTAATGCAAGTGTAGCACATTATGGCTGAAAAGGGTGTTGACCTTGAGATGGAGAATATGCAAAAATGTTACTTTGTGGGACTGTTTAAAAAAAAATCATATCCACCAGACCAACTTATATGCCACAGTTCGCTGTTCTTTTGCGAATTCATTAGGTGAATTCTATGATTAAATAGTGGGAACACAACTTCAAGCTATTCTGACGATTTCTCTCATGCTGCTTACACTTGAGAAAAGTGCTGCAAATAAGTTTCTGGAAAATTCATGAGACACAGTTTCATTTTTTAATCATCTGTAAAGTGAGTAGGGAGCATTTTACTTTCTAGGCCATTATATTAAATTTAAAGCTATGGATAATATTTTGAAATAAAATTGCTTTATACAACTAGGTCAACAACTGAATGACATAATCTGTTAAAATGTATCTAACTGCAGCAGTATAATTAAATGTCATGATCATGCTGTACAACTCACCCAATTAGCTATTATAATAATCATTAAGTTGGCAAATTCTATTTATTTTGCATTTGCTTTCCATTCATTGAGATCCTCTGACTAAAATTGTGCCTTTTTCCCAAACTTTTTAGGTGGTGCAGTTGAATGTTCTGATCAACATGTTACTGGGAGAGCTGACATCAGGGGACAGACAGAAAATTATGACTATATGCACTGTAGATGTCCATGCTCGGGATGTGGTTGCAAAGCTCATTGCTCAGAAGGCATGTTAGACAGTTTCCTGCATCTTTCTTGCATTTACTTTTCCTGAATAGACTACTCTCCCTTGGTACTACTATTCAACTTGTAATTTGACATCTGTTCCTATACAGAGTCATAGGGTCAATGAGTTGTACAACATGGAACGGACCTTTCGGTCCAACTTGTCCTTACTGACCAGACATCGCAACCCATTCTAATCCCACCTGCCAGCACCTGGCCCATATCCCTCTAAAATAGAAAAATCTGCCTTTAATTGGGAAACTATAGCTTAGATTTTTAGCAGAAGCACAGAGGTGCCATGGATCTTCCTAAATTGCAGGCAGGACACTGATTTATGCCGATAGGGGAATAGAGGTGGGGTGTGACTCATAGATGAGGAAACCCAACTTACAAGGGCCATTTGTGCTCATTGCTTAGTTATAACATTTCCTGTTATTCCATAGCAAGGTCTTTAATATGCCGTGTAGAAGTTACAGAATTTTGGAATTTTTGTTTTTTTTTATTGGATTTGGGCGCCAAACCCTAGCCAGTGTTTATTACTTATCCCTAACGGCACTATCAAAGGTTGTGATCAGCAGCTTTTTTTGAACCACAGCAGTCCTTGGGCATGTAGGGACACCTACAGTAACAGTGAAGGGAATCGTAATATGTTTCCACATCAAGATGAGGAAGTACTGAAGCAGGGATGGGGGTGCTGATGGTGGTACCTTGCAAACAGCATACCTTGGCATTGACAGACCAAGCCACCTCCCAGTGTGCCCGACTCAACCCTGAACCCACCATTGTGGAAGAGAGTTCCAAGGTTCTATCGCACTTATGTAAAGATCTTTTTTTCTTTAAAATCCCTCCTGAATGATTTGTATCTAATGTTTGGACTGTGCCCCCTGTCTCTTCCAAAATAAAAGAAAGAGCTTATCTGAATCTACTCTTTTTGTGCTCATTTAATATCACGGAAACTTTCATTAAGTCAGCCCTTAGCCTGCCAAGTACAACCGAGTTCCATTAATCACTGATCATAATTTGAATCTTGAGTCAAGATATTAATTTCAATCTGTCTGTGTGTATGATCCCAGCTGACATTACTATCAGACAAGTCTGATCTGTGGTTAAAACCTGGCTCGATTGAGCATTTTTTGATTTGTTTTCGTTTAAGGAAGTGGCCGCTTGCTGAGACATAAGATCTGCTTTATGTTTACTTTAATAATGGAACAGAGGTTTCTCACAAAAGAAATGAAGATGAGACAGAATAAACCAAACTATCTACTTATAATACAAATTTAAAGATTTTTAAATTTACAATAACAGTGTAATCTCATTAATCCCAAAACACTCCTTTAAAAATTGAAAAGAACCAAAACAGCTTTTTAATAGTACCCTAAGCACATTCCTGGTCCAGTTTCAATACTTGCAGCCCTTTATCTAGCATTATGGTAGGTTTACGTTACTTGTGCCTTTTAACTTAAGCCCGGAACTGCAATATCATTTTCCTGGGACCATGATACACTTGAGCTTAAATGTACTGAGTTTCAAGTAACTCCTTTAGAGTTTTATCTCAGCACTTCCGGTCTGTGAATAACCCTGACTCTTTGGACTGAAAAATGACTTCTAACCCACTTTTGCATAGGAATCCTTTTTATACAAAGTCCAGCATTCCATAAACCTCTTGGATTATTGATTGCACCTGTTAATGATATTTACCTGGATGCCAAAATTCTTTCGGCTTCCATTGTTTCTCGCTTTTCACTATTTTGAAAGGTCTCTGTTCTGTCTATTTTATATCTAAAATAGCTACGTTTGCCTGCATTGAAATCTATTTGCCACAGATTTGACCAGTCACATTCAGCAGTAACCTTGGCCCCAGGGCATCTCTGCAGGAGCTCCTTAGGGTAGTGTTCTCGGCCCAGACATCTTCAGCTGCTTCATCCGTGACCTTCCCTTCATCATAAGGTCTTCAAAACTGCAGAGTAGGTCTACATACAGCAAACGTACTTCAGTGGTTTAAGAAGGTAGCTCACCATCATGTTCAGATAGGCATTAAGGGATGGGCAATAAGTGCTTAGCTTAATAAGTCGTCAACACCCAAATCTAAACAAAGATATATCATTTGAATTTGATGTTTCCATTTTCACAGTTTATAAAGTTGACTGTCTTTATATCGTCACTGATCTTTGCATATGTGGCTTTCTATCACAGGTTACAACTGCCCAAGCCTTTGCCTGGCTGTCTCAATTGCGACATCGCTGGGACAATGTCCAGCAGCACTGCTTTGTCAACATATGTGATGCTCAGTTTCAGTACTTTGATGAATACTTAGGGAACACTTCTCGACTGGTGATTACTCCACTGACTGACAGGTAAATATTATTCATCCATTCTAAGATTCAAACTTCAACATTTATTTTACACAGTATTTTGACACTATATTATTGCTAGTTGACCTTTCATGGCATTGCAAATAGGAGGGTTATTTTCCCACTGGCTGGGCAACAAACAAGTTATGGACAGTCTGTGGCTAAAGTCATACTTTAGATGTGAGATCAATGCAATTTTCAGGCTCAGACCTCATTTACAAACTGCTGGTGTCAAGCTCCCACACTGAGCTAACCAACATAAGGTCCAGGGGAGGCAATTCTGCTTCTTCAAGTGCCAATGAAGAAAGATGATTGTTGCTGTTTTTAAAGACTGATGATTAGGCTGCTTAGTGCCTGTTACAAATGAACATGTTATGCTGTCCATCTAGTTATAAATCTCAATTGCAAATGTGATTCAATGTGCCTCATTCAAGGCCTGGCTTTATTCTTACTCTGTCATTATTCCTCTTTCCCTTTCAAGTTCCTTTGGGTATCTTTAGTATTGAAACAGCTTAAGTGAGTTTTCAATACTACTGTTATGCATGTTGAAGTATAATGTAGGAAAATATTATCTTGTGCACTCTGGCAGGAAGAAAAAGCAGTGTAGTATTTGAATAGAGATTGCAGAGCCCTGAGGGTACAGAGGATGGTGTATAAATAACAAAGTTAGTATGCAGGTACAGCAAGTAATTAGGGAGGCAAATGGTGTGTTGTCCTTTATTACAATAACATATTGACAATATCACCATGTCATCAATCCATAGGCCCAGACTGTTGCTGTGGAGATGAGTGTTCAGATTTCACCATGGAAGCTAGTAGAATTTGAATTCAATAAAATCTGGAATTGAAAGCTAATCTCAGTAATGGTAAACATAAATATGTCCATAGTGTCCAGGGATGTGCAAGCTAGATGGATTAGCCATGGGAAATACAGGGTTACAGGGGTAGAGTAGGGGGGTGGAGAGGATGCTCTTCAGATGGTCGATGTGGACCAGATGGGCCGAATGGCTTACCTTCACACTGTAGGGATTTTGTGATTATACCATTAATTGTTGTTTTTAAAAAAAATCTATATCACAAAAGTCCTTTAGGAAGTCTGCCATCCTTACACACATATGGCTCCAGACTCAGCAATGAGGTTGACTCTTAACTGCCCACTGAAATGGTGGAACAAGTCACTTCATTCCAAGGCAATTAGGGATGGACAACAAATGTTGTCCTTTCTAATGACACCTACATCCAATAAAAGAATAAAAAATACTTTTGATTAAAAGTTTACAGTTTGTCTGGAGGCATCCTTCACTGTTCTTTCCCAACACCTTGCAATGAATGTCCCCCAAATCTTTTAGTTTATATCCTTTTTCTGGAATGGATGCTTGAGTGAATTATTGATGAGATCTCTAGCTTATAAAGATATGCTTTCTTTCAAAATACCCTGTAGAGGTGGGGAAAGGTGATGACGGTTGAGTTCTTTTAAACAAACTTTGGGTTGAGTAGTCACCTACTGTTACTGTTTTGAATGTTTGCATGTAATATATGGCCATACTCAGTAAGTCGTACCTCGTTTCTTCCATATCATCTTTTAAGTTCTCTTTCACAAATTAGTTCCATCTTTTTATAATATTCTACCTCTGTTACCACACTGGCTGCACTGGCAGAGTGATTTTATTCATCCTATTATCTGGAATTTATGCTTGGCCCTGTTCACAAACTTTGTGAATAAGCATTCAGAATGGCCATTACTGCAGCTGCAGTTACCTATTATCAGGCTGGTATGCCAGGCTATTGTACATTTCAGTCATATCAAATGTTCTCATGTATTACTGGATATTTGTATTTTAATATGCATTTTAGTTCATCCAAGATAGATGAAACATCTAACACAGATTTACTTCACTTGTATCTTTCAACTATTGCATTTTGTTCAAACTTGCCAATCTTATCTATGAATAATAGTCTGTCTAGTCTGGTTTCCAACACCCTGGAAACCTTAAGGGATTTCCAGTAAACATGAACTTGAAAAGGCATTGAGTACCTCTTCAAAGTATTTGTTGCATCTTTTACACCTGAGTGAGAAATAACACCATTACCTATACTCAGAATTGTATATAAAAGAATATTAATGGTTTGATTTCTGATTTAGTATCTAATTTACAAGTAATTTTGCAGCTTAATTGTTTTATTCAAGATGTCCAATTCTATGTTCTATTTAAGCCACTTTAAAACTGCATCTTCCAGGCATTTTTATTTATGATGCTATGTCTCCCCTTTATGTTTGTGCATTTGTTCATCTTGCTTTCTTAAAAGGTTTTTTATGTTAGCGTAATAACAGCTGCTCTGCTAAACTTCGGGTTTTCCCACATTTTGTGGCCTGAATGAAAGGTTGCTAAACCTTGGTGGCTAAAATAGAGGACTCCACCTTCACTAGCTAATACTGACCATTCTAGTTTTTATTATGGCTTCTATGAGTGAAACCAACTGCTCGCAGCCTGAATAAACGATTCCCACTTCCTTTACGGGTTTACTGAATTAAATCCAGTATATGTGGTTCTAATAATGTTTCTTAGTTTTTTTCACTTTTTTTTCTGGATACCTGTTCCATGCAGTTCAAATAAATGTCTGATACTTTGAATGAAATTTTAGTCAACAATCTCATGCCTTGTCTGTCAACTTAATGAAGTCTCTTAATATTCTTCTTCTGTGAGACCAACTTCTTATCTGTCCCATTGTTGCTTCAATTCTGCCTTCGAGATGTTTTCCATCTGCAACCACAATTTAAATTTCTTACATGGCCTTTGACTTCCCTTGCTATAGCCTGCCTTGTAATACCTGCCTGCTATGGTAACGACACTTAGTCTGAGCTGTATGTACTCTCTTTTCACTTTCTCAGCATGTAATTTTGCAACATTTTGTGAAAGGTTTTCCTGAGCCAACCAAAGATTTTACTTGAATCACAGAGCTTCCAATGTCTGTATGATCTCCTGTTGTATCTGACTCGGGATTACCCACCAGGTTTTCCCTGAAGTAACTAATTCTCCTTTTTCATAAAATTCCTAACTCTTCCACTGTAGCACATTGCTTACCAGGTCTGTTTTGCTTTTACCGTTGATTGTTAATTCTTCCTTGTTGAATCTTGCCATGAGTGTTTCTTCTGGATAGTTCTCAAACATTTAGCTTTTCCTTAATGCTGTCTATTTGCATGAGATGGTGACTTAAAATTTGAAGATGATGCAAATCTTAAGATCTCCACCATTTGTGTGAGTAGCTAAGTGAAATCCACACCACTATTCACCATGTTGGACATATAGCTAAACCAAATATGCAGCTCACCATGCGGGAGGCTTGTTGCCGCCATCCTTGTTAAGTATAGGGGTCTACTAGGCCTGCTTGGTTTGATTAGATAGAGGAAACTATTTAGTGTTTTCATCAGACGATTGCTCAAGAATTAGTTAATCATATGTTAACAACTTGGTACAGGTTAAATTAATGTGGTCGTATGATAATCTCTGTATCAATGTCTATGTGGAGGACTTACATGCCAATAGAGTAATATGATAACTCAAGATGCTTAACCTTTATATACACATCTATATAATATCACCATAGCGGATAATGCATGTGGCACTGCTTAGTGTTATATTGGCCAATATAAAATGAACCGAGTTTCTTACTATAGCAATGTTATCTGTCTGTACCAAACCAGCTGTTCTTTAAAGGCAGCCATCATTCACCACTGTTTTTCACTACAATCTTTCATTCTGATATACCTCTCAAACAATTGACACTGGTTGTCCTGTTCAGTATTTTTACTCTGGATTGACCCTTGACATTTGATGAGCTCGACTTGTCTCATTCCCCAGATCCACATCCAGCGTGGGATTCCTCACTTGGGCGGAAACATACTGATCAAGAAAACACTCCTCAACATGCTTCACAAATTTTTTCTCCTAACTAGATTTTACATTATTACTCTCCCAGTCTTCAATAGGATAAATAAAGCCCCCATTGCTATCTAATAGTTCTTGTATCTCTCTGTTAGTTTCATTCAAATGTCTTCCTCTGTATCTTTCTCAATAGTTGGTGATCTGTTGAACATACCTAAAATGGCATTTCTGTTATATTCTATCTTTAAATCCTCCACAAAGCCCATCTCTTTTTATGAAAATCTCTGTAATGTTACTACTACTCGCTGTCCTGAACATCTTGACCAGTGGTTTTATTTTGAGCTGGAGAAATGAGAGTGTGCCTCCAAGCCTGCCTGTAAACCTTTACCTGGTTTGTGGAGGTTAGGAGGGTTTAGGTTTTGCGAGCCACAATAAAGTGAATATGAATGTGGAGTGGTTAACAGGTTCACCTCCACCTCTTGCAGCCCAGATCTTAATCATATTCGCATGCTCTCTAAACCTCACCCCTCATTTACGACATATTCCCTGTGCTTCCATGTCCCCTCATACCTTATTCCATCTCATAACCCCTTTCCTCTCATACACCCATGCCCCATACCTTCATGATCCCTCCATATCCTGTCATATTCATCATACTCTCTAATACCCAATGTTCCTTCCACGTTTCCACATTCTTTCTATGCCCCCATATATCTTCATATCTGCAACCTAGTATCCACGAATTGACAAGCCCTGGGATGTCTTTGAAATGGACATGAAAAAGTAAACCTAGTAATAAACTGCACTGCCATTCAAACATACTTAATACTGAAATAAAATCTCTCATACATGAATGACATCTTGATAAAAATGTAAATCCAAGTAAGTGGTCAATTTGTTGTAACAAAAACAAATTCATTCTCTTACTGCATTAACAACAGATAATTCTTTAATAAACTCATAGAACTATCAATCAAAATATAAACACAGCTTTCTAAGAAAGCTGATGTAGCTCTTGAAACTCAGCCAAGCATTCATAACTGCCATAGCTATCAGATCAAGCCATTGTCAATCACACAGTGAAACTAAGTTATGAGATTGCAAGCAGCTTGCTTTGAAAACAAATTAATGGTGTGGTCAGTGAGTAAGATGTACTTAAATTTTCCACATGCAGAACTTTTTTTTCGAAAGTTAAAGATCTCCTGATATTACTAAAACAGTACACGAATATTACCAGAAAATTTATTTTTCCTGTTTTTAATAGATTTTGACACTTCCTTTAGTGGAAACAATGATCTAATGCATCTCAAAATTAAAACAATGCTAGTCGATGTAATTGTCATCTTACCTTTTCAGAGCAGTCCCTTAGTGATTCACTATAGTTAGTTGCAATGACTTTACAATACAGCATCCTAATGATAACAGTTGAAGTTGTCAAAATATTTCACACTCATCTGTCAGAATGTTCCCAGCTCTGCAGTAGGCTTACCCCAAACTCATAACCTCTTCAAGCAGAAAATGGGGATTTGAGGGTGTGAGATGCAAATTCAAATTTTGCATAGGGCTGATAGTGGCAGTGCTAACCCAGAAGAGTTGAATTGTGGCTGAAAGCCTTCTCAGCCCACAAACATCCCGTCCAAAAGTAGCACAGAAATGCACAAAGTTGAAATTCTGATCCAGTGTTACCCTAATGTCATCGTGTAAATTATTGTGACATTAGGAAAGCATGTCATTTCACAAGGAAGGGTACTAAAATTCATGAACCTGGACAGTATTATCAGTATGTGAAGAGATTAGGCTAATGCTTTAGGAACAGAAAACTAATGCAGATGTTTACATTTTTTTCTATGAACTGAAGTTACAATGAAAACTCTAATCTGCAAACATTGCAATGCTTAATCTGAAAGATGATAGCAACACTAGATGGCAGTGTCAGAGGTTATGGCAGTGCTATTTCTAAAGACTGTTACAAGGGTTGTAACTTATTATCTCTTAGATTTCCACTGACAATAGTAATTTTCTCAGGTGTCATATGAAGTGTAAAATGTACCCAACATAGAATGTGCTGCTACTCTGCAGTCACAGCGTTAAGCTAAAACATTTTTCAAGGCTACTGGTGCCAAAGACAAGTTTCTCATTTGAAAAAAGCTGATTTCATGGATGACGATTGGCATATATTTATTGCTTTAAAAAAAAATTATTTTGTTAAAAATTTTACATCTATTTGTTCTTTATCTCAGTGCAACTTAATTTCCAGTTGGCGGTTTGCAATCACTTTGTGTTAACTTTTCACTTTATAAATTCCTGAATTGCACATTTATTATTGTAGATTTTGTTTATGTAAACTCATCACTTTTACAATAATGTGCTTGCTAAAGTTACTTTGATCTTTTATTCATCATAACTAGTGTATCTGTTGTCTAAGCAAATGCTTAAATGGTGTAAAAATGGGAAAAATTTAATAGTGGGATTAGCAAACATACTTATTGTTTGTATCACATATGTCTTCTATAATTCCTTCATAGAGTTCTCAGACACCCTGAAAAGCCAAAACTTGGGTTTTGTCAACAATGAACTGAATTTTCATCATGTTCTCAAAACATGTACAACATAAATGCATTGTGGTAATGTTAACAGAAAAATAATCGAGAATCCCAGGCAACTGTTCAGATTAAAAAAAAAAGAGGGTCTTGTGGCACAGTGGTATTGTCCCAATCTTTGGGTAGAAAGCCTGGGTTTCAAATCCAACCTGCTCCGGTGGTATGTCACAACATGTCTGAGTAGATTTATTGAAATATATAAAGCGCATCACCATACTCTCAGGATATATCAGCAAACTTTCAATTAATTGTTCTTCCTTAAATTACTTTGAAAACCGAGAGGACAAATTTCAAAAGTTTCATTGGATAAAATTGATTTGTTTTGAAACTAAGACATTTATATAGATTTGTATGAATTAGTATGTAATTTGTTTTATTTTATTCACAACTGCAGCATTTAACTTCATTAGGGTAGATTTTTAAAAAATTGTCATGAATCGGCCATGTTAGGTGGTGACTAAAAATCTACCTCTGTCACCATAATAATTTGTCCAATTGCCCCACAAACAGCACATGAAGAGATAACACATGTACTACTTGACCAATCGCAAGCCACGACGCTGGTTACCCAGACTGTCAGAAATTGTTGACCATTCAGAGGCCTGCAGTATCTGGCTTTTAAAATCTGCTAGCCCATGCCTACTCTTAGGGTACCCTGCAGTGAGAAAATAAATATATTTTGTGCTCTTCATAAGAGATAGTTATCAGGAGTAGGGGTTGGGATTTGGAGCCAAGGCCAGGAGGGTGGCTTTCAGGCCTCAACCTCTTAAGCTCCCTCCTCCACTCCTGTGCCTCAGACAGTGCCAGATTTGGACAGTCAGTAGCGCCCCTTCAACCTGGCATGCAGGTCACAGTATTTGCACAGTTGGGAAGCTTGCCACCTTTCTCACTGTTTGGAACGATGTTGTTTGGGGAGATGTTAAGTCGAACCCTTGTGGTCATTAATTGACTACTCACAGGGCTTAATTGGTGACAGGTGAGAAGATCACCAATGGGCGTTCTTTTCAACAACTTAGTGGTGATAAAGGAGTGGGTTTCCTCTTTTTCCATACTCCAGGAAGGGGAAGATCATGCCCTTATTGTAATTCTTATTTAATGTTGCCTTCAGAATGTGTAATAACCCATTGGAATGAGAAAGAGGGTGGTTGGGGAGATGGCTGTCTTCAGTTTTGAAAATGAAAACAGTTGAATTGAGAAGCCAGCAAACTGCCTCATGTGTTTGATTATTAACCATTATGAAACTGGAAGTCTGCTTTCTGATACAGTTACTTATTGACTGATCGAGACAGAAGGAGATTGAGAGGGTGTGGTTAAGGTTTACTAAGAGAACAAGATATAAATAAAGGGAAAGGCAACTTATTTTCTCCATTTCTTTCTGTTTAAAAAATATGTATGTTCTTTAAGCAAAGTTTCTTTGCGGGCAATCAATAGGAAGTGAGCATAGGAAATCAATGGAAAGAGAAACAAGTTGCAACTTACAGGGTCCTGACTAACTTACAGGCAGAGTTATGTGCTGTAGATGTTGTTTTGTTAAATGTTGATGTAAATTAATCAATCTCTCTGCATCCTTCATTGTACTTTTTAATGCAATTGCTAAATTAAGGTCAGTTAACCTACAGTTTTTGGTCTGTAGGTGCTATATTACCCTGACACAGTCTCTTCACTTAACCATGAGTGGAGCACCTGCAGGCCCTGCTGGGACAGGCAAAACAGAGACCATTAAAGATCTTGGGCGTGCCCTAGGTGTCATGGTGTATGTCTTCAATTGTTCTGAACAGATGGATTATAAGGTATGTTTGCTAGTTATCATGCTTCTATTTTATTTATAAAAAGAGATACAACAACACCACAAAGCAAAGTACTGTAAATGTTGTCAATCTGAAATGAAATCAAAAGAAGTTGCAAACATTGAGCAGGACAAGAGTGAAACAGTTGACTTCTCAGCAGAATAGGATGTGAACAGTATTGAATATAACCATTAAAGATAAAGTCACCATATTCTTACCAGCCCACAGGGGTGCTCTCTCATTCGAGAGGGATGACTAGTGGTGATTTAACCTGAGTGTCACCACACCTCAGGCGAAGGGAAAGGTTGAGAAGGAGAATCCTTCATGGGAAGCTCAGCTAGTGTGGGAATTGAACCCACATTGTTGGTGTCACTTTGCATTGCAGACAAACTGTCCATGCCAAATGAACTAAATTGACTTTTCATGAATGCTGCTACATTTTTCAATACTTATTTTGCATTGTATAGTCCATAGGAAATATCTACAAAGGTTTGGCACAAACTGGTGCTTGGGGCTGCTTTGATGAGTTTAATCGGATCTCCATTGAGGTTTTGTCAGTCATTGCAGTGCAGGTTAAAACAATACAAGATGCCATCAAAAACAAGAAGAAAAGGTGAGTGTAAAAGAATAAATGAACCAATTTCATTGCCCATTTATTAATGCATACTATTTTAGATGGTTTAATATATTTTATTTATTGTTCACAGATTTGTTTTTCTTGGGGAAGACATTTCTTTGAAATCTGCAGTTGGCATATTTATAACAATGAATCCTGGTTATGCTGGTCGAACAGAACTACCAGAAAATCTTAAAGCACTTTTCAGGCAAGTGTAGTTGGCTATCTTGAGTACCGCTGGTATTGTCCACTGAGTGTTGGAGCAGATTACTGAGATTTGTAAGTGCGATGGAAAAATGTTTTTGTAATAACTGCTACAGTTGATAAAGTACTGCCCATATTCTGGTCGTTCTGTTGGGATGACAATGGTCTGCTGCAGTGATCAGTGAGGACCCCCTGTCAGTTTCATGGGAGAAGGTCTGATGGAGTCATCTACCATTCAGGTTGGAGTCCTTGGTGATAGAGGTCTACCTTGCAGAGAGTTGCTAGACAATCAGAGGCCTGCAGCTCCTAATGCCATCCGTGCCAATGTGAAGGTTGGCAGCTGGTGGCATTACACCCACCAGTGGTTCAGACCATTGTGGGATCAATACCAAATAGAGAGCAAAGTTAAGATGGGAAGTGTCTGGTTGGAGTCTGCAGGAGAGTGAGGAAAGCAGAGGCAAGGGCAGTGGGGGTGGTGGTTAGCTTTTAGCGGTCTGCCTGTCTGTGCCAGGTCCCTTGATCAACACAGAGTGAATAATAGTGTCAGCTGATTAATTACTGGATGTAATTTTGACATTGCCCCACTGGGAATCTGCAGTCAACTCCTTTCACCCTCCCAATTAAATTAGTTTTGCTGTCACCAGGAGATAGATGTGAGGCTCCTTTCATGATCAGGTTGGTGCTATGTTTCCCACCATTTTTTAATAGAAATACTAGCCACCAAAACACTAAATACAGCATATTGGGGGAAAAAAAACTTTTCACTGTTAGCTTTAACAAAATTCATTTCAATGAAAATAGTCTCTGTCTAAAACAGTTTAGTTTCAGTGCACAAACACACACTGTTGAATGTTTCTATAAGTAATTTTGACTTCTAGTGATAGTGCAGCACAGATGATATTAGGTTACCTCATTAAATATCACTGATTTTCATTTAACTGGGAGAAATGTAAACCAAAGTAGCCAATGTTTATAGCCCTTTTTATACCAACGCTTAAAATGAGAATGATCCCCTTTTGAGTATTGCTTTTTGTGACTCTATCATGCAGACAATTTGCACAAACGTTGTTTAAAAATATATATAGTGTGTTATTAGGGACTACCCACTTACTTTGATCCCACAGAAGTTAATAATCCATTTTTTTAACCAAAACAATCAAATCCTGATCATTTTTTCTCTTTGTCTTTGTAATTTGCACCTCTGTTTGAACAATGCACTCATTTCAACATCTTTGGTGTTTAATGTTTCAAATAAAACATTGTGGCAAAAAAAAAACAAGAGGACCATCTTAGAACTGATGCATGGACTGCAGTTTAAGGAAGTGTGTTATGGCTATTGCCATCAAATTTAAAACAAGGATCAGCTGGCTATTGGCTAGCAGGAAGTGGCCAATTGAAGTCAGTGAAATTTATTGTAGTGCTTTATCCAGACTGGTGTTGCAGGCTCAGTGTGGGCATTGGGGTGAGGTGGAGGGTGTTGGTGGGAAGAGCCTGTGCGCTGGTGTTTCACACGGCGACCCATTATCGCTGTCACATATACAACCTGGAGGGTGAAAGGGGTTACCCTTCCAGGATTGTGGTTGCATCTTTGAAAATAACATGTTTGTAACATGTTGTACTTACAGCTCTATGTTTGGACTGTCTGTCCATTGAAGGCATTCTCTCGACACCTACCCTGTCCAACCCACTCGTAGTTGTAAAGATCTCTATTAGATCACCTTGAATAGTTTCTTCTCTTCTGCATATGTAAAGCCCAATCTCTTCAACAGCAATGTGCAACTAATCCATTGCTAATATTATTTAGAACACTGTGTATCCAATGAGAAGAGATATTTCTGCATTGAATTACTGTGCATAGCATAAATGCCTGTAGCATCATTGAGGAAGGGGCTCCTTTTTAAATTGTTTATTATTAGTTTATGATATGTGCAAAATGTGTATAAATTCCATAGTATGGTTGAGTATATGCATTGAATGAATCTTGTCTCATGTATCTTGTTTCTCTTTTTAGGCCTTGTGCTATGGTTGTCCCTGATATTGAACTGATTTGTGAGATTATGCTGGTTGCAGAAGGGTTTTTAGATGCCAAGTTGTTGGCCAGAAAATTCATCACTTTGTATACTCTTTGTAAAGAGCTACTTTCGAAACAGGTTTTCCTTTTAATATTTCTTTGGCTGATGCTGATTTTCATAATCACTGTTTGCTTATGAAAACATTTGAAATTCAATGTATTTCAATGTGAATTTTACTTTAATGAGATAATTTTCTGATTTTTAATTTAGAAACGCCTGCAATATATAGCAGAGATTCTGACATGTTCCAGCTAATGAGGCATATTTCTGGCATTAAGAAAATCAGAAAATTACATCTCAAATGCTTGCATTTGGTGTACTGCATGTTAATGTTAAGCGTATAGTTTTGATGCTAACTTTAGAGCAGCAGTTTTCTTCGAATTTCTTCTGCTTCACCACCAAGAATGCACAGAAATTCCATAAAGGTGTTTCCAGCACACTTCCAGTAAAATTGCGATGGAGTGGGAGTATTTCCGAGGAAATGTTGGCTTAAATTTGTAAACGTTGATAGTGGAATATCCTATTAATGATTATTTTGTGTACAAAATCAAGATGTTTTAAAGGTCATCTGACACAGTATCGTGTTTTGAAACCATTGCTTTGTTTAAAATGAAACATCTCAACTAAGTGCGACCAGAGGTCGTCACTTTTGTTTTGTATATTACAGCCCATGGAGTACTGAAAGGTAGTAAGAAAATGTCATAACAACTGCATGCTTTCATTGCCCACAATGAAACTGACAGTAATTGTGATGTCATGTATTATAAGCAGGAAATTAGATGAAGATTAAAAATTCCAAAAAGGGAAAAGATTTTCATTAGCACTAACCGCCCACCATACTGATAATTATATAGAACTAAAATGTCAGCCATGTCAGCAAGCATTTAAAGTTAGAATTCAAACAATAAAGGCCTCAGTCTAACAGTGTTATTTGCCATGTCTCTGTATGCTTTGGTATTTGTGGTATAAACTGATCATCAGTAGAAAAAGAATGCATCAATTTGGAAAACATAGTTGGCACTCGTCTGGAAAAGCTTGAGATAACCTACTAAAACTGTATTGTTGATTTAACATCAGTGTTATAGAGTAGTAGTATCTTCCCTGAGAATTCCATTTTTGAA
Source organism: Chiloscyllium plagiosum (assembly GCF_037043375.1). Classification (NCBI taxonomy): domain Eukaryota; kingdom Metazoa; phylum Chordata; class Chondrichthyes; order Orectolobiformes; family Hemiscylliidae; genus Chiloscyllium; species Chiloscyllium plagiosum. Next base: position 31,405,805 of record NW_028270143.1, on the reverse strand, counting down.
TTTTCAGAAGAGTGAATGTTAGAATATGTAATGTTCAAACTCCAATTCATGTGAGTTGTTTATAGCCAAAGGATGGATAGCCAAAGGATGCAATATATTGCAACCTATCATCTCATCTCACTGTGTCTTCAGTGTTCAGTCCATGATTTATACATATCACAAGGGCCAAATTTAATCTCAGCAATCAGAGCAAGTTGTTAGTAAATGTGAGATTTCTAGTGGGAGGGAGAGAAAGCTCAATTATCTATAAAGAACTGATTGTATATTTGGAACATGAACCTTCCATTCTTGTCCTCCAACCTCAAATTCATTCGTTTAAATGTGGAACATATATGCCTTTGCTAATGTAAATTCCCCGAACTTTGAGTGAGTAATTAAAGGAAGAGCTGCATTTATTACCCACACACCGCTCTTGAGCAGAAACACAGCTTTGCAGTCAGACGCCTGAGTATCGATTCACCAACATCAATGGGCATTACAATGTTGAAGAATTCAATTGTCAGGGTGTACTTTTATTAAATGTGCAGCAACGTACTGCTGAAGCATCCAAGCATGTGATGTCCTGAAATTAATTAAGGAACTGTTGACCTAGAAGAGCGCTCAAAGAACTGTCAATTCCATACAGCAAAGGATGTAGCAAGCAGCCGGGGATGGGGGAAACAGCCTCGGGAGTGGCCAGAAGATTCAGTTGTGGTGGTGTAATATCATCAGTGCCAGGTATGCAGGTAGCCGGTGGCCATCTTTGTCAGCCATCTTGGTGTTAATAACATAAATGCAGAAAAGAGAATTGTTCAGTTTTAGAGGGACTGACAAATTGAGTCATGTGTCATTGCTAGTCATGAAGCAAGCTTCATTACTTATAATTTTCAACCTTCTTTTGCTCAAGCAAGTGTTGGAAATACACAACAATTGTCAAGTTAAAATGTCAATCTATTGCTGTATGTTGCTCACAACATTCAATTTGTCTCTTGTTAAGGATCATTATGACTGGGGTCTTCGTGCAGTGAAATCTGTTTTAGTTGTTGCTGGCTCACTTAAGAGAGGAGACAAAAATAGACCAGAAGATCAGGTAATTCAGAAATAAATAAATCATGCAGTCTCTCTCTCAGACCACTTTAAATCCTGAGATAGTGAGCAAGTTCAGAGAAGTTGCTGTCTATTTTGGGTTGATGGATTTTATTGACTTATAGTTAATGGGTTGTGACTAATAAACAAGCATTTTGCATACATTTATTCTGTTTCCACTTTCCCTCATTCTTTTCTGTTCTCTCCCTGTCCTATGATTCTTTAGAATTTAATTGTACTCATAATCTAACTGTGATCACCTTTGCTCTACCTATTTAACTTAGCCTATTTTATTTCCATAGGGAAATTTGTAATTTACCCTGAGTGCAGTACTGCCTTGTATCCAACAAAGGCAAAATACTATGAATATAGAAATCAAAAGTTAAAAACAGAAAGAGCTTGAGCAGCTCAGCATATCAGGTAGAATCAGTGGGGAGTGAAACAGACTTAATATGCGGAGTCCAATATTATTCTTCCGAAGGATTTCCAAAGCAAGGTCATGTTGAACTTAAAACATTAATTCTGATGCTTTCTCTGCAAGTATTACTAGACCTGTTGAGTTTCTCTAGCACTTCCTGTTTTCAGTTAGGTCTTGTAGCCAAAGTCAGTTAGCTGAAAATTTCAACTTTCCCGATCCATTAATTGAAAGGAAGATTCCAGAGGTAAGTGTAGTTTTGCCCCAGTGTAGAAATTACTGCTACAACAACACCATGCCCTGTAAACATGCCCGGAAAGTGTATGGCTGAGTGAACCCAAAAGAGTTGCTTAAAGGTACATACAATAATTAATACTTCTGAAAAAATAATGCACTGAAAGAAAATTGCTCCAGTACAAGTGAGAATTTCAAATGTCCAAATGAAAATAATAATTAATATAAAAAAAAGATTATTTAATTTGACGTTTCAGCAACAGTAGGGCATGACTTCCATTTAACTCTGTTTCATTTTCCAGAGATGCTGCCAGATCTGTTAAGTGTTTCCAGTATTTTCTGTTTTTATTTCAGATTTCCAGCATTTGTAATATTTTGCTTCAGAGGACCATTTCAGTTGTTTAGGTTATGGCCCTGACCTTAGATGATTCAGATTACTTTTATACAGCAGTCTGGCGCCCATGAGAGAGTTAATATAAATTGGCAGTGTAGAATAGTGTGGATATAATCTGTTGGAATGGTTATAATAATTACACTAATTGATATCATCGAAGTTTTCACCCTGTAAATACTCTTTCTGTTTGTCTTCTGGTCTCTTCAATGGGAGAGATACGGACACATAGAGAATCGACAGAAATAACTTTCTGATACTGTTTGTTTGGAGTCAAGCCAGCTCTTCAGTGTAACTTCAATAATTTTTGATTTTTTTCCTTTTCTAATATTGCTACAACCCTGTGATGAAAGTTATTGTAAAACGTGTTCTTTCTTTTACAAGGTGTTAATGCGTGCTTTAAGGGATTTCAATTTGCCAAAGATTATCACCGATGATGTGCCCATTTTTATGGGGCTGACTGGTGATCTGTTTCCTACCCTGGATGTTCCTAGAAAGCGAGACCAGGAATTTGAACAGATGGTCAGACAGTCCACTCTGGAACTCAGCCTACAGCATGAAGAAAGCTTTATCCTCAAGGTGTGAAATCTTTCATCTTTCAAGCACCTTTTTCCTTTTGTCATTAAAGTAACATTTTTTTTATTTAACTGGAAAATGTACGCCTTCGTTGAATTGTGCCATGTTAAATCTATGTTCCAAATCACAATTTTCTTGTGGTGCTGTCCATGATTAGTATTTGAATACTAATGAGTAAGAGATGCATTTTTGTCAAAGGAAAATCAGACATTGTTTTAATCGTAATGCAGGAGAAATTATTGTAGTCCAAGAAATCAATAGGTAACTATTTGTTTGTAGGTTAGAATGTTACAAAAATAATGGACAGTATGTTTTGGGGGTTGCTAGGCTGGAAAACATGGTAGGTGGAGGTGAGTTAATAAAATGAGTGAAAACAGTGGTTTCTCAACAGTTTGAAATGTAGAGATTAAGTCAGTGGTGTGATAGTGACAGGTCCTACTTGTAATACTTTTGCATCCCACGAATATTGGTTACAGTAAAACACTCAGAATTAAATGCTTCCTTCAAGATGAAAGCAGTGGCCTATAGGAATCTCTGGACACCCTGTTCACATTTGTTTAAAGGGTAGTTAGCTTTGTGCTGTTATGTCATAGGCGTTTTCTTTGTTAAACTCTGAAGAACAGGAGAATTGAGGACACTAGCTAGAAATATGAAAGACAATGGTAAGATTTCTCCAAGTAGCCAAAAAGGATAAGTGTAACTAATGAGAGTCTGGGGAATTGTTAATTAGAAATAAGATAATGATGGAAATGTTGAACAGATATTTTGTATCTGTCATCACTGTAGAAAATTCAAATAACATCTCAGAAATACTTGTAAATTAAATGATGAAAGAAAGGGAGGAATTTAAAACAACTACCGGGGAAAGGTTACTGGGTTGTGTATGTGTTTAGAGAGGAACGGTGGGGTTTGGAATATTTGCAGTAAAGATTGAGAAGTCATTAAGTCCTGATGGACTTCATCCCATGCCCCAAAGGAAGTCGCTATTGGGATTGCAAATGCATTTTTAAAATTTTTCCAAAATTCATTAATTTCTGGAAAGGTGACATCAGATTGAAAAGTCATAAATGTAATTCCTCTATTGAAAAATGTTGGGAAACAGAAAGTAAGTAACTACATACCAGTTAACTTAACATTAATCTTACTAAAATACTAGATTCTATTTTTAAGGAGTTTATAGTGAGGTAATTAGAAAATCTCATTATAATCAGAGACAACAGCATGGTTCTGTGAAAGGGAAAACAAGTTTGACTAACTCATTAGACTCCTTTGAGGAAGTGATAAACAAAATAGATATTTTAGATGAAAATGAGACAAACGTTTTCAAATGATAGCAGAGGCAGGCCCTCTAACAGTCATAGAAACAAGAAGCTAAATTGCGTAGCTAATTATAACCACTTTTACAAAACTAAACATTAAGTGTGGTCTTCTAACCAATTCTTTTAGTTTAAATAATTATGGTTGTCAATGTTGCCTTCATCCTAGGTGGTTCAGCTAGAAGAGTTGTTGGCTGTCCGTCATTCAGTCTTTGTAGTTGGAAATGCTGGAACAGGAAAAAGTCAGGTGAGCAAGACAGTCTGCTGATCTGTAAGATTACTCACAAGAAATAACAGTTGCGACATTAGGTTGTATGCATATACTGAATAGTAGATAAACTGACTGGTATGTTTTCTTTTTATAAATTTGAACAGTTACATAATACATTGCACAAATCCCCAAAATGTTTTCTATTCAATGAAGTTTTTTTTGGAGAGTAATTGCTATTGTAAAGTTAGGAAACCTGGCATCGTCACACAGATTTGATAATGACAAGGTAATCTTTTTTTTTGTGGGCTTGATTGGGGGATAAATATTGACTAAAGCAACAGGGAGGAGTTGAGAGTAGGGTGCTGGAAAAGCACAGGAGATCAGGCAACATCTGAGGAGCAGGAGAATCGACGTTTTGGGCATAAGCCCTTCATCAGGACTGAGGCTACAGCAACAGTGAGAGCAAATTTTATTCTTTGCAATAGAGTCAAACAAACGTTTGCGTCCACTTGAGAAAAAACACTTCAGACTGTGTGACAGTCCCTCAGTACAGCATTGGATTGACAGTCGAGATTTTTGTGCTCAAACCTACAGAGTGGGATGGAGCCCACAATCTTCAGGCCTAGAGGCAAGAATGCTACCAGTAGAACCACTACTGATTTAATTGAACATCATGTTGCCCACTGTACCAGTATTGAGAAATTTGTAGTTATTGACCATTCAATATTGCGTGCAGTTCTGGTCTCCTTCCTATCGGAAAGATGTTGTGAAACTTGAAAGGGTTCAGAAAAGATTTAGAAGGATGTTGCCAGGTTTGGAGGATCTGAGCTACAGGGATAGGCTGAACAGGCTGGGGCTGTTTTCCCTGGAGTGTCGGAGGCTGAGGGGTGACCTTATAGAGGTTTATAAAATCATGAAGGGCGTGGATAGGATAAATAGACAAAGTCTTTTCCCTGGGGTCAGGGAGTCCAGAACTAGAGGGCATAGGTTTAGGGTGAGAGGGGAAAGATATAAAAGAGACCTAAGGGGCAACTTTTTCATGCAGAGGGTGGTACGTGTATGGAATGAGCTGCCAGAGGATGTGGTGGAGGCTGAAACAATTGCAACATTTAAGAGGCATTTGGATGAGTATATGAATAGGAAGGGTTTGGAGGGATATGGGCTGGGTGCTGGCAGGTGGGACAAGATTGGGTTGGGATATCTAGTCGGCATGGATGGGTTGGACCGAAGGGTCTGTTTCCATGCTGTACATCTCTATGACTCTATGTTCTGAAAATTGCTACATTCATTATGATAATGATGCTTTCAAAACTGAAGAGAATGCAGTGTAACTTCAAGGGAAACCTAGAGATGAAAGTGTTCTTGTCCTTTTCAGTGGTTGAGTCACAGTGAGGGGGAGAGAAGGCAGTGCTTGGTAGGTTGCTGTAATGCATCCTCCAGATAGTACGTACCATAGTCAGAGCTGAAGCCTGAAGGAGAAGTATTTGCAAGTAAACTGTTTTGTCCTGTATGGTGTTGAGTCTTGAGCCTACACACTACCAAGTGAGTAATGAGTTCTACCCTCCAAAATGGAGACTTGTAAAGGAGAGCTTTGCAATGGTGGAATGTGAGCCACTTCTGGCAAAGTAAAGCTACTATGCTGCATGTATTGTAGATATTATAGAACATAGAACATAGAAAAATACAGCGCAGAACAGGCCCTTTGGCCCTCGATGTTGCGCCGATCCAAGCCCACCTAACCTACACTAGCCCACTATCCTCCATATGCCTATCCAATGCCCGCTTAAATGCCCATAAAGAGGGAGAGTCCACCAGTGCTACTGGCAGGGCATTCCATGAACTCACGACGCTGAGTAAAGAATCTACCCCTAACATCTATCCTATACCTACCACCCCTTAATTTAAAGCTATGCCCCCTCGTAATAGCTGACTCCATACGTGGAAAAAGGTTCTCATGGTCAACCCTATCTAAACCCCTAATCATCTTGTACACCTCTATCAAGTCACACCAAACCTTCTTTTCTCCAATGAAAACAGCCACAGGTGCCTCAGCCTTTCCTCATACGATCTTCTTACCATACCAGGCAACATCCTGGTAAACCTCCTCTGCACCCATTCCAGTGCCTCCACATCCTTCCTATAGTATGGCGACCAAACCTGCACACAATACTCCAGATGCAGCCGCACCAGAGTCTTATACAACTGCAACATGACCTCAGGGCTCCGGAACTCAATTCCTCTACCAATAAAAGCCAATACGCATATGCCGCCTTCACCGCACTATTTACCTGGGTGGCAACTTTCAGAGATCTGTGTACATGGACACCAAGATCCCTCTGCTCATCCACACTACCAAGTATCCGACCATTAGCCCAGTACCCCGTCTTTTTGTTACTCTTACCAAAGTGAATCACCTCACACTTAGCTACATTGAACTCCATTTGCCACCTTTCTGCCCAGTTCTGCAACTTATCTATATCCCGCTGTAACCTGACACATTCTTCCTCACTGTCAACAACTCCACCGACTTTCGTATCGTCCGCAAACTTGCTCACCCAACCTTCTAGCCCCTCCTCCACGTCATTTATAAAAATGACAAACAGCAATGGTCCCAAAACAGATCCTTGCGGAACACCGCTAGTAACGGCACTCCAAGATGAACCTTTACCATCAACTATGACCCTCTGTCTTCTTCTAGCCAGCCAATTCCTAATCCAAACCTCCAACTCGCCCTCAATGCCATACCTCCGTATATTTTGCAGTAGCCTACCATGGGAAACCTTATCAAACGCCTTACTAAAATCCATATACACCACATCTACTGCTTTACCCTTGTCTACCTCCTTAGTCACCTTCTCAAAGAATTCAATAAGGTTTGTGAGGCACGACCTGCCCTTCAGAAAACCATGCTGACTATCCTTGATCACATTATTCCTATCCAGATGTTCATAAATCCTATCCCTTACAATTCTCTCTAAGACTTTGCCCACAACAGAAGTGAGACTCACCGGCCTATAGTTACTAGGATTATCCCTACTCCCCTTCTTGAACAAGGGAACCACATTTGCTATCCTCCAGTCTACTGGCACTATTCCTGTAGACAACGAGGACATAAAAATCAAGGCCAATGGCTCTGCAATCTCCTCCCTTGCTTCCCAGAGAATCCTAGGATAAATGCCACCAAGCCCAGGGGACTTATCTATTTTCACCCTTTCCAGAATTTCCAACACCTCTTCCCTACATACCTCAATGCCATCCATTCTAATTAATTGTGACTCAATATTCACATCGGCAACAATGTCCTGTTCCTGAGTGAATACTGACGAAAAGTATTCATTCAGTGTCTCCCCAATCTCTTCAACCTCCACATGCAACTTCCCCCTACTATCCTTGACTGGACCTATCCCTACCCTAGTCATTCTTTTATTCCTGACATACCTATAGAAAGCCTTAGGGTTTTCCCTAATCCTACCAACTAAGGACTTTTCATGTCCCCTCCTTGCTGCTCTTAGCTCTCTCTTCAGGTCCTTCCTGGCTACCTTATAACTCTCAATCGCCCCGATTGAACCTTCACGCCTCATCTTTACATAGGCCGCCCTCTTCCATTTAGCAAGGGATTCCAATTCCTTATTAAACCACGGCTCCCTCACATGACCCTTTCCTCCCTGCCTGACAGGTACATACTTATCAAGGACACTCAATAGTTGCTCCTTGAACAAGCTCCACATATCAATTGTGCCCATGCTTTGAAGCCTACTTTTCCAAGCCACGCATCCTAGGTCGTGCCTCACCGCATCATAATTTCCCTGCCCCCAGCTTATAACTCTTGCCCTGCAGTGCACACTTATCCCTCTCCATCACTAGAGTAAAAGTCACCGAATTGTGGTCACTGTCCCCAAAGTGCTCCCCTCCCTCCAATTCTAACACCTGGCCTGGTTCGTTACCCAGAACCAAATCCAGTATGGCCTCACCTCTTGTTGGCCTGTCTACATATTGTGTCAGGAAACCCTCCTGCACACATTGGACAAATACTGACCCATCTAACAAACTCGAGCTATAGCTTTCCCAGTCAATATCTGGAAAGTTAAAGTCCCCCATAACAACCACCCGTGTGGGCGGCACGGTGGCACAGTGGTTAGCACTGCTGCCTCACAGCGCCAGAGACCCGGGTTCAATTCCCGCCTCAGGCGACTGACTGTGTGGAGTTTGCACGTTCTCCCCGTGTCTGCGTGGGTTTCCTCCGGATGCTCCGGTTTCCTCCCACATCCAAAAATGTGCAGGGTCAGGTGAATTGGCCATGCTAAATTGCCCGTAGTGTTAGGTAAGGGGTAAATGTAGGGGTATGGGTAGGTTTCGCTTCGGCGGGTCGGTGTGGACTTGTTGGGCCGAAGGGCCTGTTTCCACACTGTAATGTAATCTAATCTATCTTTGACAAGTAATGCCACACCTCCCCCTCTTTTACCCCCACCTCTGACCCTACTAAAACATTTAAATTACATTACATTACATTACAGTGTGGAAACAGACCCTTCGGCCCAACAAGTCCACACCGCCCCGCCGAAGCGCAACCCACTCATACCCCTACATTTACCCCTTACCTAACACGACGGGCAACTTAGCATGGCCAATTCACCTGACCTGCACATCTTTGGACTGTGGGAGGAAACCGGAGCACCCGGAGGAAACCCATGCAGACACGGGGAGAACGTGCAAACTCCACACAGTCAGTCGCCTGAGGCGGGAATTGAACCCGGGTCTCCGGCGCTGTGAGGCAGCAGTGCTAACCACTGTGCCACCGTGCCGCCCACAAACCCTGTTTTAAACCCTGGAACCTGCAACAGCCAATCCTGTCCCTGTTCTACCCATGTCTCCGTAATTGCCACAACATCGAAATCCCAGGTACCAACCCACGCTGCAAGTTCACCTACCTTATTTCGTATACTTCTTGCATTGAAGTATACACACTTCAAGCCACTTTCCTGTTTACAGGCACCCTCCTTTGAGATTGATGCCATGTTCCTAACCTCCCTACACTCCAGGTCCTGCACCCTAAAGCTACAGTCTAGGTTCCCATGCCCCTGCAGAGTTAGTTTAAACCCCCCCCCCCAAGAGCACTTGCAAACCTCCCCCCAAGGATACTGGTGCCCCTCAGGTTCAGGTGTAGACCATCCTGTTTATAGAGGTCCCACCTTTCCCAGAAAGAACCCCAGTTATCTAGATACCGGAATCCCTCCCTCCTGCACCATCCCTGTAGGGATGTATTGTTTTGTACTGTATATATCGTATGTATATTGTAGATATAACAGTCTCATTTCAGTGAAGACCCCAGAATATGGTAAAATTAATGCAGTGTCTGGGTTTCACTGGAATGAGACTGGTACTTAAACGATGTGGATGTTATCTGTCTTTTTGTCAGCCCTGGGCCAGACTTTACCCTGAAAAGTCTGACCTGTAAAATCTTGCATTAGTAAAGTAACTTCAATATAGCAATAGATCCCAAAAGTCTTCACAAGTCCATTACTCACTAATATTTGACATTGATCCACAGTAAGAGGTAGCCTTTGGTCATTCCTCCTGCTATGTCAATAAGTACTTTTGTGAAGCATCTTTGAGAAAACGTGGAGAGATTTAAGGTGGAGAGCTGATGACGTCCAAGGCAAGTGAAATGGCTGAGCAATTAAAATTACCAATGTGTAGGGTGTCATAATTGGAGCGAGAGAGAGAAAGAGCTTTTGAAGGCTTTTCAGCCATAGAAGAGAGCTTAAAAGATATAGGCACCTGTTCAAATGTTTGTATTTTACTTGAAACGATCTAAGCTTTTTATTTATTTGCGCTACACAGTTATCAGAAAAGTTCTTCTCCCACTTAACCCCACACACTTCATTAACTTTCAGTAGCTATTACAGTTTTTGTTACTTTTAAACATATTACTGTTGAGTTGTAAAACTCATTTTAACTATAATAGGATAGATATGCACAAATGATGTTTTTAATTGATTGCTTTCAGTCCGAGATATGTGCTCTGACAAATGAATGTGTTTGAAGTTTCCTGACCTCATATTTGTGTGAAATATACTATCAAGCCACATGCCTTAAAATGAATTTGTATCATAAAAAAATCAGAAGTATAAATGACTTTGATTACTCTTCTTAAAATGAATTCTTATTAAGTATAACTCTAATAAAGTAGTAAAGTAAAGCAGGACATTGGTGAGGCCACTTTTGGAATACTGTGCACAGTTCTGGTCGCCCTGCTATAGAAAGGATATTATTAAATTGGAGAGAGTTCAAAGGAGATTTACCAGGATGTTGCCGGGACTGGAGGGTTTGATTATAAGGATAGGCTGGGCCATAGGGGGTTGAGGGTTGACCTTTCAGAGGTTTATAAAATCATAAGGTGACTTGCAAAGGTCTTTTACCTAGGGTGGAGGAGTTCAAAACTAGGGGACATATTTTTAAGGCAAGGGGAGAAAGGTTTAGAGGGGACTTGAGGGGACAACATTTCACACCAGGTGGTTTGTGTGTGGAATAATCTCAGTGGAAGTGGTAGATGCAAGTACTGTTACAAATTTAAAAGACATTTGGATAGGTACATGAATAAGAATGTTTAGAGAAATATGGGCCAAACGCAGTGAAGTGAGACTAGTTTGATTTGGGAAACTTGGTCGGCATGGATGAGCTGGACTGAGGAACTTGTTTCTATGCTGAATGACTCTGACTCTATAAGAGAAACGCTGATATGAGGATAAGAGAAATTGTGTTACAACTGAAAGGGAAAACAGTACGTGACAAAGTATCATGTTTTCCTAATATAACGTCAAAAATGATCATAACATTTTAAAAGAACAGAATTTAGAATGCAAAATAATAGTTTTCACTGTTGATCAACAAATGCAATTGTGTCTAGATTGTCACGGGCACTGCTGGATAATTTGAATTAATAGCCGAAAGCTCCAAAATAAAGCGAGTGTTTAAATTTGTTTATGCCTGGTTATGTTGCAGAATTTTCCAAGCCAAAGGTGCATGTAAAAGATTAAGTCCCCAAAAAGTGATATTGGAGTGGGATCCTGTTTCATTCCTCCCTGTTCCCATTTCCACTTGGGCAGTTTCTGATGCGAGTTGTGAAACTCTGCTGGGAAACAAACTAAATATGTGACAGCCAATTAAGTATGTCTTTGAAACTCTGCAGTGAGATTTACACCAAAAGCAACACATGGGTTCTGTGGTTTCATCACGGTGCAGGAGGTGAGTGAAAGCAGCAAGCCATTGTTGATTGAACGTGGAAGGCTAAAATCAGCAAGCTTGGGGGTTCAGCCACAGGGGAAGGTACTGATTAGTTGTGCTGGATTGGCATTACTAGCTTCAGAGGAATTACAGTTTTGTGCACTGACTTTCAAGTGCCTTAGGATCTATTCAAGCTGAATCTTAAATTCCTGGCTGCCAGATTTCCCTGCAAATTTCAACTAACCTATTTCCACAGGAGTTTGGACCATTTGAGAGGGAGCAGCAGGCTCAGCCACCACAGCAGCGTGGTTGACCTGAATGGCAGAGTTTAATGGGCTGAGGACCCACTCCTGTTCCTAACTGCAGTAGCAACAGCTGTCTTTGCAACACCATGCTGGTGCACAAAACAGCAGGAATGGAAAGAGAGCTCAGCAGGAAGAAGATGATACACCCGGCACAGAATCTGTAGGCCAAAGACGAGCTTCTCATCATGTCAGAACACAGCTCAGGAGATGCAGGCTTTTGCAGCAGGTAGCTCAGAGGTTTTGTTGACCATGGAACCACACACCCACCCAGGAGGACCAGGTGGCCATGCATTGCCAATGGTTGTCAGAGGCACCAGCGCCCTGACTTCCTTTGCTTCCAACTCTTCCTGGAATGTGAAGACATATTACAGTCAGTTTCCCATAGGGCTTTTGCCCGAAACATCGATTTCCCTGCTCCTCGGATGCTGCCTGAACTGCTCTGCTTTTGCAGCACCACTCTAATCCAGAATCTGGTTTCCAGCATCTGCAGTCATTGTTTTTACATAACTGAATCACCTTGGTCTCTGATGCTTTGCTTACTGAGGCTTCCAATTATATCATCTTGGATGAGGCCACTCAAACCTGAAATGTCAGCTTCAATGGGTTGAATAGATTTTAAATGCCCAGGCGGTGGTTGATTGCATACATATGATAACCAAGGCTCCTTCAGATCATCCTGGAATCTTCATGAATCATATACGTGCAGCATCTTTGTTATCACAGCCAGGTGATCATTCAAGTCTGCTCCAGATATCCAGAGAGCTGCCACAAGATGGGGCAGCACGGTGGTTTAGTGGTTAGCATTGCAGCCTTACAGCGCCAGGGGCCCTGGTTCGATTCCAGCCTTAGGTGGCTGTCTGTGTGGAGTTCTCCCCCTGTCTGCATCCGTTTCCTCCCACAATCCAAAGATGTGCAGGTCAGGTGAATTGGCCATGCTAAATTGCCCACAGTGTTAGCTGCATTAGTCAGAGGGAAATGGATCTGGGTGGGTTGGTCTTCGGAGGGTCGGTGTGGACTTGTTGGGCCGAAGGGCATGTTTCCACACTGTAGGGAATCTAATCTAATCAACTCCTTCAATCTTCATTCATCAAAGGGAAGTCTGGTGGGAGTCAGAACTATCCACTGAAGACCTGACTGCTGACTCCTGTTAGCAATGTTTCCATGGAGATAGTGGAGAGTGATAACAGGAACCATGTCATTCATCAGGGCTACCATAGAGCAAGCCATTGGTTTGCTAAAGATGGGGTTTCGATAGCAATATCACCATTGCCATTTTTCAAGGGACCCATGTTACTGCTGACCATACCGTTTTTGCCAAATATCATTTTAAAGTTACATTTTGCACTGAGTGCTTAATGAATGTGGTAGTCTCAGGCTTCTGTGTTTGACTAAATTTCAGAGGGTAATCATGCTGGAAACCTTAGCACCATTTACTCAATGTTTAAAATGTTAAAAGCGCTTGGCAAACGAGGTTATGAAGGAATGTAGGAATGGAAGTAGAATTGTGATTTATGCGATCGTATCATTGTGGTAGGCTTGCCTTGTGTATCGGTAGAATAAAGTTCGGATGCTTGTGGGAAATGATTAACATCAGTTTTATTTTAGTGTCAGAAATCAGAATGCACAGCAGCATCTTAAATGCATTTTTACACATGATATAACTTTTTAACAGAAAAACGTCAGGTAACGCAATAACAAATCTTGTACTTGTGTAATGCCTTCAAATTTAGCAATTAATGCATGGATTTCTCTTATAGATATTAAAGACTTTGTACAGAACATACGGAAACATGAAACGGAAACCTATCTGGAATGATCTTAACCCAAAGGCCATCAGCACGGATGAGATGTTTGGTTTTATACACCCTGCAACTCGAGAGTGGAAGGATGGTAAGTGTCTCACATACAGTATTTTAAACAGCCATTGTGTTGCTGATAAAACTGAAGTCAGGGTTATTGACAAAGACATGGTTTGAAAACTACTCAATCAATCAATCAAGGCTGTTGTGCCAGTGAACTGTTGGTTTATCACTTTTCCTTGTTTTAAATGGGATGTAACATATGCAGTCCTCTGTCACTATTCCCATACTGAAGGAGTGTTTAAAGGTTATAGGCAAAAGCACGCCTACTTACTTCAATAACTTGAGTTCCATCCCAACCTGATCTAATGATTTTCTTTAATTTTGAGCACTGCCACTTAAATTTGCCCAATCAACTCCTTTGCCCCTGTGTAGTTCTGCACCTCGTATGAGAGGTATTGATGGTTCGTCATCAGGAGCAAGATCTGTGTTCTGTTCCCTGGCTGAGAGGCCCTTTGACTAATTGTGGCATCTGTAATGTAACCTAAGTGGAAATTTGTTTGCTTCGCACAAACCATCCTGCTCTATATAGCTCAATGCTCCATTACTGAGTACAGTGAAATTATTCACGAAGCCATGGGGAAACATTGAAATGGACATTGTACTCTTTTCGGATGCACATAGTAATTTGTTGATAGGTTAAAAAAATGTTAGTTTCAATAAACCTTTGATATTTGCTGTTTCTTTTGGTCACAGGTCTTTTCTCTTATATTATGAGAGAGCAAGCCAATGTAACACATGATGGTCCAAAATGGATTGTGCTGGATGGTGATATAGATCCCATGTGGATTGAATCACTAAACACAGTTATGGATGATAATAAGGTAGTTAGTGCTTTAATTACAGAATGTGCAAGTGACTGTTACAAAATATCGATACAGGTCATTCTGTTCTAACGCAGCAGTTGCGTTCCCTCTGCAACCCTGTGCTATAGAAAATCACATTGTAGAAGATCACTGTAGAAAATCATTACACCTGTTCAGTAGAAAGTTTGCATTATCTAAGCACTGTCCGCAATTCATCAATCATGTTATAGCCAATTCGTGTTGACGAAACTCGTGTTGTTACCAGAACGTCCTGTATGCTCATGGTGGGCACTTATCCAAAAATATTGATCTAATGAGTCCAAAATCATAGATGCATGTTGCTCTGTTGTAGAATCACTCCCACCACATGGATGTCCTAATTAATTCTGCAGTATCCAAACTTAACGATCTTTTGTTTCATGTTTAAATTCACAATTGATTATGCTTTCAAGAACCTTAAATTCAATTATTCTGCTCCCATTCTTATCTTGATGAAGGCAAAGGGTCTCTTTTCCTGTGCCATTCACTGTTTTGGGACAAGACCAAGTTTTATTCCATCACCTCCACTATATCCTCTGTTCTCAGGACTCTATCAAGAGCTTTGATCCTGCTGATGCCTAGGTGTATGTATAAATATATTCCAATTTTATGTCAACTACTAATCTCTGAATTCATGTTACATTTTCATCTGGAAATTGTAAATATGCAGTGACTCCTTATGAAAAATGGTGTTTTCAAACTTCCTGACATCATCGAAATTTCTGCTTCCACTAGATTGCATTGTTCTTACCCACCTCTCCGCTCCACCCTCCGTTCCAACCTATCACCATCACCCCCCACCCACATCCACCTCTGCCTTCCTAGCTATGTCCCCCCACCTAGCCTCAGACCCCTCCTATTTATTTCTCAGCCCTCTTGGGCCGCTCACACATTCCTGATGAAGGGCTTGTGCCCAAAACATCGACTCGCCTGCTCCTCAGATGCTGTCTGACCTGCTGTGCTTTTCCAGCGCCACACTTTTTGCCTAAGATGCAGACAATCCCCAGACTTCCTACAATATAATAGTTGAATTTCTGCATCATGATTTGCATTCCACATTTTGGTGGATAAAACTAACTAATTTCTTTCAAAGACCGATCTTCCCAGATCACATTCTTTTTGGCAGATCTTCCCAGTCTCTGAACAGCACTCCTGATGAAAGGCTTATGCCCAAAACATTGATTCTCTAGCTCCTCAGATGCTGCTTGACCTGCTGTGCTTTTCCAGCACAACACTCTCGACCCTGAACAACAGGCCATGGTGAAAAACTGGGAACAAATATGTGAAATGTCCAGCAAGGACATCCTGACGCAGGTCAAAAGTTCATTTTCCAACCAATTGGAAAATTGGATGGTGAGACAAGATTCTTGATAGTGAGTGTGGAGTTTTTTATTTGCATGGATTATGAGTCATTGTCATCCTCATTGCTACCTAATCTTGCGTCATTAATATGTAGGTGCCCATTCTTCCCAGATACTAAGAACTGTTTATATGAAACTCAAGAGTGAGTACACGGTGACTACAGCTCACTGCTCACTTCTCTTGACCTCCATTTTTGGACACCAGTCACCAACATCTCAGAGCACTCTGAGTCACTGTCTGCATATGTCCGTGGATGTTGGTATATCAACCTCACCAAAACATTTATAATCCACTTAGAGTACACTTCTGCACTCCACTGAGGAGTGCATCGGCATCTCTCATGGTACTGGTGCTACACAGGCACCCAGGTTTACACAGGCACCCAGGTCATGATTTGAACTAGTATACACTCTGCATGTGTTTCAAGCATATAGTCATGCCATCAAGTTTAAAGGTAGCAGTTCTCAGTCAAATTAAGGGAGACCGGCTTCTTGATTTGCTTTGATTTATTATTGTCACATGTACTGTGATAAGGTGAAAAGTTTGTTTTGTGTGCAGTACAGGCAGATCATAACATACAAAATGCATTCGGGTAATGGTGGCAGCTATGAAAAGCAGCTCCAGCACTCCCTGCTGGATATGTGCGCAGAGCCTGCATTCAATCACTCTGGCAATTTGTACTCAGCTACAATAGCAAGGTGACAGGGATATTGGGAATCTCAAGCTCACTACTGGTAGATACTTGCATGCCTCAGGCAGCCAGGTTCCAATGGTATTGCTGCTGTCGTGCAGCTTTGTGCAGGTTGCCCAATGTCCCTGACAAACTTGTCTGTTTCTCCTCTCCTCTGTACAATTGCTGATGCCATGGGGTCATCTCCTTCCTGGATCTGAGCAGGTGCATATTCTCAGACAATACTCTGAGTGTCACTTGAGCTGGGGTGTCTTACTCATGGCCATTAATGTACCCAAGCACTCCCAGCTCTTATCCAGCTCAAGTACCTAATGAGGTGTCAGTATCTGAGTTGGTGTTGGGATGGTGTATGGAAAGCACCCTTGCCAGTGCATGTAGCATGGTGACATTTAACCTGATAGGATGGAGAAGGTCATGTTCTTTGCGGCATTGGTGGGCATTTCTCCAGATGGTGTTACCATACTGATCTGGGCCAGCTGTTTTGGCCTCTTCTGTCCATTGTGGGGAGGAGGACAACCCTCTTTACACCATATTACTAACCAGGACCTCCAGGTCCCTGTCTGTAAAGTGGGCCACCAATCGCCCAGAATCTGCCTTGTTAAAGGCAAATGTCTCAAGCTGTTTCAGGCAGCTCCATGCTGTCAGTGTTCTTCAAGGTGCACAACAACCTTTTAAAATATTGCATGGGGCACCCCAGGATATCCAGACAGTGGTTAGTACTTCAGCCTACAGCGTATGGGAGAATTGGACTAGCATTAGATGAACAGGGTGCCATTACCAGTGCAGTTCCTAGTTATGGAAGTGAGTTTGGGATGATACATGAGAGAACGCAGTAGGCCGCACAGAGAGAAACCATTCATGAAACTCAACAAAAATGGCACCTAGCAGATTTTTTGTGAGATTCAGTCCACACTCTTTCATCTGTTGTAAGTCTGTCCAGCAGCTGCTACAGTCCAGCTGCTGCTTTTAAAATTTACCAGCTCCACAATAACAAATTAGATTAGATTAGATTACTTACAGTGTGGAAACAGGCCCTTCGGCCCAACAAGTCCACACCGACCCGCCGAAGTGAAACCCACCCATACCCCTACATTTACCCCTTACCTAACACTACGGGCAATTTAGTATGGCCAATTCACCTGACCCTGCACATCTTTGGATGGTGGGAGGAAACCGGAGCACCCGGAGGAAACCCACGCAGACACGGGGAGAACGTGCAAACTCCACACAGTCAGTCGCCTGAGGCGGGAATTGAACCCGGGTCTCTGGCGCTGTGAGGCAACAGTGCTAACCACTGTGCCACCGTGCCGCCCACAAATCTCCACTGTTCCTTCATTGCTATGGGTCCTCCAAGAATGTAGGTTTCTCATCAAAATTCTTGACTTAGTCAAGTAATTCCAAGACTAGAACATTGCAACAAATGTAAGAAAGACTTTCCAACAATTCTGCTACTTGACTGGAAAAATCTGATGTGCAGTATTGTTGTCACAGACTCCAATCCTCTTTTTTTTAATTGCAATCTTTCCGAGTATCCTATTTGTTTCTGCTTTGGCCAATCCTCTTCTGAAATTTTCCTCAGAACTGCAGTTCTAAAGAAGGGTCACTGGACCAAAAATGCTAATTCTGATTTCTCTCTGCAGATGCAGGCAGACCTGATAAGTTTTTTAGCAATTTCTGTTTTTGTTTTTGTTTCTGATTTCTAGCATCTGCAGTTCTTTCATTTTTTGCGTATGAATTTTTTAAGCGTTACTTTGGTGAACAAAGCCCCTATTTTTCATGCCAATCCTTATTATCGTAACCTCTCATTTTTATGAAAGATTCTTTGGAGTACTCTTTCTATGTTTCTAAAAGCCTTTTTGGAACTGGCCAGACCTGCAAGCAATACCCTATCAGTGATCTAACTGATGACTTGTATAAATTCAACAATAATTCCTTCCATCTAATGTTTAGGAGCCTAATGTAAAGTCCAGAATTCCTTTACCAGCCGTCACTCCAGCCATTGAAGGTGTAAGGGATAAAGATTTGATTTCACCCCATGGCAATTTATACCATTTGTTCATTTTAGAATTCCCCTAATGTCATTCCATTGATAGAATGAAATTGAATAGATTCTACAATGAGGAGGCAATCTAACCTCCTAGACGATCACGCACTGACTAAAGATAAACATTTTTAAAAATTATTTTCATCTTATGATAAATTTGCTCCTCCATTCTCAGAATCTTGAGAAGGTGAATTTTTCTTTGACATTTTCTTTCACAGGTTTCCACAGCTCATCTTTTTGGTTAATAATTCATCAATTTGTTTTGAAAGTATGATAATTGTAGTGTTTTTCATTTGTAAAATGTAAGTAAAGTGATTTAATTATTTTGTTATTTTGTAAATTTTAGAATATGTAATAATGTTGTTGAATAATTTGTTGTTTGACATTTGTATGCAGGTCTTGACACTTGCCAGCAATGAACGTATTCCACTTAATCCTTCCATGCGGCTTTTGTTTGAAGTAAGCCATTTAAAAACAGCTACACCGGCCACTGTTTCCAGAGCAGGCATTTTATTTGTTAATCCTCAGGATTTGGGCTGGAATCCGTGAGTTACTGATTTTATTGGTGCTGGTGATAATACAAATGACTTGATACTAAACATGCACAGTCTTTCAGTGAATGCATTTTGCTTCCATGTGTTACGTTAGCCTGGATGCAATTGGTAGCCCTCATAACTGAGTCAGATGGCTATAGATTAAAGCCTCACTCTTAAAGAGTTAAATAAATACTTCAGGGAACTAATGGTTTGCTACATTGTCAGAGTTACATACTTCAGATGAGACATAAGCCAATGCCCTGCCCTCAGGTGGGTGTAGACGTCTGACAGCATAAATTCAAAGAGGAGCGAGCAGTTATCTCTGATGACCTGGTCAATATTTATCCCTCAGTCAATATCATTAAAAACATATTACCTTCTCCTTATCAGATTGTTGTATGTGGAGCATACTATACACAAATTAGCTGACACATTTCCTATATTGCAGCAGTGACATTATACTTCTAAATTTAAAGCATTTGAAAAATCTTTGGGTTGTGAAAGGTGTTATATAAGTGCAAAGCTTTCTGCTTCTTTGTTCACTTTATTTCAAAGTAAAATAAACATTTTAGCATTATACTTAAAAAGATATTATGCCATAACCCATATGGTTAGGAATTTTCTCAGTGGTCCGAAAGATTTCAGGACAAGTTTTTTATTGGACATGTTTATGACCAACGCCATCACTTGGTAGGTCAGTGCACCCGCACACACAAAATTAGAGCAATGCTTGGTGAAACTAATGATGTCTTCATTTTAATTCCACAGTTGAACAGTGATTCTTGCATCATCGAATCACCCCCTCAGCTCTCTTTATTATTGGAAACAAATGAGGAAAATAGTTCTGTAAAAATTAGGTCACAGCAGCACAGAATTTAGCTGCACTGGTCACCTCGGAGCTGAATAGTCTCAGTGATCACTGTCAAATCATAATCCATTGTTTAGGTGGCCAAACTAATCTGAATGGATAACTGACAGGATCAGATGGGATGCCAGATGCTACCTTCATTTGGATACTACACAGCTTTAACATAAGACATTAAGCATATATTTAAAGTTATGTCTTTATCATAAGTAACTAAAAGTTCTGAGAGTCTTCTGAAGACTTCCTCCAAACAAACAATTCTTTACCATGTTGGCATATGTTTTGATTTTTCTCTTAAAAGCAACATTCCATTCACATATTAAATCGCTTGATTTTTAAAACTTCTTCTCTTTTGAGATGCTTGGTTAGCAGATTGTAGCAACTTGCTCAAGCATGATCAATCCACAGATCTCTGCAAACTCCAATTCTGGACTTCTTTGCATTCCCAGTGAGAATTCTGTACCATTGGTCTATAGTAGGTTTAGACTTGAAGCTCTGAAATTTCACTCTTAAATATTTATGTTTCTGCCTCCTCCTTTAAGAAGCTTGCTAATCCAGAACTTAAGCATGGCTAAAAGGAGACTAGAAGTAGAAGCTTTTCATCTTGCACTCATCAGAACTAGGATGTGAGAAAACAGGCTTGGAAACCCAGTTAGCATTTTATAGAGAATGAGAAGAGGGAGCTAATGGGTTGAGCCATTATTGTCATAAAGACAAAGTAATAACAGTTAACTGTCAGTCTTAATTCACAGTCCAGGGAGGTAAATTCTGATTGGTCAGAATGTTGCCAAGGGATTGTATTGTGAAAAAAAAAACATAAAACAGGGTCCTAAGTATTTACATATTTATCTTTGAGCATATGCAAATGCATCACGCAGGTTCAGCTAACACTTAAGTTGGTTTCTGCTATAATTAGTAGCATAGTCTGAACTTCTTAATAAATGATTTCCAGGAGTAGAATCACATCTAATGGTAAATATATTTTTCTGAGGTTTGCAAGCATTAGCTGGTTTAGCACAAACAGCATGCTGCCAACTGTGAGCAGTCAACACGACATGTTGTTTGATGTGGTCTACCAGTTGGAAAATACGGCTTTCAGATTGATACCTTTTATATCACATTAATCATTTGTGTGGCTGTTGTTACTATTAATTTTACTATTTACCATTACAAATAAATAGACTCTAGCTGTTGGTGGACAAATATAAACCATAGCGCTAACTTTATAAAACTCTCCCTCTATGCACATATATTGACAAAAACAAAGGGTGTTACAGGTGGAGGGGAGAAATGGGAAAGCAGTTCAGTGATCCCTGTCCACACAGTTCAGTTCAGTGCGATAAACCTTTTTGCTTGTTAGACTTGCTGCTTCTTAGTTTTCCTTCTCCACGTACTTTCACTTGCTGCAGGAAGCATGGGGCAATTTGTTCACACTTGTAAAGTCTCTGGCTTATTGGTTGAAAAACCACAGCTTACAGCAACTTATGAGGGGAAATAAACTGGCTTTCTCCAGGCTTGAGATGTTCTTTTTTACTGCAGAGATAAAGACGTTTCCTTCCTTCTTAGAGGCCTAATGATTTCTGACCCAAAATTCGCACTCCGATAAATAAAATATCTGAAGCAAACGACAGGAAAAATTGTTAGAGAACTAAACAAGTCTAAGAGTATCTATGGAGAGAAATCAGAGTTAACATTTCAAGTCCAGTGACCTTTCACCTATCTCTCAAGCTGTTCGGCTACCAGGAAGCAGTCACATAGTTATTGCCAGGCAGAGCCTTTGGTGTCAACCATAGACCAATTCGCTGCTGGTTGCCAGCTGAATCTCCTTTTGTATAGGTCCCCTGGCTCCAGCTTGTCTGTAGCAATTCCCCCACTGGTTGAACAAGTAACAGTGTAAACAGTGCATACAATGAGTGTCTTGTAACTTGGATGACAGGATATAGGAACAGAGCTAGGCCATTCAGCCCATCGTGTCTTCCCTGCCATTCAATCGTAGCTGATGTGTTTTACAACCACAATCGCCTGTCTTCAACCCCAATCCTTGATGCTCTTAATAATCAATAATAATAATAAATATAAAAATCACACAACACCAGGTTATATTCCAACAGGTTTAATTGGAAGCACACTAGCTTTCGGAGCGCCGCTCCTTCACCAGGTGATTGTGGAGTACACAATTGTAAGGCACAGAATTTATAGCAAAAATTTACAGTGTGATGTAACTGAAATTATACATTAAAAAATACCTTGATTGTCTGTTGAGTCTTTCATCTGTTTGAATACCATGATAGTTTCACTTCTTTCATGTGTAAATCACAAAACCTTTTTTTAAAAGTTGCATTCTCAGGATAACTGTAACAATTGGTGTTAGCTAGACAATATGTTGGAGGTGTTGGCCCCCTGTGTTCTCTGTCTATGCCATGGTGTTTAGATTGATTCTAATCTAAAAAGTGAGATAACGGAGTTTTACATGAATTCATGCAGGTTTTGAGCAAAGTACAATGTAACTCTGCAAGTCCAAATTTGTGCTTCCAATTAAACCTGTTGGACTATAACCTGGTGTTGTGTGATTTTAAACTTTGTACACCCCAGTCCAACACCGGCATCTCCAAATCAATAATAAATATTTATGCCTTAATTACACTCAATGATTTGGCATCCACAGCCTTCTGCGGCAATGAGTTCCACAGATTAACCACCCTCTGGCTGAAGCAATTCCTCCTCATCTTCGTTCTAAAGGGCTGTCTTTTCGATCTGAAGCTGTGCTGTCAGACCCTCCTCTTACAAGTGGAAACATCTTCTCCATCCAGATTTCTTGATTTTCTATAAGTTTTACTGAGTCCCCCCTCATCCTTCTGCATATCATTGAGTGCAGACCCAAAGTACTCAACCATTCTTCATGTGATAAAGTCTTCATCCCCATGATCATTCTTGTAAACCACCTTTGAACCCCCTTCATGGCCAGCACATCCTCATTTGGGTATAGGACCCAAAATTGCTCACCATATTCCAAATGAGTTTAGATTAGAGTGGTGCTGGAAAAGCACAGCAGGTCAGGCAGCATCCGAGGAGCAGGAAAATCAACATTTCTGGCAAAAGCCCTTCACCAGTTCTCATTTTTGCTTATATTCCAAATGACGTCTGACCAGAGCCTAATACAGCCTCAGCAGTACATTGCTGCTCTTGGATTTTAGCCCTCTTGAAATGAATATTACATTGCATTCCAACTACCAAGTAAACCTGCATGTTAACCTTGAGAGTCCTGAACTAAGACTCAAGTCCTCTTGTGCTTCAGATTTTCGAAGCCTTTCCCCATTTAGAAAATAGTCAGACCTCTAGTCTTGCTACTAAAGTGCAAAACCTCACACTTCCCCACACTATATTCTATCTTTCAACTTATTGGCAGTCTTTCTGCAGTCTGCCTGCTACTTCAACACAACCTGTCCCTTCACATATCTTTGTGCCATCTGCAAACTGAGCAATAATGCCCTCACTTCCTTTGTCCGGTTCATTAATCTATAATGTGAGAAGTTGTGGTCCCCCTGCAAAACTCCATGAGTCACTGGCTGCCTTCCTGAAAAAGACCCCATTATTTCCATATCTGCCTTCTGCCAGTCAGGCAATCCTCTATCTAAGCCTGTACCTTGCCTCTTACACCATGGGCTCTTACCTTATTTAGCAGCCTCCTGTGCAAAGGTCTTCTAGAAATCAAAATAGGCCATGCCCACTGGCTCTCCTTTGTCTAACTGACTCATTACCACGTCAAAGAATTTGAATAGTTTTGTCAGATATGACCTCCCCTTGACGAAGCCATGCTGACTCAGCCCTATTTTACCACACATTTCCAAGTACTCCACAATCTCATCCTTAATAATGGACTCTAAAATCTTTCCAATAACCGAGGTCAGGCTAACTGGCCTGTAGTTTCCTGTCTTCTGCCTCTCACCCTTGTTAAACAAGGGCATTGCATTAGCCATTTTCCACTCCTTTGGCACTCTCCCTGGCTCTAGTGATTTCTGAAAGATCACCACCAATGCATACAATCTCTTCAGCTATCTCCTTTCAGAGTGCTGGAGTGTAAGGGTGATTTATCCACCTTCGGACCTTTTAATTTCCCCAGCATCTTATCCTTAGTGATGGCTACTATACTCTCCTCTGCTCCCTAAGTTGAAGTTCTGGTATGATGCTCGTGTTTTCTGCTGTGAGAACTGATGCAAAGTACCTATTCAGTTCATTCTTCATTTCTTTGTTCCCCATTGCTACTTATCCAGCCTCATTTTTCAGTGGTCCAATGTCCACTCTTGCCTCTCTCTTATCGTTTAAGTGTCTAAAACAAAAATCTTGCGGTTGTCTTTTATATTGCTAGTTAGCTTACTCTCATATACACTCATGTGAACTGCCAGAGGGAGTGGTAGATGTAGGTACAGTTACAAGATTTAAAAGACATGTTGACAGGTTGAGAGGGATATGGGCCAAAAGCAGGCAAATGCGGCTAGTTTAGTTTCTGAAACTTAGTCAGTGTGGACAAATTGGACCTAAGGGTCTGTTTCCAATCTGTATAATTCTATAACTCTGTTCAGCTCTTCCCTCACATCATTGCAGTTACCTTTACTCAATTGTAATATCATTACATCTGATTCCAGCTTCTCCCTCTCAAACTGCAGAGAGTGAATTCTATTATGGTCACTGACCCTAGGGGTTCCTTCACCTTAAGCTCCCTAATCAAGTCTGCCTCATTACACAACACCAAATCCAGAATTGCCTGTTATCTCATGAGCTCTACCACAAGCTGCTCGAAAAAAAACTTGTCGACATTCCATGAATTCCTTTTCTTGAGATCCGATTTTCCCAGTCCACCTGCATATTGATGTCCCCCATGATTATTGCAATGGTGCCTTTCTTGTATGCCTTTTCTATCTCCTGATTTATTTTTCTCCCCACATCCTGACTACCGCTTGAAAACCTATACACAATTCCCGTCAGGATCTTTTATAGAGCAGTTCCTCAGCTCTATCCAGACAGATTCTATGCCTTCCAACTCTATATCACTGCTTACTATTGATTTAGTTTGATTTCTTGCTAACAAGGCTATCCAGTCCCTCTGCCCATCTGCCTGCCCTTTCGGTCGGGTGTGTATCCTTAGCTCCCAGCCCTGATCCCTTTGCAACTGCATCTCTGTGGTACCCATAACATCAGACTGCTCGCTCCATTTTAATCTGTGCCACAAGGTCATTTACCTTGTTTCATATACTGCCTGTGTTTAAGTTCAATACCATCAGTTCTGTATTAACTGCTCCCATTCTCAGTTATCCCCTTATTTACTGTGCCTGAAGTCAGATTCCTGACCTTTCCATACTCTCTATCCTATTTCTTGTTTTGGAAACTTTATTAACCTCTGAGCCCTCCCTCCTTCCTTTTAACTTTTCCCTAATTTTCCATGTAACTTGAACACCCTCCTTACCATTTAGTTTAAAACCCTGGCCACAGTCCTGATTATGTGATTTCATCAGAACTCAGGCTCCATTTGAATCGTGATGGGACCTATCCCATTGGAACAACTCTCTCCTTCCCCAGTACGGATTCATGTCCCTTGAATTCTAATCCATTTCTCCCACACCAATCTTTGAGCCACATGTTTACCTCTGTAACTTTGTTGACCCTGTGCCAATTTGCTCCTCACTCAGGTGGTAATTCAGAGAATATGACCTTTTTTGTGTTCTGCTTTTTAATTTAGCCTTTGCTTATTTTCCCTCAGTAGAACTTCTTTCCTCTTTCTGCCTATATTGTTGGTGCCTACGTGGGTCATGACAATTGGATCTTTTCCCTCCTGCTCCAAGTTCCTCTGCAGCGCAGATGAGATATCCTGAACCTGGGCATCAGGCAGGCAACACAGCCTCCAAAACTCTCGATCCATGTGTATTTCCCTGACTATACTATCCCAGATTACAACTACATTTCTCTTCACTGCCCACTCATGAATAGCTTCTTGCACCACAGTGCTTTAGTCATTTTGCTCATTTTCCTTTGAACCCCCATTCTCATCCATACGGGGAGCAAGAATCTCAAACCTGTTAGACAAGTTCAAGGGCTAAAACTCCTTTAACGCTACCCCTTGGATGTCTGTACCTGTCTTGCTCATCGCCAGACCTTTCTGTCCCTGACAACTCACCAAATTCAAGGTAGTTTTTCGAAGGAGTGTAACTCCAGCTCATCAACTCTAAGCTGGAATTTCTCAAGCAGCCAACATGTGTTTTGCTACAGAAATAGTCACAATTAACCACAATGTGTCCACCAGCTCCCACATCTTGCAGTTACAACATATTGCCTGGCTCGGCATCGCAGATTTAATCACTTAGTTCTTAATTTGCTTTTTAAAAAAGACTACTTAAATGGAGAGGACTATGCAGAATAAATGCCTGTTTCTACAATGTAGGGATTCTATGCAAATAAAGGGATTTGGGTGTCCTTGTACTTTTGATTCCAGAAGTTTCTATGCAGGTACACCAAGTCCTAAGGAAGGCACATAGAACATCAGTGTTTATCGCAAGGAAAATGGAATAGAAAAGTAGGCAAGCTATTTTGCAGCTGTACACAATAAGGGTCTTACAGGACTTGGTACGGTCATGTCAGGAGTACATTGTGCAGTTTTGGTCTCCTTACTTGAAAAGGGATGCAACTATGTCAGCAGCAGTTCAAAGAAGTTTCACCTGACTGTTTCCTGTGATGATGAGCTTATAGTGCTTGGGGTTTGAAGAATAAAATGACCTTTTTGAAACATATAAGATCCTGAGAGACTTGAAAGAATGGATGCTCGGAGGATGTTACTTGTGGTGGGGACTAGAACAAGGGAGCGCAGTTTAAAAATAAGAAATCTTCCCTTTCAGGCAAAGATGAGGAGAGCATTTTTCTCTATCAGGACAGTCTGTGTGGAATTCTGTTTTGCAGGAAGCAGTGGAGGTGATTGAGCTTATTCAAGGCAAAATGAGGTAGATTTTTATCAAAGAAGGTGAGGATTACTGGAGCAGGCAGAAAAGTAGAGTTCAGGCCACAAAAAGATCGTCATAATCTTAATAGGTAGAGGAACAGGCTAATTAGGCTGAATGGCCTATTCCTAGGAGAGGCACTGGAGGATGTCAGAGATTGCAAAGGGAAGAAAGAGGAAAGAAAATATACTATTATCACATGGTTGCATAAGTGAGAGATGATGGTACAGTGATTATACCGCGGGACTGTAAATCATTTAATTTTGGGGGCCACAGGTTCAGATCCCACAAGGCAGCTGGCAGAATCTGTTCAATTAAATAAATTTGGAATTGAATACGAGACTCTGTAAAGTTGAGAATAGAGCTATCATTGATTTTTTGTAAAAGTTCCATTTGGTTCACACAGTGTTCTTGATAGAAGGAGATTTGCTGACATTATCTGGTCTGACATACGTTTGACTCCAGATCCACAGCAGTGTTTTGTGACAATTCCTCTTAACTACTCTGAAGTGATCTAGCAAGTCTCTCGAATTCCAGGGCAATTATGGATGGACAACAAATTCTGACCCTGCCAGCAACACCCACATTCCAAGATATAATGTATATTAAAAGCAACTAATATGTGATTTTCGTTTGAGCCAGCACAACATATGTTAGGAGCTGGAAATCTGGAATGTCAGGAAAAATAGGCAATGGTTTCTAAACTGCAATCACTTGCCACTCAGGCCGACTTCAAGTGCCTTAAAAAAAACCCTAACTTGACTCATGGTTATTTGCAAGATCCTTCTTTGCCTCCATCATTTCTTTTTTGGATTTTTAATTGCGCTATTTCTTAAAAAAAACAAGTCAGAAAATCTAGCAAAGTTCCTCTCCTTCCCGCCATTACCAACCACCACCATTTGCAGAAGTATAGCTGCTCAAATATTTAGTGTCAAGAAGCAGCTTTAAGATATGAAAGAAGAACCTAATCCTTTCCCATATAAATCTCGACCGCTGCACTGCCATCCGTTAATACTAGCCATGATTTGGGAAGGCTTTATTCCTCTGAAATTGATGCCTTTTAGCTGTGAGTAGAGGTTCCACTCCCACAGCCCAGTGAAGGAAACTTGCACAGACATGACATGTCCAGGTCCCAGACACAACTCCAATCAGCGAAGCAGATTCCTGTGCACCTCCACAACCTTGATATTTAGATTTTTCGAAATGATTATTGCATGCAACCTTAACTTTATGAATCTTACTGCGTAGATACGTGACCAGCTGGATTGACACAAGGATTTACCAATCAGAAAAGACCAACTTGACCATTCTCTTTGATAAATATGTTCCTTCGTGTCTGGAGCAACTACGATCTTCTGTAAAGACCATCACCCCCATTCCTGAAAATAGCATGGTCCAGGTAATAATGCAATTACTTTCTCCTATGATCTAGTTCTGGAAGTTTAATGTTTTCACAAGTGCCCTAACTAAAATAAAACATAAGTACCAGTAAAAACTTAAAATTAATTTTAAATATCTCGCAACAATAACTGTTCACTCATTCAGTTTTCTTTTACTGAATGGACAGAATCAATGAACACAGGAACAAATTCAAGGAGTCTGAGCTACTGAGGGCATAGAAATTTGGATGCAACTGCACATTGTTTTCCAGTAATTTAAAATAATGCGCACAGATTTCTTGAGCAGCATATAGCAAGTTATCACTATGGTTCGAAAAAGGTGAAGTTTTCTGGTGCCATAATGGAATCAGAATGTTACCAGTCTTTTGAAGAAATTCAAGAGGTTGCCACTAACTATATCCAAATCTCTAAACACAAATACTTCCATTGGATTTTTTGTCCATGGCCTGGGAAATCTGATTTCCCCATTGCCACTTCTTTCTCAAAACAAGGAGAAAACTAGACAAGGCTGGTGGGATACCAGGATTAAGACATTGCATGCAGCTTCTGGTTTCCTGCCTGACCACCTCACTGGTGGCCCCACCCTTTCCAGTCTGTTGAACCAAACTGCCACTTCACTGTGCCCCTTTGGTACTGTTCTAGAAGACTGAGGCCTCACATTCTGTAGTGATTGAGGTGAATCAGCCTTTGAACAATGACAGTCACATCTACTAAAGGAAACCTCTAACTTAGCAAGATCCTGCTACCAAATGACCTCTGCCATTATATCTCCCATTTGACAACAGTAACTCAACTAGTGACTTACTGAAATTAGCTGTTCACAACTTTCAAGACTCTCGTTTGGAGATTGTTGTGTAACTTCTTCATGTAGGCAATGCCCCCACCTTGACACACAGCCTGCTTCAACAGGGTGTGAATAATTTGGTGCTGCTACTAAAGTGTCTCAGCAGTTAATTTGTGTCAGTGGCAGTGTAATTCATTGAAAAGTCTGAAATTGGATCTCCAGGGCAACAAACGTACAGTTTAAACCAACCAATTGAAGTGTTACTGATTATGTTTAACCAAAGAATGGCCTAGCAATTTTATTTTAAATTCACTTGGGACCTGAGAAATATGCTTCTAGCAAGTGTCAGTAGATTACACCTTGATCTTGTATGATAGCAGGTAACCAGCACTTTTTAGATCAATTCCTTTTTTTGTGGAAATGATTACCTGCCAATTTACCATCACCCATTTTACACAATCTCACCAGGACAAAATCTAACCCAATAGATCAAAAGTTTGTGTTTGGTAATGCTGACTGCTATTTTTTACCACGTGGTGCTATTTCAGTTAAATAAAAACAATGAAAGAATTAACCTAGTCTGTAAGGCCCTGTATGACACTGGGAAAAAGTCACCTGGTGAGTTGCAGTGCAACTTCGAGTCTAGTCAAAATATTTTGATGATTTTTGTGTGCTAATCGATCATATTAATGCCATTTAGACACTTTGTGCCCTTTTGGACTGCCTGCTGACTCCAAAGAATGTGCCTCCTGACTCTCCTCGAGAACTTTATGAGCTTTATTTTGTCTTTGCGTGCATCTGGGCCTTTGGAGGAGCGGTGTACCAAGATCAGGTTGGTCCTTCCTACTCTTAGTTCAAATTTTTGGGAGAAAAATGTATTCAAGTGATGCCTGTTTGACAGGTGTTGAGCAGATTTATGTCAGTTTCCTCAGGAACAGGTAGTGCCACAGGCTGTTAGCTGCACTGCCAGCTCAACATTTCTCATTGATGGCAATAGAGGTTGCCATGAAGATAGCAATACACATCACTGTCTGCCTGTGGAGAATCGATGGAAGTCTGCAATTTGTGCTAGATAAACAAATTTCTCCTCTTTTCTGTTTATGTTACATTTTTAGTGTGTTGAAAATGCTGTAACCATTAGTGTTTTGTACATTTGGTGTGAGTACCACTCACAAGGAGAGATATGACTGCTGTGCTGAACATGGGCATCATCAAACCTGCAATCCTACATACTGACTGGGATTCTGTTGGCCTTAAGGATGTCTCACCTGTCAATTGGCTAACGGTATTATCGCTGAGACTATTAATTCTGGGGACCCAGATTTGAATCCCACTTTGGCAGATGATGAAATTTGATTTCAACAACAATCTGGAATTAAGAATCTAATGATGACCATGAAACCAGTGTTGATCATCAGAAAACTGGTTGATAAATGCCCTTTAAGGAACGAAAGTGCCATCCTTAACTTGTCTGGTGTACGTGTGACTCTAGACACACAACAATGTGGTTGACTCTTAACTGCTGTCTGGGCGATTAGTGACGGACAGTAAATGCTAGCCTAGCCAGCAATACCCTCATCCTGTGACTGAATGAAAAAAAAATTTCCAAAATGGTCACCCATTCACCAGTGAGCCCATGAGCAACAAAAGCAAGAAGGAATCACTCTGTGATTGGTGGTGCAGCTGGGAAGTTAAGAAACTGCGGTGACCAAGTCCCTGTCAGCTGGACTCCTGTTTCAGGGATTGTTGATGGAAGCAAACTCATAAAGTCAGGGACTATTGCCTGAAGCCAGCTACCTCCGCCCCCCCCATGCTCAGAAATTGCTGCTGGGTGCTGGGTCCAGGGTTCAAAGATTGTTACCAGGAACCAGGCCTTGGGGTGCACTGCCATCAGCCCATTAACAGGACCCTAAAATTAGAAGGAATTGCTGCTGGTGTTGGGTCTGAGGGCCGAGACCTCTACAGTTGAAATACCCAGACCTTGGGGGAATGCCAGGGTTGGCAAGTCCAAGATGGCGAAAGTAGAGAGATGAAGGGGCCTCCAAGGATTTGGTGAACGAGAAGGCTGCAGTGGGTGTAGATGGAAAAGAAGAGGCTGGAATGGGGCAAGCTTAGCAAGGAGGGGTTACGATAGATTAAATAGAATCTGAATCTAATGGCTGAAGAATCAATAATCAGAAAACTCATATTTCACTTCACAAGTTGGTGAGCAACCGACCTGAGGAAATATTGAATCGGAGAGATGTACAGCATGGAAACCGACCCTTCGGTCTAACTCCTCCATGCCGACCAGATATTCCAACCTAATCCAGTCCCACTTGCCAGCACCTGGCCCATATCCCTCCAAAGCTGAAAATGTGTTGCTGGAACCTTCTTCACTGTCCACTACTCCTCCAATTTTGGTGTCACCTGCAAACTTACTAACTGTACCTCTTATGTTCACATCCAAAACGTTTATATAAGTGATGAAAAGTAATGGATCCAGCACCAATCTTTGTGGCACTCCACTGGTCACAGGCCTCTAGTCTGAAAAACAGCCCTCCATCACCACCCTCTGTCTTCTATCTTCGAGCCAGTTCTGTATCCCAATTGATTAGTTCTCCCTGTATTCCCTGAGGTCTAACCTTGCACACCAGTCTCCCATGGGGAACCTTGTTAAACACCTTACTGAAGTCTATATAGATCACATCCACTGCTCTGCCATCATCAGTCCTCTTTGTTACTTCTTCAAAAAACTCAATCAAGTCTGTGAAACATGATTTCCCACACACAAAGCCATGTTGACTATCCCTAATCAGTCCCTAATCTACTAAAGGCCATTTTTGCTTCTTCCAATCTACAGACCCAAAAAATAGTACCGTCTTATTCCTCTACAAAACACTTCTCCAGGCTAACGTAATACTTATGACTTAAGAGATATATCTCAATAAAACATATAATCAAGAAAGAACCCACTCTACTCCCTATTGTAGATTTACAGCAAGGCTATACTTAAAACTGTTCACTTATCTGTTACTGTGATGTGACCTCTCCCAAACCAGTTCCTCCAAGACCTTTTTTTCTCTCTCTCTTTCTCTCTCTCTCTCTCTCTCTCTCTCGTGAGAAGGTCTCCTCTAAATAGAGTAGTTCAGATTTGGAATACAGCTCCTCCCTGTTATTGTGGTAGGATCAAAATTCTAATTAGTGATGGGAAGTAAATTGGATAAATACTTGGAGAGAAACAAATGGGGGAAAATAGTGGGTTACAGAGAGGCAGGTGGTAGGACTGGCTGGTTTTGCTTTGGAAAGATCTGATGCAAACTTGATGCATTTAAGCTACCTCTCTGTTAGATTTTCCTGCATCAGATAATCTTTATTTGACTCCAATTCTAGAATTCTAAATGAGTCTTGCACAATGATATGGCTAGTATTTAGAAGTGTCTGGTTTTATCTGTCACAATTGAGTTGGAAATTAGATTGTATAAAATGGTAAACATCATTGTTGATTTCTTTTTTAGCTGGTAGACTATCGTGTTGAATTCAGTCGTTGGTGGTGCAAAGAAATGAAAGCTGTTAAACTTCCATCCCAGGGAACTGTCTTTGATTATTACCTAGATCCTGAAACAAAAAAGTTTATTCCTTGGTCTGAAAAGATACCAACATTTGAAATGGAAGTGGATAATCCTCTACAAGTAAGTAAATACCTTCTTATTCAAAGGGTATTGCGAATACTAGAAGTCTTAAAATAGAAAATAATGGATTTCACAACTAGCCCATCAGCAGCTGGAGATAGAAAAGGCAGAAAAGCATTTCAGATATAAAACATGTTGAATTCTACATGTACATTTTCCTCTGTTGCTGAAGATGGGCATCTCTTGAGCATGTGGAGTCTTCTGTTATGTGCACTCAAGTGGCTCTGCAGCCTGATCGCAAACATCCATGGCTTTCTGTAGTGTGGGGGAATGTGAATCATCTGATTTTCTTGGGTTTGCCTCTCCTTCCTTGTAGATGGTAGATTCAAAATGAATGATGAAATGATTAATATTAAAAGTGTATAAAATGTACAAATATGTATAAACCTTGACTTACTGCCGACTTCACCTCCAAACCCTTCCAAGCAGTGGGCACAGATTGAAAAATTGGTGATTGGCCTTGTGATCAATTTGAAAGGAACACAGTTTCTTACTGGTCAATTAGGAGGCAAAGCTGTGGGTCTGCTATGGACAAGAGCAGCCTCATTTCAATGTTTAAATCCCCCCTTTTAACAATCCCGAATTATTTCTTCAAGACACAGATTTCAAAGTTTGCCCATACTTTAATGGACCTCTTAAAATGTTTCATGCCAACGAGCTATTTATCAATAAATTTACTTCTCTCATCGTGCAGGTTTAATCAGCATGTCAGTTAGTTTCTTTTTTCTTTGCCAGTACTTTGCTTCATTATTCTTTTACTATTGCTGGTTATAATAATACATTGTACAAAGAATTGAAGGAGAAGGATTTATGAAGGGCCAGAGATCCAAATTTCATTTATTATTCAGGTCACACTTGTCACAATCTTGGGGCCTGTGATTGCAATGGTTATGTCAGATGTATTCAACTTTAGTTAGGCAAAATTTGGAATATTTTGGTTTTTATTTGGAATGTTGTGTACAATTCTGATCACCACACTGCCAGAAGGATGTGGAGACTTTGAAGAGAGAACAGAAAATGTTTACCAGCATGTTGCCTGGTTTGGAGGGTATTAACTATGAAAAGAGATTGGACAAGCTTGGTTTGTTTTCACTTGAATGTCAAGTGAGGGGTGACCTAATTGAAGTTTACAAAATTATAAGAAGCATGCATTGTTGGAGTCTTTTTCCCAGGGTAGAAGTATCAATTACTGGGTGAGATAGGTTTCGGGTAAAAGGGGGTAAGTTTAGAGATGTGAGGTTTAGTGTTAAGAGATGTGAGAGGCATTTTTTTTTACACAGGTGATGATAAGTGCCTGGAATGTTGTGTCAGAGGAGATGGGGGCATATAAAATAGCAACATTTAAGAGACATATTGACAGACATAAAAAGAGCAATGACAGATACAGGGAAAAGCGGGATACGGACCACATAAATGCAGAAGGGTTTAAGTTTAGAAAGGCATCATGTGTCAGTGCAGTCGAGTGGGCCAAAGGGCCTGTTCCTGTGTGGTACTGACCTTTTGTTTTTTTGTTCCATGTCTGCAGTACACGCATACATCAAGTAAATGACAGGTGCTTTCGACATCAACATGAGAGGAAAGTCAGGTTCACTGCAAGGTGTTATGTATGATACCTGTAGCATAAGTGTTTTATTGCTATTATGCCAACAGCTAAAGTGCATTATCAGTGATGTTAGATGATGGGTATTACCGAAGTGAAGAAAGTTCAAATGGAGACCTGTTCAGCTAAGTCATTAACGTTCATGTAAAATAGTTAATAAAGATTCATTAGGTTGCACTAGTATGATGTCAAGTCTCCATCTATCAAAAGCATCTGGATTACAGTCTTGATATTTATGCATGGTGCAGTAGATGGAATCCTTTACCAGGGATTCTAACCAACACTATTAATGGTGAGAAAGTGAAAAGCCACTGACACAGCAAAACTGATTTGAAAATAATGCACACAACAATAATCAGCAAAATTAGTCATTACTGCAGTCCCATGACAGGTGACTAGCACGATAGAGAGCATCTTAACTCTGTACAAGCCCCCGGCATGTCAGCAAGGACTCTTATCAATTTTTATAGACTCTTACCAATTTTTATAGAAAGCATCGCATCTGGATGCATCCACAGTATGGTATGGGAATTGCTCTTCCCAAGACCACAAGAAATTGCAGAGAGTTGTGAACACAGCCCAGACCATCACACAAACCTGCCTTCCACCCACTGACTCCATCTATACTTCCCACTGTCTCGGGAAAGCAACCATCATAGTCAAAGGCCCCTTCCACCCTGCTTTTATATTCCTGCACCCTCTCCTAGTGGGCAGAAGATATGAAGGTTTGAGTACGCGTATGAATCAATTCAAGGTTAGCTTCTTCCCCACTGTTATCAGACTTTTGAAGGGATCTCTCAAACGTTAATTCTGATCTTTCTCAGAACCTTCTCTGTGGCTGTAAATTTGTATTCTGCATTTTGTTCTACTACTTTGTGTGGTATGATCTGCCTTTAGAGTGCGGAAATCAAATCAAATCAATTCTTGGTGCTCTGGCTTGGCGTTTGTATGTTAAATGAGTGATTCTGTATAAATTGTGTAGACTGCCACAGAAGGCAAAATCCACCTCATGGCATCTGTCGATGAGAACTTGAAGGGACATTGTTCTTTATCAAATTGGTGCAAATAGTGCTTTTAACAATTTCCATCCGATGAAGAAGTCAAAGTATTAATAATTTTCGTTGTTCCCTTCAGAACGTACTGATTTAATTGTCTTCCATTTGGGATTGCTTCAGCACCCAAGATCTACCAACACAATGACTGGCATCATAGCGTGCCTTAACACATGTGCTACATAGATAATATTCTCATTCATGGCTCCCACACAGAGGAGCATGATACTTTGGCGCAAACAAACTGTAACCATTACAGGCTCTTGCTCTGTCACTCAGCCAGAAGTCTGAGATCTCCAAGTTTGCCATCAGCTTTCTGCACCACATTGGCAAGGGCTTTGGGATCTAGAATGATCACCCCCCCCCCCCCCAAAATAAAAATGGCCACCAGCTTGCACAGTCAATGTACTCCAACATTTTAGGACATGGTTAACCAGTTGGGTGAGTTCCTATCCAACTTAGTCCATGTGAATGAAATATTTACAGTGATTCCTGAAAGAAGGTCAATATACAACAACATTGTGAACATCAAGGGTCTTCTTTGGAACACTATAGTCATTATGCACTCGTGATCGTTAAGTGGTATCACAAAGAATATTACAATGCATGCTGCATTTAATAAAGCAAATCACGATTCTCAACAAGGGAATTATATGTAATGCTTTGCTCTCCATGAAGGTTTGTTTCTCATTACAACACAATCCAGTTTTAATGGTGCTGATCAGATTTGTGATAACCACACTCTGTTTGATACTGTAAAGTCTCAAGCTTTTCTCTAGGAGGTGTGGCAAAAAAAAAGCACTGAATGTCGTCTTTTATTTTATATATATCTGACATGGAGAACTGAAAATTGCATTAAAAATCATTGCAGTTATTGTTTGGGGTTTTATATGTCCATATTATGCAGTTAACAAAGTAAGTTATTATTAAGGCTTAATGTTTCATAGGTATTAAAGCTTGGAAAAGGTTATTTATGTTATGGCAGCTTAAGTCTATTTGTGTTGATGTGTGATGTGGTATATATATGGGATTAAGGCAAATGTCACTTTATTGTAAGGAAACGTCAAAGAAAGCTCATTGCTTTGTTTTATCAAAATGAAGAAGTTTGACAGCCCGCAGATATAAACTCAAATATTCAGGATCAAGAGGCTGATCAGCAGTAATTATGAACATTATGCACTGTTAGTAATGA
Source organism: Chiloscyllium plagiosum (assembly GCF_037043375.1). Lineage (NCBI taxonomy): Eukaryota > Metazoa > Chordata > Chondrichthyes > Orectolobiformes > Hemiscylliidae > Chiloscyllium > Chiloscyllium plagiosum. The sequence continues at coordinate 31,369,184 of NW_028270143.1, read as the reverse complement.
AGTTGTGTGCCATTAAACAAATTCTAATATTTTCATGAATTTTTGCAGCCCAGTTAATGACATAAAAGGGAAGTTCAAAAACGTTCACTGATTTTATAATTAATAGACAACTGTGGGACTTTCAGCAGTTCACCTTTTGAAGAAGTGCAGAATTATTGATAGTAATTTATGAATTTTAGCACTGAACTGCAAATGTGTCAACTTCAGGAATTGTCAATTTCAAAGTGATGTTGACTAATTCTGAAACTTTTGGCATGATTGCAGTGACAAAATCTGGGCTATTGTGCAAATGAGCTGACCTTGTATTATTCAAAATTAGTCAAGATTAAGACCAGATTGGAATGTGCCGAAAGCCCACAGTTCTGTCACCATTCTAAGGTGCATCATTGGTTGCAGCATCTTCTGCAGCGCAGGTGTGAAACTCTTTACAAAGTGGCACCGTACAAGCAACTGTTACAAGAACTGCTTATCTAACAACTCTCCACTGAAGTTGTGCCACCCTTTGGAATATTTAACTGTGTTCTTAAACTGAGTAAAGCGTGACTTTGGGCTGGAATCATTGAATTTCTGTACAAATCTTTATATTTATAGCTCTCATTTTAATAGTGACTCTTTGTTCATTGTAGGCAGTCCTTGTCCCTACAGCTGAGACCACCCAGCTACAATTCTTTGTAGATTTGTTGCTGGACAAAGGGAAGCCAGTTATGCTTGTGGGAAATGCAGGAGTTGGCAAAACTATCCTAGTGCAAGACAGACTTGCTAATCTATCTGATGACTATATGGTGTCCAAAGTGCCTTTCAACTACTATACCTCTTCAGTGATGTTACAGCGTAAGTAATTCGTTTTTCAGGAACTGTTTTGCAATTCACGAGGTCGAATTCACAGAGGTGGTCGCACCACCAGTTGGAAGCAAGCATACAAATTGGGGAATGTGCCTGTCATACCATACAAAATAAACTGTCACGTATTCCCAGATATCCCACCCATTAACGAGCTTTCTGTTCTAGATATCAGTGAGGGAGATGGGTCCTTGGAAGAGTGCAGTCAGAGCCAAACCCCGTGGTACCACGGATGGCCCAGCTGTACAGATGCAGAGGAAGAAGAGTGCAACAGGGTACTGATAGAGGGTTCTTTCGTTACTGTAATGCCCAAGCACCTCTGCAGCTGTTCATTTGTACTCTCCAGGATAGTATGTTCCTTCCCTTATGTTAGGGTCAACAATGTTATGAAACCACTGCAGGATATCCTTTTGAGGGAGAGCAAACAGCTAGAGGTCATGGTCCAGACTGGTACTAGTGCCAAAAGTGCAAAGAGACGTGGTTCTGCACTTGGAATTTAGGGAGCTCGATAGAGAACTAAGACGCAGGACCTCTAATGAAGTAATCTCCAGATTACTCTCAGTGCCATATGCAAGTGAGTACTGAAATAGGACGATAAGGTAGATGAATGCACAGCTTGGAAAGATGTCGGATGGAGGGACTGGCTCTGATGGAGCTGGCACCTATCTACATAGCCATGTTGCATTTGAATGGAACCAGGGCTGAGTTCCTTGAAGACTGTTTTGCTGTTGGGTGAGTCAAACTGACCTCGTAAACATGTAGGAACCTGGAGAGAATAGTGGTAAGTAATAGCAGGGTATATGAAACATTGAGTCGAAAAGTGTGGCGCTGGAAAAGCAAGGCTGGTCAGGCAACATCAGAGGAGCAGGAGAGTTGATGATTCGGGCATGAGCCCTTCATCAGGAATGTGGGGAAGGGGGCTGAGAGATAAATAAGAGAGTGGGGGTGGGGAAAGAAGGTGGGTGTGGGGACAATCGGAAGATGCAGGTGGGTGATGGTGATAAGTCGTGAAGAGGGGAGAGTGGGTAGGTGGGAAGGAAGATGGACAGTTCAAGAGGGCAGTGCAGAGTTGGAGGGTTGGAACTAGGATGAGATGGGGGAAGGGGAGGTTTGGAAACTGATGAAGCCAATGTTGATGCCGGGTGCTTGAAGGTTCCTGAGACGGAAGATGAGGCGTTCTTCCCCATGTGTCGGGTGGCTAGGATTTGGCAGTGGAGGAGGCCCAGGACTTGCATGCCCTTGTGGGAGTGGGAGGGGGTATTGAAGTGGTCGGCCATAGGGTGGAGGAGTCGTTTGGTGTATGTTCCCAGAGATGTTCCCTGAAATACTCTGCGAGTTGGCATCCTGTCTCCCTGAAGTGCAAGAGACCACATCAAGAGCAATGAACACTATAGATGAGGTGGGTGGATAATCTGGTCACCACATTACCAAAAGGATGTGGACACTTTGGAGAGGGTGTGGAGAAGGTTTGAGGATGTTGCCTGGTATGGAAGGTGCTTGCTATGAAGAGAAGTTGAGTAGGTTAGATTTGTTTTCATTAGAAAAACTGAGATTGAGAGGGGACCTGATTCAGGTCTACAAAATCATGAAGGATATAGACAGGGTACATAGAACATAGAACATAGAACAATACAGCACAGAACAGGCCCTTCGGCCCACAATGTTGTGCCGAACTTCTAACCTAGATTAAGTACCCATCCATGTACCTATCCAAATGCCGCTTAAAGGTCGCCAATGATTCCGACTCTACCACTCCCACGGGCAGCGCATTCCATGCCCCCACCACTCTCTGGGTAAAGAACCCACCCCTGACATCTCCCCTATACCTTCCACCCTTCACCTTAAATTTATGTCCCCTTGTAACACTCTGTTGTACCTGGAGAAAAAGTTTCTGACTGTCTACTCTATCTATTCCTCTGATCATCTTATAAACCTCTATCAAGTCACCCCTCATCCTTCGCCGTTCCAACGAGAAAAGGCCGAGAACTCTCAACCTATCCTCGTACGACTTCCTCTCCATTCCAGGCAACATCCTGGTAAATCTTCTCTGCACCCTCTCCAAAGCTTCCACATCTTTCCTAAAGTGAGGCGACCAGAACTGCACACAGTACTCCAACTGTGGCCTAACCAAAGTCCTGTACAGCTGCAACATCACTTCACGACTCTTGAATTCAATCCCTCTGCTAATGAACGATAATACTCCATAGGCCTTCTTACAAACTCTATCCACCTGAGTGGCAACCTTCAAAGATCTATGTACATAGACCCCAAGATCCCTCTGTTCCTCCACCTGACTAAGAACCCTACCATTAACCCTGTATTCCGCATTCTTATTTGTTCTTCCAAAATGGACAACCTCACACTTGGCAGGGTTGAACTCCATCTGCCACTCCTCAGCCCAGCTCTGCATCATATCTAAGTCCCTCTGCAGCCGACAACAGCCCTCCTCACTGTCCACAACTCCACCTATCTTCGTATCATCTGCAAATTTACTGATCCACCCTTCGACTCCCTCATCTAAGTCATTAATAAAAATTACAAACAGCAGAGGACCCAGAACTGATCCCTGCGGAACTCCACTTGTAACTGGGCTCCAGGCTGAATATTTACCATCTACCACCACTCTCTGCCTTCGACCGGTTAGCCAGTTTTCTATCCAATTGGCCAAATTTCCCTCTATCCCATGCCTCCTGACTTTCCGCATAAGCCTACCATGGGGAACCTTATCAAATGCCTTACTAAAATCCATGTACACTACATCCACTGCTCTTCCCTCATCCACATGCTTGGTCACCTCCTCGAAGAATTCAATAAAACTTGTAAGGCAAGACCTACCCTTCACAAATCCGTGCTGGCTGTCCCTAATCAAGCAGTGTCTTTCCAGATACTCATAAATCCTATCCCTCAGTACCCTTTCCATTACTTTGCCTACCACAGAAGTAAGACTAACAGGCCTGTAATTCCCGGGGTTATCCCTATTCCCTTTTTTGAACAGGGGCACAACATTCGCTACTCTCCAGTCCCCTGGTACCACCCCCGTTGCCAGTGAAGACGAGAAGATCATTGCCAACGGTACTGCAATTTCCTCTCTTGCTTCCCACATAATCCTAGGATATATCCCGTCAGGCCCGGGGGACTTGTCTATCCTCAAGTTGTTCAAAATGTCCAACACATCTTCCTTCCTAACAGGTATCTCTTCTAGCTTACCAGTCCATTTCACACTCTCCTCTTCTACAATACGGTCCCTCTCGTTCGTAAATACTGAAGAGAAGTACTTGTTCAAGACCTCTCCTATCTCTTCCGACTCAATACACAGTCTCCCACTACTGTCCTTGATCGGACCTACCCTCGTTCTCGTCATTCTCAGGTTTCTCACATACGCATAAAATGCCTTGGGGTTATCCTTGATCCTATCCGCCAACGATTTTTCATGCCCTCTCTTAGCTCTCCTAATCCCTTTCTTCAGGTCCCTTCTGGCTATCCTGTATCCCTCCACTGCTCTGTCTGAATCCTGTTTCCTCAACCTTATGTAAGCCTCCTTCTTCCTCTTTACCAGACATTCAACCTCTCTCGTCAACCAAGGCTCCCTCACACGACCATTTCTTTCCTGCCTGATAGGTACATACATATCATGGACACGTCGTATCTGCTCTTTGAAAAAGTTCCACATTTCCACCACATCCTTCCCTGACAGCCTATGCTCCCAACGTATGCTCCTCAAATCCTGCCTTACAGCATCGTAATTTCCCTTCCCCCAATTATAAAATCTACCTTGTTGTGCGCACCTATCTCTCTCCATAACCAAGGTGAAAGTCACAGAATTGTGGTCACCATCACCAAAATGTTCACCCACTAACAAGCCCACCACTTGTCCCGGTTCATTACCGAGTACCAAATCCAATATGGCCTCCCCTCTGGTTGGACAATCTACATACTGCGTTAGAAAAGCTTCCTGGACACACTGCACAAACACCACCCCATCCAATCTACTTGATCTAAAGAGCTTCCAATCAATATTTGGGAAGTTGAAGTCGCCCATGACTACAACCCTGTGGCTTCTGCACCTTTCCAAAATCTGTTTCCCAATCTGTTTCTCCACATCTCTGCTGCTATTGGGGGGCCTATAGTAAACACCCAACAAGGTGACTGCACCTTTCCTATTTCTGACTTCAGCCCATACTACCTCCAGAGGCAGATCCCCCTCAAACTTCCTTTCTGCAGCCGTTATACCATTTCTAATTAGCAATCCCACCCCCCCTCCTTTTTTCCCACCCTCCCTAATCTTACTGAAACACCTGTAACCAGGAACCTCCAACAGCCATTCCTGTCCCACATCTATCCACGTTTCCGTGATGGCCACAACATCGTAGATAGACATAAAGTTTTTCCCAGGATTCAATAACGAGACGTCATGCTTTCAAGGTGAGAGGTGAAAAGTTTAAGGGGAATACTCGCAGCAAGTACTTTACACAGAGGGTAGGAGGTGCCTGGAACGCTTTGTCAGCAGAGGTAGTAGAGGCAGGCACAGTAGATTCATTTAAGGTGTGTCTGGACAGGTGCATGAGAAGGTGAGGAGCAAGAGGGAAACAAATGCTTAAGAATTGGGTGACAGGTTTGGACAGTAGATTTGGATTGGCTCACAGTTGGAGGGCTGAAGGGCCTGTTCCTGGGCTGTAAATTTTCTTTGTTCTATGCATGGAAAATTCTCCACCAGATATGAAAAGATCCTTTGGGGCCTTGGATGGAGGTGAAGAGGGAAGGGTGCTGATTTTACATCACCTCTGCGGCAAGGGAAGGTGCTGGGTGTGGAGGGTGGTTTGGTTGGGTGGACCTAACAAAGGAGTCACGAAGGAAATGGTCTCTGCAGAATGGTGATAGGGATGGGGAGGGTAATATATCTTAGGTGGGGTCTGGTTGTAGGTGGCGGAAATTGGAGAGGATAATGCGCTGTATCCGTATATTGTTGGAGTGGAAGGTGAGAACCAGGGGGATTCTATCCTTGTTGTGGTTGGAGAGGTGGTGTTCAAGGATGAAGGTGCAGGAAGTGGAGGAGATACATTGGAGGGCATTGTTGATCATGTGGGTGGAGAAATTGTGGTCCTTGAAATAGGAGGCCATCTCTGATGTCCTGGAGTGGAATTGCTCCTCCTGGGAGCAGACATGGTGGAGGAGTTGGGAGTAATGGATTGCAATTTTGCAGGAAAGGGGGTGGGAGGAGATTATGTCAAGATAACTATGGGAGTCGGTGGGTTTGAAGTAGATGTCCGGATATAGAGACGGAGAGGTCTAGGAAGGAGATGGTCCATGTGATCCTTAGGTCAGGGTGGAAAGTGTTTGGAGTAGGGTGAAGTTGATGAATTGTTCAACCTCCTCGTGGGAGTTCGAGGTGGTGCCAATACTGTCATCAGTGTATGAAATGCTGTACAAGGAACACAGCATTAAAATAGACATTAGTCAGTTAATAGGTATAGTCAGAGTGATGGTGAAAGTAATTATATTTAAATCAGTGTTACACAGCATGTATGTGAATATTCAGAGAATAAGGTTGGAGAGTTACAGGCACAGACTACAATGTGGAGTTATGATATGGCAATAATGGATTCCTGGCTCAAGGACAGGCAGGTTTGAGTTAAATGTTCCTGGTTGTGGTGATGAGAAAAGATACAAAAGAGTAAAAAGGAGGTGGGATGACCTTTGGTGAAGGGGCATGTTGCAGTGCTGAAGAAAAGGGATGTTTCTGAGGTTCAAGAACAGAATCAATTTGGCCACAGCGAAGGAGTAAGAATGGTTCAGTTGCATTGCTTGGATTAATCTATAGACCACCAACTAATGGGAAGGATATAGAGGAAGAAATCTGCAAGGACATATCAGAGAGGGGTAACCATCGTAGAGTTGTTATAATGAGGGACTTTAATTCTCCATATGTAGACTACAAACGTGCTGGTATAATGGGCAGTGAGGAAGAGGCATGTGTTCAGAATCTCCAACAGAAATAAGTGTCAAGCCCAACAAGAAAGGCAACACTGATAGACACTGTTCTAAGGATTAAGATGTGGGCTAAGTTGTTCAAATAATAGTGGGGGAATATCTGCGGGACAGTGATCAATATATCAGAAGGTTTAGGGTAATAATGAAAAATAACAATGGTCTATCCAGACGTTTTTTTTTTATTCATTCATGGAATGAGGATATCCCTGTGTAGGCCAACATTTATTGCCCTTTCCTAATTGCCCAGTGGGCAGTTAAGAGTCAACCACATTGCTGTGGGTTTGGAGTCACATGTAGTCCAGACCAGGTAAGGATGGCAATTCCCTTCCCTCAAGGGCATTAGTGAGTCGGATGGGTTTTTCCAACAATCGATAATGGATTCATGGTCATCGTTCAACTCTTAATTTCAGATTTTTATTGAATTCATATTCCACCATCTGCCGTTGCAGGATTCCAACCTGGTTCCCCAGAACATGACCTGGGTCTCTGGATTAACAGTCCAGCGAGCAAACCACTGGGCCATTGCCTCCCCAGATTAGGAATATTCAGCTGGTAAAGAGTAGTCCTTGATTGAGACAGTGGACAGAGCTAGGCTGGATGGACTGGAAGCAAAGGTTGATGGGATAAACAGTAGCCTAACAGTGGGATTCAGGCACAGTTAAGTCATATTTCTTCAAAAATGAAAGACAGGACAGAAAATGTGTTGCTGGAAAAGTGCAGCAGGTCAGGCAGCATCCAAGGAGCAGGAGAATCAATGTTTCAGGCATGAGCCCTTTTTCAGGAATGATTCCTGAAGAAGGGTTCATGCCCAAAACATCGATTCTCCTGCTCCTTGGATGCTGCCTGACCTGCTGCACTTTTCCAGCAACACATTTTCAGCTCTGATCTCCAGCATCTGCAGTCCTCACTTTCTCTTGAAAGACAAGACAAACAAACTCAGAACTCCCTGGAGACAGGGAGATAGAAATTTATGACAAGAGTGAGATAGCAAAGAAGTTTGCTGAATGTAGAAGCTTTAGAAGTAAGGTGATAAAGCAAATAGAAACAAATACTGAGCTAATGTGAATGAAAATCCCGAAGTCTTAAACACGCACATAAATAATGAAAGAGTGGTAAAAGGAAGAGTAGGTTTAATTTACACATGGAGACAAGAGCCATGGCTGATATACTAAATAAGAACTTCAATCACAAGGAAGATTTAAAGTTGATAAGATAGAGGTATTGGATAAGCTATTTAAGATGCATCAAAGAATATTGAAAAAAGTGAGAGTGGAAGTTGCAGAGACATTGACAATGATGTTTCAGTCTTCCCCAGATTCAGAGAGTCATGTTGGAGGACTTGAGAATTACAAAAATTGTACCCTTCTTTAAAAATGGTTGTAAAGATAGGCCCAGCCATTACAGGCTTGTCATTGGTGAGGAGACTTCCAGAAACAATTATTTGTGATAAAGTACTCAAATAGAAAAATACAGGTTAATCTGGAAGAATCAGGATACATTTGTTATTGGAAAAGTGTGTCTAACAAACTTGCTTGTTTTTTTTAAGTTGATTAGGAGTGGCTGTTCTTGAGGTATATATGATCTTTGATACACGTTTGATACAGTGCTAGCTAACCCACTTCTGAGGAAGGTTATAAGTCATGGAGTAAAAGTATCAGTCGACAGATGGATACAAAATTGGCTAAGGGGTAGTAAACAGAGGAAGATAAGATTACATTACAGTTAATGTTTTTTTTTAGGCTGGATGAAGATTTGTAGTGGAGTTCTCAAAGATCAAGATTGGAACCCTTGCTTTTCCTTAGGGATATGGTATGCAAGAGACAATTTCAAAAGTAGTGCTTGACAAAACTAGGGAGAATAGTGAACTGTGAGGAAGGCAGCTTTGAAAGAGCATTGACAAGTTGATGGACAGGGTGGATAGGTGACAGATGAAAGATGATTGTGATTGTTGGAGGTCAGTCACCTCAGCTCCAGGATATCACCACAGAAGTTCCTCAGGGTAATGTCCTAACCACCTTCATCAATGACGTACCCTTCTTCATGAGGTCAAAAGAGAGGATGTTGGCTGATAAGTGCATGATGTTCAGCACCGATCACAACTCCTTGAACACTGATGTATTCCATGTCCAAATGCACTAAGATATGGATAATATTCAATTTTGAGTGACAAATAACATTCCTGTCACAAAAGTGCCAGGCAAACAACATCTCTCATAACAGAGAAACTAATGAGTACTATGCCCACAGGATCAAAAAAAGACAAGGAATCCTGCAGTGAATAACTCCCCTCCTGACTCCTCAAAGCCTTTCTGCCATCCACAAGGAACAAGTCAGTAGTGTGATGGAATACTCTTCATTTGTGTGTGTGAGGGCAGCTCTGACAACATTCAAGAATCTTGACACCATACAGCACAATACAGCCCACTGGGCTCCCTCCACCACAACACTCATTAGCAGCAGTGTGTATCATCTCCAAGGTGCATTGCAGAAATCCACCGAAGCTCCTTCAGAGAGCACTTTCCAAATCCATGACTGCCATCTAGAATGAGAAGGACAGCAGCTAGAGGTGGTGGTATTCCTGTGTAAGGTTTTCTTCAAACCACTCAGCATCCACATTTGGAAATAAATAGCTGCTTTTTCAGTGTCACCTGGTCAAATTCCTGGTGCACTATCTCTAACATGATTGTGGGTGTACTACACCAGATGAATTGCAGCAGCTCACCACTACCATCTTAAAGGCAATTATGGATGGGGAGTGAATATTCATCAAGGGTTGGAGAATTTGAGCTATACGGAGAGGTTGAATAGACTGGGGCTGTTTTCCCTGGAGCATCAGAGGCTGAGAGGTGACCTTATAGATGTTTATAAAATGTTGAGGGGCATGGATAGGATAAATAGACAAAGTCTCTTGCCTGAGGTGGGGGATTCCAGAACTAGAGACCATAGGTTTTGGGTGAGAGGGGAAAGATATAAAAGAGACCTAAGGGGCAACTTTTTCACGCAGAGGGTGGTACGTGTATGGAATGAGCTGCCAGAGGAAGTGGTGCAGGGTACTACAATTGCAACATTTAAAAAGCATTTGGATGGGTATATGAATTGGAAGGGTTTGGAGGGATATGGACCAGGTGTTGGCAGCTGGGACTAGATTGAGTTGAAATATCTGGTTGGCATGGACAAGTTGGACTAAAGAGTCTGTTTCTGTGCTGTACATCTCTATGACTCTAAGTCAGCAAATCCCACATCCCCAAATGAATTCTTAAAATGTGAAGTTCAACACACAGATATTTGAGGCAATGTGTGTTGGTGCAGAGAACACAAAGACAGTGTAAAATAAAGTATGCTGTTCTCTAGGGTATGCAGGAGCAAAGAGACCTGAACACATATGTGCACAAGTCATGAAATGAGGCAGCACAGGTAAAGACAGCTGTCAAAGAGAGCAATCACTATTTTAGGCTTCATTAATCGGATTATGTACAGTTACACCTCAGCTTGGGAAGAATGTTAATCCGTTGGAGAGAATGCAGAAAGTGTTTACAAGAATGTTTCTGACAATGAAAAACTTCAGTTATTCGCATAGCTTGGACAAGTTTGGATGGTTTTGGAGAGGAGAAGGCTGAGAGGAGATTTAATGGAAGTTTTCAAAATTGAGAGTTCTGGATAGATTACGTTGGGAGAATCTGTTCCTGCTCATAAAAAGATCAAGTCTGAAATGGATTAGTAAGCCGCTCAGTACAAGAGTAGCTAATAATAAGTGCATGGTAGCCAGCAACACCTGGGTCCCATGAGTGAATTTTTTAAAAAGACAAAGTTTTAAAATGTTTTACAAAAGCTGTAAATGTTAGATGGGGAAAAAAAAACCTTTTCACACATTGTGGTCCAGTTTTAGAAAGCATTTTCTGGGAGAATGGTGCAGGCAGTTTCCATCGAAGCATTGGACAATAATTTTTTTTTAAATGATCCAGCGTTGGGAGGAGAGGCAGATGTATGACAATCAGTCAAAGTGCTCAGAGAGTCGGACTCATTGAGCTGAATTACCTCCTTCAGTACCATAGAATAATGATTCTGTGAATTCCATTCAGAACAGATACGGTTTTAAAAATTGCTGTTAGTTTTATGAGGTTGAATTCAAAACCATTATGGATCCTAGCTATGTGAGAGAATTCCTGCACAGCTTAGCAGTGATGAAATCTCTGCTCATCACTTGCCCCCCACCCCCACCCCCCCCCCACCCCCCCCCCCCCCTCTCGAGATGTTATCAGCACAATGTACTGCATTTCCAGCCTTGGAGGAAACCTGGACCCCTCTACAACTGACAATGGCATGACTTTCAGCCCTTTTGGAATTGAAATGTCCCACAGTGTGTATTCCAATGTTCACTTCATCAGAAGCTTGACCCACCAACTTTGTGATGTTTGGGCAGATCTGTACTGGAACAAGCCCATAATTGCCACTATCCCAAATATTTCTGACACAAAAATTGTTTTATATGGAATTGATTATTTGGCTCTCAGCAAATTGTAAAACATTTAGTTGTAATTAGATGATATGTTTGATAGAAGATTCTGCAGGACTCCTGGTGGGATCAGGTTATTTCCAGTGTCACTTTCTGGTGCATGACTTACATTGATAATGATACAAATTCATAAGTTTTGGAGTATTTTTCTATAAAACCTGTTTAATGATTTGCATTTTTAACAGTTTCCTGTATTTGTTTTTGAAAATACACCCCCCCCCCCCCACCCCCCCCCCCCCTCTCGAGATGTTATCAGCACAATGTACTGCATTTCCAGCCTTGGAGGAAACCTGGACCCATCTACAACTGACAATGGCATGACTTTCAGCCCTTTTGGAATTGAAATGTCCCACAGTGTATTCCAATGTTCACTTCATCAGAAGCTTGACCCACCAACTTTGTGATGTTTGGGCAGATCTGTACTGGAACAAGCCCATAATTGCCACTATCCCAAATATTTCTGACACAAAAATTGTTTTATATGGAATTGATTATTTGGCTCTCAGCAAATTGTAAAACATTTAGTTGTAATTAGATGATATGTTTGATAGAAGATTCTGCAGGACTCCTGGTGGGATCAGGTTATTTCCAGTGTCACTTTCTGGTGCATGACTTACATTGATAATGATACAAATTCATAAGTTTTGGAGTATTTTTCTATAAAACCTGTTTAATGATTTGCATTTTTAACAGTTTCCTGTATTTGTTTTTGAAAATACAAATTAGGTGTTCTTGAGAATTCTCTTGAGAAAAAGGCTGGTCGTAATTATGGTCCCCCCGGAAATAAGAAGCTGATTTATTTCATTGATGACATGAATATGCCAAAAGTCGATACGTATGGGACAGTTCAGCCTCACACACTTATCCGTCAGAGCATTGATTACAAACACTGGTGAGTGTAATAATACAGCTAGATCATGTAAAATGAGTATGCAAGTCAAAGATGAGATATTTGTTATGTTTAAATTGATTCTCTTATCAAGAGTACTTGTACCTGGTTGTTTCAAACATTAGTTTATAAATCCGAGAAAAAAAACTTAATTTTCAGTAGAATTGTTTTATGAAGTCAGAAAAAAATTGTGTTTATGTGACATCTGTCATGTCTCAGACATCAGTACACCACTTTACAATTATACTTTGTGGTTTTATGTAATCACTGTTGTGTAGGTAAATTCTTCAGCTAATTATGTGCGGCAAGCTTCCAGAAATAGTGGTAAGCTGATTGAATGTTATTTCCTCTGATGTATTGAGGAAAGAACCAGACATTGGGCGATCTTGAAAGGTGCCATTAGATCTTTTACGTTCATTTGATTCAATAGATAGATCTCCACTTAACATGGTAAAGGTGGCACCTCTGATAAACTGATTCCTTCAGTACTGCACAAAACTATCAGCTCAGATTTTCTTGGAGTAGGGTTTGAGTCTAGCCTTCTGGTTCAGAGGTGAGTGTGCTGGTTAAATGAAAAGCATGGTGATGCTAATCCATTTGATACTGAATTCAAATTTGTGAATCTCCAAATTTAAAAAGTTGTGTCATTGCAGATGAAGTGTCAATGGAACTTTTTTTCCATCTTCTCGAAATGTGGATCATCCAAATGACTATTGTTGATTCTTTATATCTCCTGTTTAATACCATATTAAATCATTTGGAACTGTTTTGGTATTTCTTCCATTCTGACAATTTGTGAAATTCTTACAGAACAGTTCATTTGTGTCACTGATGCACCCTCAGTATGTTTTCCGGCTCTCCTGCTATTCCTTAGTAGCTTCCCAGATCCATAGCTGGGTAGAGGCAGCCTGTTCACTCATGGAGCCTATTGGCCCTGGAGGTATCGTGAGGTGATCTTGGATCTTTTTCTTTTGTCTGGATAGCCAAGAGACCTCTTGCACAAACAGGTTGACTGTCCTTGGCCTAAACCTCCAAGGGTTGGAGACAGGGTGGAGGTGGAGGACACGACCACCTCTGTAGTTTGCCGAGGGGAAAGTGCAGAGTACCCAGTATGTATGGTTTCTCCTCTAGCTGGGTGCCTCCTGGCCTGTGTCTTGTGAGGAGGGGACACCTGGGCTCGGATCAAGGATCCCCTCTCCACTGTCACTGCACCTCAGGTCTTGAGGGCCAATGGCTGGAGCGATGGAGTGTAGATCTGAGCATGTTTCCAGCACATTTCCTACACCCAAAGGGAGCTGGACCTGTCTCTCTGCAGTACCTGCAAGCTGTCTTGGAGAACGACAGACGGTCACATAATTCTCTGCATTGTTGCAGCTTTTGGGCATTTCGGGCCATTGTGTCCCATACTCCTGCCACTGCTGTTCCTACATCTCCCTGTGCATGTGGACAAAACCCTTTATTGCCGAGACCACAGAGGCTTCTCCTACTGGCAACTGACCAAGTGCATGGTCTATAGCAGCCCTCTGAATGCCAGTGACTCATCTCCAGATCTGTTGCTGTGCGATGCTCGCCAGCCTCCAATCACTTTCTCAGTTCATGGCACATGGATGTCTTTACCTCCCTGCAAGAGCGATCCCGGTCTTCTTTTGCGAGGGCATGGATTCTGACCTGAGGAGGTTTGGAGGACACATATAGCAGCTGCCCCACCTGTCTAGCTTCGCTCCGCCCTGTTATGGGATGTCTTCTCCGGCAATGACAGAAAGGGGCCGAATGAGTAAGGTGCAAGTGGCTGGCATGACTGTTGAGGCTAATGCATGTAGGGGAAGGATGTTGGTGTTTTGATGGATTGAGGAGGCAGACTGATGGCATGGAGGATTAGAGCTGAAAAATGTGTTGCTGGAAAAGTGCAGCAGGTCAGGCAGCATCCAAGGAGCAGGAGAATAGACGTTTCGGGCATAAGCCCTTCTTCAGGAATGAGGAAGGTGTGCCAAGCAGGCTAAGATAAAAGGTAGGGAGGAGGGACTTGGGGGAGGGGCGTTGGGAATGCGATAGGTGGAAGGAGGTTAAGGTGAGGGTGATAGGCCGGAGAGGGGATGGGGGCGGAGAGGTCGGGAAGAAGATTGCAGGTCAAGAAGGTGGTGCTGAGTCCAAGGGTTAGGTCTGAGATAAGGTGGGGGTAGGGGAAATGAGGAAGCTGGAGAAATCTGCATTCATCCCTTGTGGTTGGAGGGTTCCTAGGCGGAAGATGAGGTGCTCTTCCTCCAGGTGTCGTGTTGCCATGGTCTGGCAATGGAGGAGGCCAAGGACCTGCATGTCCTTGGCGGAGTTGGAGGGGGAGTTAAAGTGTTCAGCCACGGAGCGGTTGGGTTGGTTGGTGCGGGTGTCCCAGAGGTATTCTCTGAAACGTTCCGCAAGTAGGCGGCCTGTCTCCCCAATGCATGGAGGATTAGCCTTGGTGGAAGATGGATGCCGTGGCAGGAATAGAGTGTGGGATAGCTGAGAGGACAGTGTGGCATTTACTTTGGTGGGGTAGAGAAGGTCAGTGATCCTTTTTCTGCACTGTAGGCTAGACCTCTATATCTTCGAAGCAGCACCGACCAGGAGTGCCATCTCCGACCAGGAGTGCCATCTCCAACCAGGCAGGCATCATCTGCCAGTTCTCTGGGAGGAGGACTTTCCTCCTCTGGACTACCTCATCCATCAGGTCTGCCAGATACCAGTCGGAGAAACACAGTGTCAAATGCCCCTTCTCGGTCATCTCTTCTCATAGTGTCACAAATTAAGCGGATCAGCTTTCAGATGTTAGTGCTTTTCCAAATGTACAGTGGGTTTTCAAAGATGGCACAGATGCAAAGGATACTGGTGTTTTTGCAAGTGAGTCATTGAGTGACAAGTTCATCCAGGAGCACAGTAAGATGGGATAAAAATCAGTCAGGATATAGGCCATAGGGTCAGGAATGGCAATTAATGTGGCAAATTTAGTAAGATATTGCGTGACAAGATATCCTCCACTAAACTTGACATAACATGCACTGAGCCAAAAATAAGTATGATTCAGCCCTATGTCACTGAATTCTGGCATTTTGTCACAGTAAATGTTTGAGAGCTTTTGTTTGGCTGTTTAAGTAAAGTTAAACTCATATAAATGTCCCAATTTGACGAGAGTGGAAATTAGAATAGAAAATTAAATAAAACAAACAATAATCAAATGTTGTCAAATTTGTTTTAAATGTTTGAGAAGTGGGTATCCTAAGAGAGAATGAGTTAGAATAAGAGAATATGTCACCCACTGATTTCAATACGAAGGAGTACAGTCAGGATGAAGAAAAAAAATAAAAGAATATGTTTACGGATTAGAAGGAACGTGAGAGAAAAGTTCAAATATAGGGTAAGCAATGACAATTGAAACGTTGTTAAAATGGAAAGACAAAAATAATAGTCAAGGTGAGTTAATGTTTGGTGGACAGAGTAATCAGCTTTTAGAATATAAGATTTTTCTGATTTTCAAGTTGGATGTGTACTTTGTCCCACAATGTGTCTGTGTGTGGGGCAGGGGTTCATAAGACATGTTCCTGCAATTTGTGATATGCTTCTCTCTGGTATTTTCAATCATTCTAAAGTTTGTTCTATTGTTTTTTGTTTATTTGAAGATTTCAGTGAAATCAGTAGTGAAGTGCACTGATCCTCTTTCACAAAAAAACTATCTTCTGAATTTGCTTTTACATATTCATTTGTTATGAAATTCACACAGAATCATTTGAAACTGTAAAAGATTCAACAAATAATTGTATTTTCCAAGATTAAAAATGTTCTCACTTTTCATTTTGTTAACGGATTGAACATTTAAAGTACTGTACAGTTCAGCATGTAAACAACAGAAAACCATATTTTGTTTATTCCTTGTGGGGGTTGGGAGGTTCTAAGTCTCCTACTTAGAAAGAAAAAAAAGAAAATGCATTCATAAGTCATGTCTGAATGCAAGTCATAATTGTTGAATTACCTTGGCAATATAATTATAGTGGTGTTCATACCTCAGATCTTTGTGTAGCTATTCATGTGCCTAAGAATGAACCTTGGACACTTGCAAGTGTTTTACCTGCATATAAATGAGAATTTAGATATCAACAATTGATGAGTATTCCAGCAAACAGCAAAAAATTATCAGAAAATAAAACAATCACTTATAAGCGAATGTTGCATTGAAGGATGTCTTGTAATATGGATTAATTGGATATGGTGGAAACAATATATCATTCATATTGAGGTTGTTTATTTTCGACTTTAATCACAGCTGCATTTTTAAAATTAAAGAGTCCATTGTAACTCCATAGTTACTTAGCAAGCTACAATGAATGTGTTCAGAATGTGACTTTATTTTTCCTGATTTCTAATAGTATTGTATAATAACTTCCATGCAGTTCAGCTGTCGTGAAATGCTAAATGTGATGGGTGATGAGTTCAGAGTATGTTGATAACATATTTTCATTATGGATAAAAACATTTGTGTAAGATGCAGAATGGGCTACTGATAAGTTGCCACTCATTTTGCATTGATCCCCAAGACCAATTTAACACTAAGGATAGTCCAATTCCTTTTTTTTTCATTTTTTAATCATATTTTTAACAACGTGGATACATTTGTTCAAATTCTTGACTCTGTTCTGAATTCTTCGTATTGAACAATGATCAGGTATGATCGTCAGAAGTTAACACTGAAGGAAATTCACAATTGCCAGTTTATCAGCTGCATGAATCCAACTGCAGGAAGCTTCACAATCAATCCTCGACTTCAGGTAAGATGATCCATAAGCTTGATATTGAAGAGTGACAGAAAAGGCAGATTATTCTGTTCAAGTGCATGTTTTAGTCCTCCAGTTTAGTATTAGTAAGAAAGATTCCAGAATTTTAGTTTTTATTCTCCAGTCCAGTTTTTATTCTACCAATAACTGAAATCTGTTAATTATCTCAATTAGTAAATAAATGATTTTAAATGGGTTTATTTGAACAACATTTAGTACATCTTGCACAACACATGTGCATGAAATGTCCTAACCACCTTGATTTATTTTTAGTGAAACATCTATTTTAATTTCACATTTTAATATAAAATTTGTATGATTTCATGTTTCCTGTCTGTCCATCACATGATGAAGGGCTTTTGCCCAAAACGTTAATTCTCCTACTGCTCGGATGCTGCGAGACCTGCTGTGCTTTTCCTGCACCACACATTCGACCCTAACCTCCAGCATCTGCAGTCCTCACTTTCAACCTCACATGACTTATCAATCCTGCAGATTTCCTTGTCAATCTTGCAATTGATTCAGTAAAATTCCTAAAGCTAAAATTGTAAAGAAAAAGTCATGAGAGAATAAAATAAATATACGAATGGACATATTGCAATCAAGGACAAAAGTGATTTCAACAATGCTGTCTCATCAAATATTGCCACTTGTACAACAACTAAATGAGTTTTGTTTCAAAATTTATTTGTTTAATAACTCGATTTTTCAGTAAATCAACTGGTAAGTGTGGCCAATAAACTTTCTAAGGCATTAAACAAATAGAGGGAAAAAGCTGTATTACAGCATTACATTGAAATTTTATTTATGAAATAACTTTGTACAATTTAAGTATATATTTGCATGATAGTTTTACATGCATCAAAGTTAATAGTTGGATAATTGTGAAACAGACAAATGGATCATTTCACCGTATACACCCCTATCAGGTGAACGTCTACAGTGGATTTGTAACTTTAAGTATTACTTATGTAGTATTGTATGTTTGAAGTGATGTATTCTTAGGTCTCGGAAGTCTGGAGATGGATTTTTAGGAGACAAAAATATAGTACAATTCATCCAGTTCTGGGATCAGCCCTTTGGGAATGTTCACTGTTAACCCTGGCATAGCCTGAGGGAGGTTTCCAAATCATCCCATTCTCTGTGGCACCCAAACATGAAACTCACACTTCAGGTGCCTGCCCTAGAAGTTGTTGGGGAGAAAAAAAGTAGAAAGCTATTCGCTATCCAACCCCAAAAGATATCAAAGGAGCTTTAAAGACCTGTCATAAGAGAGTCTGGCTTAGTCTCACTACCCCCTACTTTGTTAGGGTATGCAACCTGAATGACCAGATGAGTCCTAGTAAACCTTGCCTTTCTAGGTGTCTACAGATCTCAGCTGAAATGACAGCAATTCTGAAAGGAGTCTCTTCATGAGTCCATGTTTCATCCCAAACTAGGCTCATCAGCTACTAGCTGCTGGGACCAAAACTCAATGCATCCAAATTTGTGTGGAAGTGCACAAAAGGCCCATGGACAGTGGAAGCCCAGAATCTCTAGCACTGTTTCTACTTGAGTTTTCAATTTTTTTTTATATTGTTGATGGACTTAGAACTGATGCGAGGCCTCTGTTATGATAGTCAGTTCTTGTGTGATTGAAACCTTTAATGCATGGTGTGCCTTTTTTGATTTTCTACCAAATTGATTTTGTCATCATTTCTTCTTTGTAGAGACACTTCACAGTGTTTGCGGTGAATTTTCCTTCAGTCAATTCCATGGAAATGATCTACAGCAAAATTCTAAGTTTCCATTTTCAGCATCTAAATTTTGCAGCTTCAGTCATAAAGACCATTCCGGCTGTGGTCCAAGCAACTGTCTGGCTTCAGCAAAAACTTACTCACATGTTCTTGCCAACAGCCATTAAATTCCATTACATTTTTAATCTTCGTGACCTCTCAAATATTTTTCAGGTGAGTAAAGTTAGAAAAAGCATGACACCAACTCATTTTATCAGATTTCCATTTTGAGAGGAGCAGTTGATGGTGCCTTCAAAAGTCTCTGCGCTCAGCCAGAGACTTCCAGAGCTAATTTTTGCCAGTGGCTTGCCATGGAAGATTTTCAGATCAGAAATCTCAAAATGTCCTGTCTGTTCTGTTCACTTCTTTCAAACAGAATACAAATTTTTTACAAGGAATTTGCTTCCCTTGAGCAATGTCTTTCTTGCATCTGTGTCTATTAAGGGGATTGATCTCTTATTCTGAGTCACCATGTCAAGGTGCAAAAATTCTCACTTGATTTCAATATTTTCCTGTTTGACTATCAGCCCCATAGCAATCAGATCACACAGGCCTGTTTCCAAGCTGTGATAAATCCAGAATTTCCAATTTTACATTCAATTACAGCATACGTGTTAAAACCTACAGTCAAAAATAGAAATTGCTGGAAAAGCACAACAGGTCTGGCAGCATTTGTGGAGAGAAAGCAGAGTTAATATTCTGGGTCAAGGGATCCTTCCTCAGAACCTCCTCTCCACAAGTGCTGCCAGACCTGCTGAGCTTTTCTCTATTTTTGTCTTTGATTTAAAGCATCTATATAATTTATTTGGTTTTTAGGTTAAAACCTGGAGAGTCCAGCATTTGTTAAGCAGTTTTTACACTGTCTCCATTATGGTAGAAACTTTTTCTGGGAAAGTACTGAGTAATGTTCAGTCTTCCTATGCTGCAGTGTGCTGTTTGCTGGACAAAGTATGTCCTTCATTTGGATTACATTTTCTGCTTTTTTTTGTTGTTGTCACCTTGGTTCATTCTTCCATATTTCTTTAGGTTATTTATGCAAATCACACACTAGAAGTTAAAAATATAGAAGCCAAGGATGGGCAATTGGGCAGTCAAGTGGAAACTTAAAAAAATTTTAAAAATCAAACCGATTCCAACACACTGCTAGGCAACCCACCTCAGAATTTAACACAGGTGGGTCAGCCAACTCTCAAGAGGTGGTGAGTCACTGAAATCTTTTAAGCAGACCAAGTGCCTCTTGTCTCACATTACCCTATGGCTTTATGTGAGGGAAATTGTCTCACAAACGTGATTGAGCTTTTTGAAGAGGTGACAAGAAGATTGATGAAGGCAGAGCGGTAAATGTTGTCAACATGGACTTCCAGATGTTTGAAAAGGTTCCACATGATAGACTGGTTAGCAAGGACAGCTGATGGAATCCAGCAGTGCTAACCACTGTGCCCACCGTGTAGTCGTGGGCAGTGAAGAAGCTTATCTCAGAGTAAAATGGGACCTTGATCAGATCGGCTAATGGGCTGAGGAGTGGCAAATGGAGTTTAGTTTAGATAAATGTGAGGTGTTGCATTTTGATAAGGCAATGAGGCAGGACTTATACAGTTAATGGTAGGCTCCTGGGGAGTGTTGCAAACAAAGAGACCTCGGGGTGCAGGTCCTTGAAAGTGGAGTCGCAGGTAGAAAGGCTGGTGAAGAAAGCACTTGGGCACCCATGCCTTCATTAATCCGAATATTGAGTACAGCATTTGAGAAGTCATGTTGAGGCTGTACAGATCATGGTGAAGCAACTTTTGGAATACTGTATACAATTCTAGTCACCCTTCTATAAGAACGTGTTGTTAAACTTGAAAGTGTGCAGAAAAGATTTACAAGGATGTTGCCAGACTGAAGGGTTTGAGCTGGGGATTTTCTCCCCCGGAGTGTTGGAGGTTGAGGGGTGACCTTATAGAAGTTTCTAAAAACGTGGGAATGGATAGTATGAATAGCCAAGGTTTTTTTCCTGTGGTGGGGGAGTCCAAAAAAAGAGGGCGTAAGTTTAAGGTGAAAGGGGAAAGATTTAAAAAGGACTTGATGGGTGCAGTTTTCACTCAGAGGGTGATGTGTGGATGGAATGAGCTGCCAGAGGAAGTGGTTGAGGCGGGTACAATTATAACATTGAAAAGGCATCTGGATGGGTAATGAATAGGAACGATTTAGAGGGATATGAACAAAATGCTCAGATGGGAGTAGGTCAGATTGGGATGTTTGTTTGGCACAGATGAATTGGACCAAAGGATTTGTTTGTATGCAGTATGACTGTATGATCAGCTGATTCTCTGTATTTCCTCATAATGAACCAGCTCCAATCCCAATGCAGTCAAGTGATTCCATCACCCCAGCAATGTCTGAATCACTTGACCATGCCCCTCTCCCCACACAGTGTCAAAATTACTTAACTTCTGTTCCTTTGCTGCTTCTCCACTGCATCAGGGGATTAGTAACACAGAGCTGATGTTACTATACTATAATCATGCTGGGGCATGGACTATGTTATAGATGTTCCTGAATTTTCAGTTGTCTTACATTTCTAGCATCATCGTAATTTTTTTCCATTTTGCTATTGATGATTCCTGTGTTTTTTTAAATGGAACTTTTCTCTTCACAAAATCGATAGAGTGGTTGCATTTGCAAACAGTGTGTTTTACATGAAGCCTTTTAGGATGTTTCCAAAGTGTGGTAAAGTGCTATAGTCTCCTGAATTTGAAAATTAACATAGCCTTGTTATGAATGAACAAAGACTTGACAGTAGTTAGACTTTTTTTTGCATGAGAAAGAAAAATAGTAGGAACCAAAGACATGGAGCTGAAACTTGTTCTCCGCTTCCTCTATTTTTTGTTTTGAAGGTTTTGATTCCAAGGCTAAATTTGTGGGCCCCATTGTATAGACACCCCATGTCAAAGTCTAAGGTGGGCATTGAGCTGCACCACAGACAAGATTCTTTACATCTGCCCATGATCATCTGCTAAATTTGAGTTGATATTTTTTCCAAATATATTTCCGCTCCTGTAGAAGGAGAACCAAGAACCCTAGCCTATCTCCACAGTTGCTACAATGGTCAGCAGTGCTGGAGCTTGTTCCAACCCTGCTACAACACTCAGCTTCTGCAAGCAATGTTGGCTTCTTTTGACAAGTGAGTAACCTAATACGCTTGTTGTTTGTGTCTTGGGAAAATTTAATGGCTAATGTCCCTCATTTTAGAAGTATACTTTATATTGAATCCAACTTTTAAATGTAAACTTGTTGAACGTAATTTCTAAGATTTTCCAAGCGATGTTTTGTTTCTTTTCAGGGAATACTCTTCGCACTTCCTGATTGTTTAAAGAAACCAATGGATTTGGTGTCTCTCTGGCTTCATGAGTCATCCCGTGTCTATGAGGACAAGCTAGTGCAATCAAAAGATTCTGAACTGTTCCAGAAAGTTCAGCTGGAAACTGCCAAAAAATTCTTTGAGGTACCTGTTCTTCATAGATTCACAAAACACAAGGGGACTGGATCCACTGTATTTGTGCTGGCTCTTTGAAAGAGCAATTCAGTTCATCCCACTCACCCAACTGTTTGCTACAGCCCACCAATATTTTATGTTTCAATCATTTAGCAAATTCCCTTTTGAACTTTACTGCGGAAGCCTTCCCACCACCCTTTGAGGCAATACATTCTAAATTAAAGCAAACACGTGTTTTAAAACATGGCTTAGTCAGGTCTAGTTCTCCTTTTGGCTATTTTAAATCTGTGACCTTTAGTAACTGGTTCTCCTGTCACTAAAAATAAATCTTCCTAACCAGATAAAACCCTTTCATGATTTTGAATAACTCTATTCAATCTCCCTTTGACCTTCTCTGGCTATCAACCCATATTCATTATTAGTCACGTGTTCCCGTAATTATCTTGACTAGATTTAATCAACAGTTCAGGTTGTTTGAGGACTCACTTCTAGTTTCTCCATTTCTATTGTATCAGTTCTGGTGATTAAATCTTCTTTACCAGTCTTTCATTTTCTTCAACCAGCATTTCGTTCACCCCTTCTCCATCCTACCAGACTCTGCATTTCATCTTCTCCAAATGTTATCATCTCTAGTGTCATGCTGCCATCAGGTATAATTTTGCTAACACTTCTCTTTCAGCATTCTGAAGGAGAAAATCCTTCTGTAACTCTCTGGTCCATTTTTTAATTACTCCTAAAACCCCGCGACTTCCACAATACCATTCCATATAATCATAGGAGATGCAAAAACTTTTTATATTGTCTGTCCTCACCATACAAAGCACTATTGATTCTCCTAAATTGAACAACAATTCACTTGTGCTACCATCAATTTAATATACTGTATTCAATGCTCATGATACAATCTCCTCTTCAGTGGAAACTAAATGTAAATCGGGTGATTGTTTTGTGCTGTACATTTATTCACTGTGCAAGTTTGACCCTCAGCTTCTGGTCACTTAACATTTTAATTATCTGGTGTACTCCCACTCTGACCTTTCTATCTCCTACAGTGCTTCAATGAAACTCAAAGTAAGCTTGAAGAACATCATCTTTCAACTTAGCACTTCACTGCTCTCGGCTCAACATTTTCAACAATATCAAATCATCATCTGGCTTTTTTCAATGGCAGCTATTGGTGATGCTTCTGCATTCAATTTTACGCATTCTCTAGACATATCTTTTGTTTCTTTAGTTGCCCTTTACCAGGTCTTGTTCTCCTCAGCTGTTTAATCACTCCTAGTTCCATGCTATCACCTTGTCTTCTCCCCTTTATTTGCAAAACTTAAAACCTGTTCCTTCTCACAGCTATGACAAAGGGCCACTCCAAAATCTGTTTCTCTGGCCATGGGTGCTGCATTACATGCTGAATATTTCCAGTAAGTTTTAGCTTCATTTATGAGTGCAGTAACTTGTCCATATTGTTTGAACTTAGACATGTGAAACGTGTTCTTGGTTTCTCAGAGTAGGGAATACTCTTGCGTCAGGATTCATTACCCATGCACAGTAAAATTAGGATACTGTTCTGCCCCAGCATAACAAACATGTAGCGATCGAAAAGTGCCAAAAGATCCTCCAAGATTGCAGTTACTGCAGTTTTGTATAACTTGGTTGTTTTGAAGTCAGCAATTTAAAAACTTGGCTTCTTTCAAGTATATATAGACCTTTTTTAGAATGTTGAAATTTCCAGTATTAAGACAAGATGTAAAAGAAGCTCTGTTTAATTTTGATCAAATATTGCCTAATTCAGCTTAGTTCTAAGTGGAAAATTTCAATTTTTGATATATTTCAGGGTATTGGTGATAGTATTTTACTGCAGAAACCATTGATTTATTGTCATTTTGCTCTTGGAATTGGCGATCCCCATTACATGCGAGTAAAAGATTGGAATGTCCTGAAGAAAATATTGACTGATGCTCTTGACAACTTCAATGAGCTCAATGCTGTGATGAACCTAGTTTTGTTTGAAGATGCTATGCAACATGTGTAAGTATAAATTAAAGGTTGTTTAAAAGTTACTTATTTTTAACAAACTCACCCAGGGAATCAGCAACATCATGTGTTGAGACTCCATAAGTTCTGATTGCTTTAAACAAAACCCGTACCATATGGCATGATACAGTGGTCAGTGAGTTAACACTGCTGCCTCACAGCGCCAGGGGCCCAGGTTCAATTCCAGCCTCGGGTGACTGTTTGTGTGGAGTTTGCACATTCGCCCCGTGTTTGCTAGTGTTTCCTATGAGTGCCTGGGTTTCCTCTCACAATCTAAAGATGTGCAGGTCAGGTGAATTGACCGTGCTAAATTGCCCGTGGGATGTGTAGGTTATGTGCATTAGTCTGGAGAGTTGCTACACTACCAGAGTACAAGCTCCTGACTGAAATAAAATGAGGGACAATTCAAGAGTGGAATCGGGATAAGGGGAGGGATGGGATATGCTGCTGACCAGTGAAGAGGTATGATCATAGAAGAATCCCTGCAATGTGGAAACAGGCCCTTCGGCCCAACAAGTCCACACCGACCCTCCAAAGAGTAACCCACTCAGACCCATTTCCCTAACCTATTATCCTATTATGGCGGCACGGTGGCACAGTGGTTAGCACTGCTGCCTCACAGCGCCAGAGACCCGGGTTCAATTCCCGACTCAGGCGACTGACTGTGTGAAGTTTGCACGTTCTCCCCGTGTCTGCGTGGGTTTCCTCCGGGTGCTCCGGTTTCCTCCCACTGTCCAAAGATGTGCAGGTCAGGTGAATTGGCCATGCTAAATTGTCCGTAGTGTTAGGTAAGGGGTAAATGTAGGGGTATGGGTGGGTTGCGCTTCGGCGGGCGGTGTGGACTTGTTGGGCCGAAGGGCCTGTTTCCACACTGTAAGAAATCTAATCTAATCTAATCTATATTTACCCCATACTAATGCGCATAGCCTACACATCCCATGGGCAATTTAGCATGGCCAATTCACCTAGCCTGCACATCTTTGGATTGTGGGAGGAAACCGGGTCACCCGGAGGAAACCCACGCCAACCCAGCGTGACAGTCTCTCAGACAGGCGTGGTGGTCTCTCGGCCCAGCATGACCATCTCTCAGACAAGCTAGGTGGTCTCTCGGCCCAGCGTGACCATCTCTCAGACAGGCGTGGTGGTCTCTCGGCACAATGTGACAGTCTCTCAGACAGGCGTGGTGGTCTCTCGGCCCAGCGTGACCATCTCTCAGGCGTGCTGGTCTCCCGGCACAGAGTGACAGTCTCTCAGACAGATGTGGTGGTCTCCCGGCACAGCATGATAGCCCCTCAGAGAGGCGTGTTGGTCTCCCAGCACAGCATGATAGCTTCCCAGACAGGCATGGTGGTCTCCCATCCCAGCGTGACCGAGCATGACAGTCCCTCACAGGTATGGCCTAATTATGGACTTCTGGTCTTGGGGTGATTCCAGAGGGATCTCCTGGCCTCGGGAACCTCGAGTTGAAGTCTGGCACTGTCTGGAGTCAAGACCTGATGCAGACTGGAGGCTCACCAGTGTGGACTGGTTTGGTAGGACTGTTGTTCTGAACTTTTTCATTTCTCTCTTTTCTAATTTATTTCTACAATCTGTAATGCTGGCCTTCTTACTACTTTGTTTTTCTAATATTTTTCCTAAGAATTTGCACTGAAGAATCTGTACCTAGGTACATTTGTACATAAGATGATGCCATAGTGGCGACTTGTAAACTTTTCACTGTAACCATTTGAGTACTTGTGAGAATAAAGCTAATGCAGTCTGCCACTTTATTAACCTCTCGGTTAATCAGTCAGACACCATTTGCGCCCTCTTTGTGTGCTCTTCATGAATTTTATTTTAGTCATTCATGGGGGGGAGGTCATCACTGGCTAGGCTACTGTTTGTTGCTCATCCCTAATTGCTCAGAGAGTGGTTTGGAATCAACCACATTGCTGCCGGTCTGGAGTCACATGTATCCAGACCAGGTAAGGATGGCAGATTTCCTTCCCTAAGGGACATTAGTGAATCAGATGGGTTTTTCCAACATTCGACAATGGATTCATGGTGATCATGAGACAAATAAGTCCAGATTTTTAAAATTGAATTCATGTTCTACCATTTGCCATGGTGGGATTTGAACCCAGGTCTTCAGCACATTACTTGGGTCTCTGGATTAACCAGCAATAATACCAATAGGCCATCATCTCCGCTTCCCACCTATCTTTATATCATCAGCAAATTTAGATGCATTACTCGTGATCTCTTGTCTAAGCCATTGAAAAAGATGACACCCCATCACTGATTCTTGTGACACTCCACTAGTTACAGCCTTCCAATTTGAAAACGCACCCTGTATTTCTATTCTTTGCTTCCTGTGCATTAACCAATTCTTTACCCTTGCCAATATATTAGCCCAATCCTAGGAGTCCTTGCTCTGCGTTTTATATTTTGCATGATTTGGAGATGCCGGTGTTGGACTGGGGTGTACAAAGTTAAAAATCACACAACACCAGGTCATAGTCCAAAGGTTTAATTGGAAGCACTAGATTTTGGAGCGACGCTCCTTCATCAGATGGTTGTACTCCACAACCACCTGTTGAAGGAGCAGCGCTCTGAAAGCTAGTGCTTCCAATTAAACCTGTTGGATTATAACCTGGCATTGTGTGATTCTTCACTTTGTTTTGCATGACACCTTATTAAATGCCCTTTAGGAACCCAAGTATTCTAAGACCCCTAGTTCCCTGTTATCCTTCTGTTTATCTCCTCAAAAAGGCTGTAATGAATTTCTCAAAAATAATGTTAATTTCATTTTGTCGTGTTGTGATGTTTTAAATGCATTGTAAAAGCCTCCTTAATGATAGATTCCATGTTTACCAATGACTGATGTCAGACTAACTGGCCTGTAGTTTTTTGTTTCCTGTCTCCCTCCTTTCTTCAATAGTGCAAACTTCTGATTGGTTTGGACTATTTTAGAATTTAGGTAGTTTGGAAACTTATACTATTTCTGCAGCTGCTCTTACGATTTAGGTTTACCTGATGATGTTCTCTTCTTTATAGCGGTAGCCAAGCATGCCCCCATTTTGTATCGCCTTCACTCAAGTTGGGTGTAGAGAACATTTAGGCCCAGAAATCTGATTCATGAAGGAACTCGCTCCTGGTACTTTCCACAATAATTGGCAGGACTTGCATAGTTAATGGTAGGGCCCTTGGTAGTGTTGTCAAAAAGAAAGACCTGGGGGTGCATGTACTTAGTTGCTTGAAAGTGGCGTCGCAGCTAGAGAGGATGGTGACAAAGGCGTTTGGCACACTTGCCTTCATTGGTCAGAGCATTGAGTACAGGAACTGGGACATCGTATTGCAGCTGCAGAAGACATTGATCAGACCACATCTGGACTACTGCATACAATTCTGACTGCCCTGCAAAAGGAAGGATGTTATTAAATGGAAAGGGTGCAAAAAAGATTTACATGGCTGTTACAGAGACTAGGAGAAAGTGAGGACTGCAGTTGCTTCCTGATGAAGGGCTTATGCCTGAAACATCTATTCTCCTACTCCTCGGATGCTACCTGACTGGCTGTGCTTTTCCAGCACCACATTCTCAACTCTGTTATTGAGGCTAGAATTTTGAGTTAAAGGCAGAGGCTGGATAAGCCGGAGCTCTTTTCCCCCCAAGTAGGAGGCTGAGGGATGACCTTAAAGAGGTTTATAAAATCATGAGGGGCATGGATAGGGTGAATAGCTGAAGTCTTTCCCCAGGTTAGGGGAGTCCAAAACTAGAGTGCATAGTGTTGAGGTGAGAAGGGAAAGATTTAAAAGGTACCTGAGGTGCTACCTTTTGACCAGGCGGATGTTGCATTGTTGGAACAAGCTGCCAGAGGAAGTGGGAGAGGCAAGTACAATTGCAACATTTAAAAGAGATTTGGACAGGAGCATGGATAGAAGAGATTTAGAGGGAAATGGGCCAAGTGCAGGCAAATGGGGCTAGTTCAGTTTCAGAATCCTGGTCAGCGTGGAAGAGGTGCGCCGAAGGTTCTGTATGATTCTGTGACTTCAATTACTCCTAGACAGCTGTGAGAAAAGAATGTTACCGGGTTATTAGCTTAGTTCTGTCATCAGTTAGAATAAGTCTTCTACAATTTACTTGAAAGTACTAGAATATATCTGTGACACAGAATTTTAAAGATTCCACTTCTTTATCTCAGGTGTCGGATAAATCGAATATTGGAGAGCAGCCGAGGATATGCTCTACTGGTGGGTGTTGGTGGCAGTGGGAAGCAGAGTTTATCTCGATTGGCTGCTTACATTAGTTCTCTAGAAATTTTCCAAATCACACTGAAGAAAGGCTATGGGATCTCAGACTTGAAGGTAAATATTTTGTCATTCGCAATTCTGCATTATTAAAAGTGCTAATTTCTAATCGCTCTGTACTGATTTTCTGATAAATGTCCTGCAATGATCTTCCTGTCTCCAGATAAGTGCAAATGCTACTATAGATCCTGGTAAATGAAAAATATGCAAAGAATGACAAAGAGTCACACAACAGATGGCAAGAACTTATGAAAAGGGAATCGGCAAAGGAGCTCATAGAGGCATCAAAGCCAACGGCGGGAAAATTCAACATGATCAGGCCCCATGAATCCTGATAATGATATTGTCAGTGTAGATAAGGAAAAAGCAGGCATGTTAAGAAGTTACTTGATTTGGATATGTGAAGGATGGGTCACAGCTAATGAATTTGTTGGTACTTGTTTGAATATTTTAACTGGAGCATTGAGCAATTCTAGGTGCCACGCTTTGAGAAGAATATATTGGCATGAGGATGTGCAGCATAGTTTCATCAGAATGATAACAGGATGTTATGTAAAGAGATTCCACAAACTGGGGTTGTATTCCTTGGAATTTAGATGGTGTAATAAAAAAAAAGAGCAAAATTAGTAAACACTTCTACAACAAAATTATGAAAACTTTGAACTTGCCTTCCGCAAAGACAGTTGATATCAAATCAATTGTAAATTTTAAATCTATGTTTGGGGATATTTGTTATTAAAAATGATTAAAGAATATTGGGTAAAGGTAGCAATTTGGGTGTAAGTTGTTGATCAGCCGCATTATTATTAAATACAGTTGATTCTGATATAACACGATAGTCCCATTTCCATGCGACCTCACATTATAAGAAAATTGTGCAATATTCTCGCCATTTAAATTAATGTGGCTGTAAGCGCATTATAGCCAATACAGTTGAGGGAAGTTCGTGTTCTGTGAGTAAAAGTCTAAATTCTTCTATCATATTAAAGCAATCCACATTGAAGAAGCACACATTATAGCAAAACAGACTGTAGTGGAACTGACAGAGGTCAAAAATCAGGTAAAAACAATGACTGCAGATGCTGGAAACCAGATTCTGGATCAGTGGTGCTGGGAGAGCACAGCAATTCAGGCAGCATCCGACGAGCAGCAAAATCGCCGTTTCGGGCAAAAGCCCTTCATCAGGAATAAAACATGAAGGGCTTTTGCCCGAAACGTCGATTTTACTGCTCGTCGGATGCTGCCTGAATTGCTGTGCTCTTCCAGCACCACTGATCCAGAATCCAGAGGTAATAAATCACTGACCCCTGTTCCTATGTTTAGTAAATTTTATTAGATCTTGAACAAACCAAACATACGTGTAATTTCATTGTAATCAAAAACTGTTATTGGCAGTTTTCCTTCAAAACTCTTTGCTTTTGACCAGTGAAGGGTGTTGAAGAGTTGAGGGCAAATTAAATGGAGGCATTTCCTGTGAGGGATAATCAGAAGGGCTTTTGACCATAAGGAGAGGAAGAAAGTACGTTACAGCATTGGGAATTCACAGCAAGAAACTTTTAAGTGCCCTGCTTGCTGATGTTGGGGACGCAGAGGGAAGCAATAGGCAATAAAGACAACTGTACCAAGAAATATCGCACTTAGGTATTTAAAATCCTAGAATCAACTGCAAATCATGAACTAGGAGTGAGAGAGGAACTCATGAGAATTACAGTTGCAGCAAAGTGGTAATGAGCAAATTGTTGGGACAAAGGGCTGACAGGTCCCTGGGTCCTGATGGATTTCAGCCTGGAGTCATAAAAGATGTAGCTAGCGAAATAGTTAATTAGCTGTTTTAATTTCCTAAACTTGCCTACATTCCGGGGACATTCCATTTGATTGGGCTCCAGTGAATGTATTCAAAAAGGGATGGAAACAAAGTGCAAAAAACGTTGGAAAGTGTTAGAAACTGTTATTGAAGAGAATATGGCAAAGCACTGCTAAAGAGCACTTGAATTTCAAGAATGCATTTGATAAGCTGTCACATCCAGGGTCATTGTGGAAGATAAAAGCTCATAGAGTCATAGAGATGTACAGCATAGTGTAACATATTTGCATGAACGGCTATTTTCTAATCAACCTGTTCAGTGATGTTATTACACACCTCTGGAGCAGATGGAATTTGAATCCCGGCCTCCTAGCTCACAGGCCAGGACACTATCACTGTACCACAAGAGCCCCTCACAACGACAATGTAGCACATTCCTGATGAAGGACTTACGCCCGAAACGTTGACTCTCCTCCTCCTCGGATGCTTCCTGACCCTGCTGTGCTTTTCCAGCACCACACTTTTCAACTTTGATCTCCAGCATCTGCAGTCCTCGCTTTCTCTTACTAAAAGGAAGCAGAGAGTAGGAATAAATAGGTAATAAGTGATGTCGCAGGGACATCAACTATTTACATACAATAGAAATGTCTTGCATGATAGGATTAAAGGAATGGTTGTTAAATGTGTTATTGACACAAAGGTATCTAGGAAAGGAAGTTGTGAAGAGGATACAAGGAGGCTGTGAAAGGATATAAGTAGATTGAGTGAGTGGACAATGATGTGGCAAATGTAGTATAATATTGAAAAATGGGAAAATGTTCATTTTAGCAAGATGAATAAAAAAGAAGCATACTACCTAAATGGTGAGAGGCATGAGAGATCTGGGTGACTTAGTGTATGAACAGCAAAACATGAGTATGCAAATAGTTAGGAAAACTAATGGAATATTATCCTTTATTGTGAGGGGAATGAATACAGATGAAGTGAGGTTATGCTTCAATTTTACAGGGTAGTGATGAGACAACATTTGGAGGATTGCATGTTTATTTAGCTAAGGGCATAAATATGTTGGAAGCAGTCCAGAGAACATTTCTAAACTAATACCTGGAATGAGTGGATCAACTTCTGACAGGGCAGTTGTGGAAAGAATGTTTCCTGTTGTAGGAAATAAAGAAATAGTGGTCATGCTTTGAAAGTGAGAGGTCACCAATTTAAAGCCGATGAAAAACAGAGTTCTCAGAGGTTCACAAATCTTTGGAGTACATTTCCTCCAAAGGTTGTGCAGACATTAGATCATAGAATCCCTACAGCGTGGAAACATGCCATTTGGCCCAACAAGTCCAACAATTACAAGCCCAAAGCAAGAAATAATCAGGAATTACATTTTGTGTGTGGTGAACAGCCAAGAGAAGAAGCAAAAAAACGTTTGCATCTAACTATGGGAGCACTTTGAAATGGCTTTATTCTGATTCAAAGGCATAATTTTCACCATTGTCGTAGGTTAAGGTGAACTATCAACACAAAATAATGACAAAGCCAGTGATTAAATCTTTAGGGAAGTCTCCTCCATTTATGGCATTCAGGGCATTACATGGGAATCCAATGTTACACATATTATATTATCACTCACTACCTTCAAGCAAGTGGAGAAGCGAGCAGAAGCGTTCGAAAGATTGACACAATGTTGAAGGAGAACTGAAATGTAAATCTTGCATCACAGATTTAGTTATAAGATCATCAGCAATACAAAATGGATTATCACCATCAGAGGGTGGGAGATTGAGAAGACAACACTCATCTCTATTTTAGAAGGTACAGCCAAACATCATAACAGATTGACCATAACAGAGTGAAATGCCACAAAGAGAGGAAAGAGACAACTGGGTCAAGAAATTTTTCTAAAAGCTACAAAGCACAAGTCATACCAGAGTATAGTCCAGGAGATGGCATGGATGAGGGATCCACAGAGATAAGCAGAGATGGAAAAACTACCACAGCAAACAAGAGATGTCAAGTATTGATGCTTACATCAGTGTGCAGTGTTAATGTCAGTGTCACTTGATTATGTAAAGAGAAATAGGATGGGGTTGAAGTGCTAACAGGGTCATAAGAGAATGTGTATACAGTAAGCTGTGAAGAAAGATGATCTTGGACTCCAGAAGCAAATTAAATAGTTAGACCCTACATGCATAACAAAAAAAGCTTTCTGAAAATCCAGAGCGAACAGTAACTTCCTCTCACCTAGGCAAAAATGAGGACAGCAGATGCTGGAAATCAGAGTCTAGATTAGAGTGGTGCTGGAAAAGCACAGCAGGTCAGGCAGCATCTGAGGAGCAGGAAAATTGACATTTCGGGCAAAAGCCCTTCATCAAGAATGAAGGCAAGGAGCGTCCAGGGTGGAGAGATAACTGGGAGGGGGATAGGGCTGGGGAGAAGGCAGCAAAAAGTACAGTAGGTGGATGGGGGTGGGGATGAAGGCGATATTAGAAAATAGATGTCTTTCGAGCTAGTGTCAAACTAGCGACCTAAGGATGACTGGTATTTAGCCCACAACAGTCCTTCGCTCTATCACCTGAGCTATTGAAGGCACTGTCTAACCTCTTCCCACCTCCCCACTTCTACCTGCTTTGTGACATTTAATGTTTTCCAAATTATCCAGTAGATTAATTCAGTTGGATCTTCGTTTCCTAAATCCATGACTTTCCAAAAGTTATGCTTCTCCAACCATTAACCTGTAGATCTGTGAAGTTTATTTTGAGGCTTTTCCTGCAGATGATTTTAACCTTACTAGTTCAAATGCCCAACATCGTCAGACAGTGCACTTTAAAGAAATTATTTGTGAGTGTTCTCTAAATTTCCTACTGTTACTTTTCCACCTGTCCCATTGGGCCTATTTATTTTCCGTAAGCTCTTATTAGATTCTGTAATACCTTTATAGCAAATTACTGCAGATGTTGGAATCTGTACTGAAAATAAAAACTGCTGGAAATTACAGCAGGTCAGACAGCATCCATGGAGAAAGAGCAATCTAACATTTTGTTAGCTTGCAGAATACTGGGTCAATGGAAAGACTTTTGGTAGTGTGGATGTGCAGAAGGATCTTGGTGTCCATATACATAGATCCCTGAAAGTTGCCACCCAGTTTGATAGTGCTGTTAAGAAGACATATGGTGTGTTAGATTTTATTAGTAGAGAGATTGAGTTCCAGAGCTGCAACTTGGAATATTGTGTACAGTTCTGGTCGCCCCATTACAGGAAGGATTTGGAAACATTGGAAGAGGTGCAGAGGAGATTTACCAGGATATTGCCTGGTCTGGAGGGAAGGTCTTATGAAGAAAGGCTGAGAGACTTGGGATTTGATAGAGATGTACAAGATGATCAGAGGATTAGATAGGATAGACAGTGAAAGTCTTGAGAAGATTTGTAGCTCAGGTTGAGGTTCTGGATGCCACAAAATGACATGACCCTCTCTCACTAGTATTCTTACATACAGATAAGGAAGGACACCACTTCGACTGGGACAACACTTGCATCCTGGGACAAGCCAAACAGAGAGACACATGAGAATTCCTGGAAGCATGGCATTCCAACCGGAACTCTTATCAACAAACACATTGACTTGGACTCCATTCACCATCCCCTGAAAAAAAGAACAAGAAATGACCACACAGGAAATGACATCACCAACCCAAGGAAACCCAAATGTATAAATAGAAAGCAGGAAGCATCAGCAGTGCTTCATCTGGAGGCTCATTGAAGATGTTACCTAGTATGGCGACGAAGTGTCTGAAAATGAACTTTTCAGCTCAATGGCCAAACCTACATCCAGTGAAAATCTTTTTCCTAGGATGATGACGTCAGCTTGTACGAGGGTGCATAACTACAAATTGAGGGGTGATAGATTTAAGACAGATGTCAGAGGCAGATTCTTTACTCTGAGAGTGGTAAGGGCGTGGAATGCCCTGTATGCCAATATAGTTAACTCAGGCACATTAGGGAGAATTAAACAGTCCTTGGATAAGCATATGGATGATAATGGGATAGTGTAGGGGGATGTTCATATGTCGGTGCAACATCAAGGGCTGAAGGGCCTGTTCTGCACTGAGTTCTTCTATCTTCTATGCTGTGCATGTTGGGCAACTTATGTTTAATTTTCTGTAAGCTAACTCTCTGGCTATTTAGAGCTTGTGCATACTTTGAATTCATGGTGAAGTATGTGAAGAAAGGTTAAGTTTCAATTTTTATCCCTTTTTCACTCACTAGGCTGCAGCTGAGAAGGGGCAGGTGGCCACAGGTCTCTGCCAGTGATTCTGTGACCAGCTGGTGAGGGCAATGAAGGTCAATCTAATGTGCATCCCTTGCACAGTTATCCATCTCCCTATTGGTTAGACCTAGCACTCTGTTTCACAACTTACTGACTTTCAATTCTCAGCATCACAGCCTGCTGTGCCATTCTCTTATGGATTGTGGCATTGGGTAACTCCTTTTTTTAGTAACATTGTAACATTTCACCTTCTGTTCCATTTAGGTTGATCTTGCTAATTTGTACATCAAGACTGGAGCCAAAAACCTGCCAATGGTCTTTCTCCTGACAGATGCTGATGTTCCAGATGAACGTTTCCTGGTCCTGATCAACGATTTGCTGGCATCAGGTGAAGAAACTAATATTGTGGTGCAAGTTTGATTGTGCTATTGTGCTACGGTCAGGTTTTGCAAGGTGATGCTCCGCTTCTGACAGTGTCGGACAGTGTGGCTGCTACACCTTCGCAAAGGATCTCTTTGAGAAACAGCCAAGGCTGTTAATCTTACAATCTGGGAAACTGTGG
Organism: Chiloscyllium plagiosum; assembly: GCF_037043375.1. Taxonomy (NCBI): domain Eukaryota; kingdom Metazoa; phylum Chordata; class Chondrichthyes; order Orectolobiformes; family Hemiscylliidae; genus Chiloscyllium; species Chiloscyllium plagiosum. The sequence continues at coordinate 31,333,957 of NW_028270143.1, read as the reverse complement.
CAGTTTCAAACTGCTAAGCAAATGAGTGTGACTTTGTGAAAAGGCTAGTGAAGGGTGAATGATTTGTAGTTCAGAAAATAAACACTTTTTGTCCTCGTTTTAGCTTCACTGAATTGAAATTAAAGATTACCAAGCATTTATCTTACTCTACGTCACTCTTTTCCTGGAGTTGAGAACTGTAGGCCTGTTTATTTGTCTACTTTATCTTTATTCAACAATCTTCAGATTTCTGACTTGTGAATGTCATCATCTAATCACTAATTCCTGATCTACCATCTTTACAGCAGTAATTGTCCTCTACTAATGCATTCCAACTGATGCAATGTGCTTTGGAACATCCTGAAACCTTGAGAGGCATTATATAAATGCAAGTCTGTATTTCTTTTACTTTTTGTCCTTGGTTTATCATTCTGAACAGAGCTGTGACATCTCCATTGAATGAGAGTGAGAGGAACCAATTGCATCCTGAGAAATTTGCAACCATTTAAAGCTAAGGCTTCTCTCTGAGATAAATGTTTGTATTCTGGTGCACACTTTACTTAAAATTGTACTCCTAACACATGACAACTTTATGTTCTGTGATATTCCTGACATAGAAAACACAGAATTTTAAATAACATCATTTCTTTAATTATAAATCTTCGTAAATATAGTTCTTATTTATCATATATTGAAAATGGGTTGGACTGGAGGCGGTTTGCTGCCAGGCCTCTTTAACTGGGTCAAATAGGAGTGTAACAAAGTAAGAAATATCTGAAATTATCGATTGCCCTGTCATTTGTCTTTTCTCTCCCTGAAAAATGTCTTCCTGCCTAAAACTTACCCATGACTTCACAAATGTAAGAAAAAGATCAGGCCATTCAACTTCTGATATAGTTCCTAAGATTTCCAATTGAACAAAGTTTTGCATCATTTGCATATTTTCCCTCACACTTCTATGAATAACTTCTAGGACATCAAGGACGCTATCTAAGTGTATGTTGTTGATTTTGAATTATTTCCTATTGCTCTGGATGCTTTGAGTGGAGAGAGGCAGCAAACATTGCACATTTTAGTTTGACGGCAGCCCCCACCCCTGGTCATTATAAAGGTCAAGTTCCAAAGCAATTGAAGCAAATAAAGAGGTGCCCTGGAGCAATACCATAATGTGGCCTGGACTATCTTCCAACTAGACCACTGTCCTTCACGGGAGGAAGCATAGCCCTCGAGCTGTTGCCCAGTTTGATTGACCACTGGCTTCAATAGTGAGCACTACTAGGACAGGAAGAAGAGCAGCACCTCCTGGACAAAGATATTTCCCAGGAATTTAGAGCAGGAAGGAATCAGTGTACTGAGGAGTGGGGTCAAGGATGCTGGTGTGATAGGCTTTCAAGGCCAGGCAGCAATTCACAAAGGGAGGGTGTCATCTCGGAGTGTTGCCCCTGATGTACAAAGGATGTGTCCTCCCTCCCTCCTTACTATCTGAACAATGTTATTTCAAACAATGAGCTTTTAAATCACATCTGCCCATGCCAACAATGTGTTGCGATGCGGGCGGCGTTAAGTTTCTGTCAGTCAGTTGTAATCAACATCAGTTAGCTGTTCATTACTTTTCTTAAAATTGCAATCTACCAACTGACTTTATTATGAGGGATTAGGTGGGGGGGGGTGATAGGCGAGCCAACCTTCATATTTTCTGTGTACACTCCGTCTCGCTGAAAATATGCTGTGTGAAGGTGTGGCAGTACAATGCAGCTTACACATTTTATTGTTGGGCTTTCTGTTCTTAATCTGCTAACTCATAGTTTTCCATCCCTTGAAGGCAATACATAGCAAATCATTTGTGAGCATATATCAAAGAAAAATCCCAATCTATACCTCTGTATACCCTGAATTTATATTCTGGACATGACTCTCTGATTTAGCAGTGCAATGCAGTGAAATGGTTTTCCTCCCTTATTTTGTACCTCATTGTGCTGCCATCCTCACAGTCTGCATCAAGTTACAAATCAGAGGACTGAACTGGTAAAATTATTAACAAATTATGCTTAATGATACTATACCATATGCCATCACTAATCAGTGCCAACTGATTGCTATGATCATGCTGCATCGAGTGCACTGTGCAGATTTATGGTCTTAGCAATGCAGTAAAAGTGGCTTTGCATGAACTAGCAGGAGTTTAGTTGTTTGCGACTGACCTCATTTGTGGAGTTATAATGTAATGAAACTACTTCTTATGCTATGAGATGGAATTGCTATAAATAAATGTAGCTGGATGGTACTTTTAAATGTCATTTTGGAAGCACCCGAGAATTAACAAAATTATAGATACAATTTTAATTGGCAGTTAACTCTTTTTAGTAAGTGGCCTTTTTACAGACTTTTTCCTTTAAACAAATGTAATGGTTATAAAGGGCTTAGATTAATATCTGAGAAGAGAAGCAAAGTTTATTGTTGAAAATATTGTGATAATGTCGCTGCTTTAAAGATCCAAACATTATCTCCCCCCAGAAAAACCAGCAGAAGTGTTATCTGTATTGCCATAGTTTTGATCAAATTCTGAGAATCAGAATCCTGATTTATTTTAAACAGGTGAAATTCCTGATCTGTTCAGTGAAGAAGAAGTTGACAACATCATTGGTGGTATACGTAATGAAGTCCGAAGCTTGGGACTGATGGATAGTAGAGAAAATTGCTGGAAGTTCTTTTTGAGCAGAGCACAGCAACAGCTTAAGGTATTTATGTTGCATGAAATAACTAACAACATCAGCAAGAAATTTTTCTTTTCTAAAGAAACAGGCATTTTTAAAACTGTAAACTAAGTGTAGGTTTTTGAATTGTGGGTCCTTTCTTGCCAGCTTAAATTGAAGAATTGACTCCTCATCCAGTTGCCTAGTTTTGTTCTCTTGCAGTTTAGCTGGGGTCCCAGTACAGTAATGAGTCTGTCAAATCTTTTACCACAACTTGTTGCCATCCATCACATGGAAAGTAGAAACATGATATTTTTGGCAATTAAAAGAAACTGCTATGGCGGAATTCTAATGAATTTACCACCAGGACTGATAACTCAAGACATGGGCAGCTTTTTTTGTGAAAATATCTAACGTGAGATGCAAATTAAAAGTAAGGTAATGCATGTGGGTGGAATGCAATAGTAAAGTAACAGGTAAGAGCAGGGGTTAATTTCTTATGGAGTGCTTGATCCCAGCAGTGCTATCAACAGTGATGCTAAAAGAATCAAGTGGGGGGGAGATAAAAAAGTAAAGTTGCCATTGTCTAATGAGACCACAGGGCTGCATGCTCATGAGAGAGAGACAACTGGTGCTGGTTTAACCTGAGGTTCACCACAAGTCTGGTGGGAGAAGAGGTTGAGAAGGAGAGTTCTTCGTGGTAACTTTAACCAGTTCATTGTTGGTGTCAGTCTGCATTTGAAACCACCCAACCAGCAAAATGAGAATCCAGTAAACTTGTCCTTAGAATCAAGCATACACACCACCTAGTGGCCACTCTGTGAGAATCAGGAAAGATCTGTGACCGGGATCAACTTAAGAAATACAGAATAATTTGATTTGGTTGTTAGAGGAAAGAAAATTTAAAAGCAGAGAAAGTAAGCTTCTGAAATGTTTTTCTGTGCAGAAAAATCTGGCAAATTCTTCAAATTTGGTTTGAAGGCTTCTTATGCTTTGAATTGTTTGAATTTGAGAGCATGATCCCAGTACAGATTTACATTGAGAAAGGAAACAGAATGTTGTGAATTGGAAATCCGGTGTGAATGTAGCATAACAATGGCCACTGTGCAGAAACATTGAGGTTGATTTAAAGACTCTCAACAACTGACTCAAACCCACCTTTTTAAGTTAAAATGTTAAAATGTCTGAAAACATATTATTAAAAAAAACTCACCTCAAATCCATCACTTCCAAAATGCTGGGGTGAGGCTGGTGATCACACTAGACCTAATGGATGAACATTTAGTGAGATCAATTGAGGGGTCTCCTCACTGCCATTAAGCAAAGTTTTTATTTTTAACTAGGGTCACACTGGCTTCCTAGTTCTTTGGAATTCTGACATATGAAAGGAATTAGGACGAGTTGTATTCATTATGAAAGTGCTTTACGAAATGACTGTGGCCCAAAAAGAGCAGAATTGTTTCCTCCAGGCCACACGCTTCCCAATAAACATCTTTACTATCTCCCCCATAAACATCTTTACTATCTCCCCCAACATATTCATTGACATAAATCCCCACCTTCACAAACTCTCCCCCCTCTCCATTTTCAAACCTGTCCTTGATAATCATGATCTCGCTTCAAGTCTGATCACCAACCCAGACTGACTCTCACCACATGCCTTGGTCCCACCCCTTGTTGTATAAAGCAATGGGTCTGAAATAATGCTGGAGCTGCATTAAGCTCTGACCATTCTGATGATGTCACATGTTATTTGAGTGAGGAATCAGATAGTCTTGCATGAGGTCCTGATGGAATCAGCTCTGGCTCCTGTTTGTTTTTGTATTTTTTGTAATCTTTCAAGGCATGTGGGCATCACTGGCTGGACCAGTATTTATTGTCCATCCCTAGTTGCTCTTGAGAAGAGTGACCTGCCTCCTTGAGCCACTGCAGGCTGTTTGCTAATTATGCTTGACTAGTCAATGTAACTTTTACTTATTTCTATAATGTAATAAACTAAATCTTGCTGTTAAGCCCCTTTTGTGAAGACACAATCGTCGTTTGTCCTTTATTACTGCTAATGAGCTATACACTTAGGTTCAGAAAGGAGGAGAGAGAGTCTCTTTCTGTGCAGTGGTAGTGTGCCTACCTCTGGACCAAGAAGCCTGGATTTAACTTGCACTTGCTCCAGAGATGCATAATAACATCTGTGAACAGGTTGATAATTCTAGAAAGGAGAAAAGCAAAGCCTTTTGTGGAGTAGTAGACGAGGATGCTTGGGTTCAAGTCCGATGTACTCATGAAGTGTTTCACATAATAACACATCTGAACATGTTGCGTCAAAATTTCTACTTCTGTATGACTGACCCATTGGTGGTTTGCTCTCTTGTAGCGCAATGGTAGTTGCCTTATCATCAGCCCTGGGTTCAAGTCCCCCTGTTCCAGATGTGTCATAATGTCATAGAGTCATAGAGATGTACAGCATGGAAACAGACCCTTCGGTTCAACCTGTTCATGCCGATCAGATATCCCAACCCAATCTAGTCCCACCTGCCAGCACCCGGCCCATATCCCTCCAAACCCTTCCTATTCATATACCCATCCAAATGCCTCTTAAATGTTGCAATTGTACCAGCCTCCACCACATCCTCTGGCAGCTCATTCCATACACGTATCACCCTCTGTGTGAAAAGGTTGCCCCTGAGGTCTCTTTTAGATCTTTCCCCTCTCACCCTAAACCTATGCCTTCTAGTTCTGGATTCCCCGACCCCAGGGAAAAGACTTTGCCTATTTATCCTATCCACGCCCCTCATAATTTTGTAAACCTCTATCAGGTCACCCCTCAGCCTCGATGCTCCAGGGAAAACAGCCCCAGCCTGTTCAGACTCTCCCTGTAGCTCAGATCCTCCAACCCTGGCAACATCCTTGTAAATCTTTTCTGAACCCTTTCAAGTTTCACAACATCTTTCCGATAGGAAGGAGACCAGAATTGCACGCATTATTCCAATAGTGGCCTTAACCAATGTCCTGTACAGCCGCAACATGACCTCCCAACTCCTGTACTCAATACTCTGACCAATAAAGGAAAGCATACCAAACGCCTTCTTCACTATCCTATCTACCTGTGACTCCACTTTCAAGGAGCTATGAACCTGCACTCCAAGGTCTCTTTGTTCAGCAACACTCCCTAGGACCTTACCATTAAGGGTATAAGTCCTGCTAAGATTTGCTTTCCCAAAATGCAGCACCTCGCATTTATCTGAATTAAACTCCATCTGCCACTTCTCAGCCAGATTGATTAAAAATATTAAGACAGGAAATTTGGACACAGAACCATATTCCAGTGACAAGCCATGAGTGGCTGGTATTGCAACATACTACTCCATTCCATTCCGGCGACTCAATAGTGCGCTATTTCTGTCCTGAATCTGTGACTGAGTCTCCAGTATCTACTTAATCTTCCAAAACCCCGCCAGTCATGCTGTTTCTATCCATTTTTCCTTCCCTCCACCACCTTCCATCTCCCATTGCAATCTTACTTTACTCTTGATACAGTTTCTTCCCTGATGTCTAATTCTGTTCAGACTGAGTATTGCACTTGTTTTTGGCTCGCTATATAAAAGGACAAAAGGCACTCATTTTGTCATTAATCATTGTGACTTTTATTCATTTATTTATGCAATGCAGGCATCTCTGGCTAGGCCAGCATTTATTCATCTGGAGAAGATTGTAGTGAGCAGGTATCTTGAATTACTGCAGTCCATGGGTTAAGATACATTCAATGCTGTTAGGAAGGGAGTCCCCGGATTTTGACTTAACAACATTGGAGAATGGCAATATAGTTACAAGTCAGGATAGTGTGTGATTTGATGCAGAACTTCCACACAGTAGTGTTCCCATGCATCTGCTGTCCTTTGTCCTTCTCGGCAGTAAATGTCATGAGTTTGGAGATTGCTGTCAAAGGAGCCTTGGTAAATTGCTGCAGTATATCTTGTAGATGGTATATGCTGTTGTCACATGCATTGATGTTGGAGGGAATGAATGTTTAAGGTAGTGGATGCACTGCATTGTCCTGGATGGTGTTGAACCTCTTGAGTGTTATTAGAGTTGCATTCATCCAGACAAGTAGAGAGTATTCCATTATATTGACTGAGGCTTTATTGATTTTGGACAGGCAATAGGGAGTGGGTAGGTGGTTTGTTTGCTCCAGAATTACCAGCTTCTGACATGCACTTTTAGCCACACTAATCCAGTTCAATTTTGGTCACACTCAGAAGATTGATAGTGGGGGACTCAAGCTATGCTTAGGAAAATAATGTAGTCCAGAATAATGTTCTTAATAACTTTGTACAAATCACAATATAACCTTGTTTCCATGATTTCCAACTGCAGTACAACCTGTTATTAAATTCTGTACGACATAAACCCTGCATACTCAATTTTTAATGTTAAAGAAAAATTGCTCCTTCTGTTACAGTCCCCAAAGTCAATATTTATTTATTTACGCAAATTTTTTGCAGCTAAAACATATAATTTTCTACTTCAGCTTTGTCTTTCAATAAAGAGTATGGTTTTGCATTTCAAGTGTTAGAGCTTCACTCTTCATACCTTTTATATTACTCTGTTATCTGCATAGCTGTTAAAGGCACTCAATTGCTCCCAGACAGGTATCAGTTTGTATGCTGGAAGAGAGTGCCCTTACTCTAACAGATTGCCAAACTCAACAAGTTTAGATCCTATGTTGACTGTTCATGTGCAACCTAGTTGGAGCATCTTCAGAGCTCAGTGTACCCAATAAGAAAAGTTGTATTCACTACTTTGGGAATGGTTCTGTAGTTTGTTTGGGACGAGGCCCTGAAACTGACATGTAGTCGTGTTTTGGGCACATTGCAAGGCAGCTGCAGTTTCCAAGGTGTGAACGTGAGAGTAGGTGTGGTATATGAGTATGTGAAAAGAAAAGGATAAGCAAAGGCAACTATCAATCCTGTACAAGCACAGAGAGGTGAATTTATGATGAAAAACAGAAATGGCAGTGAAGCTAAGCAGTACCTTGTATCTATCTTCACAGAAGAAGACACAACAAACCTGCCTGAAATAATTAACATGCAAGGATCTGGTTAAAGTGTGGAATTGGAAAAAATTAATACCAGTAATTTTTTTAAAAAACAATTAGTCATGATACAAAAATCAATGCAACTAAAAGTTGTCAAATTCCCAGGTTCCAATGATCTTCACATTCTTGGGTTGAAAGTGATGGCTACAGATGTGTGGTGGATGTATTGGTGTTCGTCTTTCAAAGTTATATTAATTCTGCAATGGTGCTTGCATGTTGGAAGATTGCAAATGTATCCAGCTATTCAAGAAAAGAGAGAGATAAAGTTACAGCTTATTCTAGTTAGTGAGAGGAGGGCTCATTTGAAAGGATATTTTTTTTAAAAATCAAAAGGAAATAAGAGAGCATAGGTGCAGTGTAATGAAAAGGCAAATGCTAATCAAAGTGTGACAAGGGGCAGAAAATATAAACTGAAGAGGAAGCAGAAATTAGAACCAAATAAGTAATAATGATAAGCAATCAGAATATAGGACTGTTTATCCTAAAGCATGCAGCATCTGTAACAAGCTAAATGATGCCACAATTAGAAATAAATGAAATGGCTTAATAGCTATTTCAAAGATGTAGTTATAGGATGACCAAAAATAGGAGGTGAACATTCAAGGGTTTTTTGACATTTCAAAAAATAGGCAAAAAGTCAAAGAAGGTTTAGGAGAGTGGGCATGTTGTGAGTAATGATGCAATAGATTGTGATGTGGATTCAGTTTGGATGTAAATAAGGAACAAAAAGGGAAAGAAATCACAATTGGAAGTCATCTATAGTCCCCTGAAGAATTGCTTCACTGTATAGACAACAATAATATCCCAAAGTATCTGATAACTACAAAGAAAGGTCTTGTAACAGTCTCTATCATGAGGATCAAAGAATTTGACAAACTAATGGTTCTGAAGACCTTATGTGTTGCATCCAAGAGTTTTAAAAGAGGTGGCTGAACGTATGTTGAAAGCATTGGTTGAAATATTCCAGAACTCACTCAATTCCGGAGGGTTCCCACATGATGCCCCAGTTTTTTAAAAAAGAGAGGGAGACAAAAAGTAACCAAGTTAGTCCACACTCTGTCACTGGGGAAAAACTCGAGTTCATTATTAAAGAAATAGCTGCACATTTAGAAAAGCTTAAAACAAACAAAGAGTTAACATGGGTTTATGAAAGGGAACTCAAATTTGACAGGTTTGATAGTGTCCTTTTAGGATATAATAAGCAGAACTGATAAAGGGAAACCAGTAGATGTAGAGCATTTGGATTCCAGAAGGCATTCAGTAAGTTGCCACATAAAAAGTTATTGCAAAACTCATGGTGTTGGAGGTATTACCATGGATTGTTGATTGATTAACATACAGAAAGCAGTCAGGATTAATGGATCTTTTCTGGCTGGAAAGACATAACTAGAGGAGTGACACGGGGATCCATACAAAATCCTCAATTACTATCTATGTGAATATCTTCGAGGAAGGACAGAGTGTGATATATCCAATTTTGCTGATGTTACTAGGTGAGAGACATAAGGAGGGACATAAGGATTCTGCAAGGACAGATAGAATGGTTGAGTGACAAAAACTTGGCAGCTGAAGTTTAACATAGGAAATTGTGCAGCCATGCACTTTGATAGAAAGAATCAGAAGGCAAACTATTGTTTAAAAGGAGAGAGATTCCAAAAAATTGAAGTACAGAGGAATTTAGTTGTTCTTGTGTATAGAACACAAAATGTTAGCATGCAAGTTCAGTTAGTAATGAAGAAACCAAATTAAATTGTGGACTTTACTGCTAGGGAGATGGAGTTTAAAAATAGGAAAGTCTCGTTCCAAATTTACATGATGTTGGTGAAGCTGCACCTAGAATGCTGTGTTTAAAAAAGGATATACTGTCATTGGAGGCGGTTCTAAATAGATTCGGGAGGCTGATTCCTGGGATAAAGGAGTTGACTTATCAAGAATGGCTAAACAGGATGGGTCTTTATTCATTAAAATTTAGAAGAAATGGCCAAATTGAAGTATACCAGATTCTGAATGAGCTTGACAAGCTAGATAGGCAAAAGTGAGGACTGCAGATACTGGAAACCAGAGTTTCGATCAGAGTGGTGCTGGAAAAGCACAGCAGGTCAGGCAGCATCCAAGGAACAGGAAAATCGATGTTTCAGGCAAAAGCTCTTCACAAGCTAGATGTTGAGAAGTTGTTTCCATGAGTGGGGGGATCTCAAACTGGAATATATAGTTGTGAATAAGGGACATTTTATTTAGAACTGAAATGCAAAGGAATTTCTTCTCCCAAAAAGGTAGTGAATGTCTGGAGTTCTCTACCCCAGAGAGTTGTGGAGACTACATCCCTGAGCATATTTAAAGAGGAGGTAGATGTATTTTTTTAATATCAAGGAGTTGGGGGCTGAGAGGTGTTGGCACAAAAGAGGGGTTGGGTTAGAGAATGGCAAAGCAGGCTGTATGGTTTACACCTGTCCTGTTTCTTTGGTTCTTAGGTACAGACTTGTTAGGTCTGATGTTAATATGCTAGAATATTGTCAGTGTCATAGATCACACAGAGAATCGACCCCAAAGTAAATTGCTGGAAATTTGACCTGTGGATCTATGGGGCAACATTGTCAACATGACTGAAATAACTTTTTTTTGAAGATAAATAATTGTTCAGAATTAATTTTAAAAAGTGTGTGGAGAAATTACATTTCATTCAATATGTTGTTCCACTTTAAGGATATTTTAATGCTTTGCATAATTTAAGAACACTTTGATTTTTAGTCCATTCAGAGTGGAACAGCCGTTTATTAATGTAAATTTAATCCAATTCTTATGTTGGTAAGTGGCTTCTCAGCTGAATTTATTAGAATTCTGATTCACTAATAAACTTCTCGTGTGATCATAATTCACCCTGAGTACTTGCTTTGATCAAGGCTATTATATGGTTATGCTTTTAATCTCCTCTCCTGCAGGTTGTTCTCTGTTTCTCCCCAGTTGGTTCAACCTTGCGCGTGAGAGCCCGGAAGTTCCCAGCCATAGTTAACTGCACAGCTATTGACTGGTTTCATGAGTGGCCACAGGAGGCCCTAGTGTCTGTCAGCAGGAGATTCATTGAGGAGATTGAGGGGATTAAGGTGCGTATCTTATCAGTGTCAGTCAAAGTTAATGTGCAGAAATGCATCAATGTATGCGTCTTCAAAGACATTCTTGGCACATAGTTTTATATGATAATGAGCATTCAAAGATAAGATTCTTTGTATTAAATAGCCAGACAAAGTTTTAATATTCTGTTAAATGAGAAATACTTCAAAAATCCCATTATGGTGAATTACAGGGCTATGATATATATTGTGCTGTTCTCTGTGGAATAATTTTCAATCAATAATTTGACATACAGCATTCAGCAATCACTAAGACCAACATAATTTGGACATTTGCTAAAAAGTAAGTTTTGCAGTTTCACAATTTTATTACTTACAGTGGCGATGATCTTTTTAGCAATTTTATTTTCAGTTTTGATCAGAATATCAATACTAGTAATATAAAATTGATTGGAGATGTAATTGATAGAAATTACTGAAAAACCATATTTAATTTGCTCTGTGGCAATCATGATGTAAAGTGTTACATCAGGTGATTTTAAACTAATATTAATGTTTCAAATATTAATATTAATAATATTGTAATTGTGGAAGTTATGCTTCGAGTGTTTTCTAAACATTAGCCAGAAATCAGTTATGATGCTGCTTTGAAATCAGTTGGAGATGTAACAAAGTTAATTCAAATACTTAGGCCAGTTAGCCTTGGGCTTGAGTGGGGATTTAAAATTAAATAAAGGCATTATTTGCATTGATTTTTGCATTTCCAATGATTTTACAAGTAGCAGCTTCATATATCTTTATGTTCATTAGGTCACTATGTGAATTTCTCTTTATTTAAAAAAGAGAGTGTATGAACTGAATCGCACCCAAAATGACTCCAATCAGACTAATAGCTGAACCAGAGCAATTCTGTTAGCCCAAAAAAGCTCTATTCACAGCTGAGTAAGCAACTGAGTGGTTGGGGGAGAGAGAACTGTAAGACTCCGATGTAACCTGATGGCCATAGCTGGGAGTCAGTGGGTGATGCGGAGAGGAAATTCAGAGTGCTACTGTTCTTCTTGACTCCAAAATAGGAGAGATTAAATGAAGTGAAACTTGCCCTCTCGACCATGTTGATGCAGCATCCTTTCAGATCGATTGGATTGGCTGCTGATTGCCTGAAAAAGCTGATTACAGTGTGGATGTCACATGCATTACTCAGTTGTAAACCTTTTTTGGTAAAAATGACCTGGATTGGTTGCATTGGTCACCAATTTGCATTTGCAATGGGCATATGTAGGTTTCAAGCATGAATCTTAAGTGTCTATTGAGATGCCCAATCTATTATAACAAGTAATGGACACCCAGTACATGATGAGCACATGCATGATATCCATTGTACTGATCCCTCAGTTGCATGTTCTACACCTGTAAGTCAAATATAGCATGATGAAATTTAAAGGCTATTCTGTTGAAATATAGTTGTTTTGAATAACAGCCTAAGGGCTTCATGTGGTTAGCTAAACAAAAGAACAGAATTGTACTATATGCACATTTACCACTTTTTAATGTTTTCAAGCTCCATTTGAAGTCTGAAGAAGTTAATTATAGGCTTTAAATGATCATATAGCAATCAGAAGCTCATGTTCCGTATTGTGTTAACTACTAATTGTAATACAACGTGATAATTCTATTATTGTTAATGCCTGGGTTTTCTGTGAAATCCCCAGAAGGAGAATTGAAATTATTCAACCAGGAAGACAATTTAGAGCTTTCTTTTATCTGATGATCTGAATCATGCGTGAGGATTTAGCAGGATTCTGTATCAGTACCAGGAGAATCAGAATGTGTTTTTATCTTTTGCAATTCAATTATATTCATAACTTCAAACTTTGCATTGATTTATGGCATATCTCATGAGTCCATATCTTAGGAGAACTTTGATAATTCATGCAGCTCCAGCAATATTTAGAATTACTTCAAAAATTGGTGGATGTAGCATAAAATCAAGCTATTAAGATCTTATCGCAAAAAATTAATGAACCGAAACAGTTTGTTGTACCATTCAGAACAAGTTCTGTTCTTCTGAACATTTTGACATACTTCACAAATATAGTGCAACTTCAGTTCCATTATATGTAATCAACACTATTACAACAAATCACAGTATGCTATTTTCAATTAGTCATGTCATGATTTCATGATATTTTACATAATTAAAATATTAACTATCCAAACTGTTAACATTTTTACAAATTACTACTGTGTTATAAATACAATTTTGTAAAGCTGAAGGAAAATACCATAGATCTTTTCTCTTGAGGTTCTTTGTTTACCCAAAATCAGTTGACTTCATTTGGCAAAATATGTTACAATCTGGCTTGATTTTATTGACAGTGTCTTCTTCAAAATATATATCTCTTTTTAAACATTAATGAACTCTAACAGATAATTAAATAAAACTCCTGGCAGCAGAAACAAAATGTCTGAGTGAGAATTTACTTTCAGTGAAATTTAAAAGCACTCTAAGACGATGATTTCATCTTGGAAATCCCAAAAATACAACAATTGACGCCTTTTTTGACATAAAACAAGGGCATTAGTTGCATGCTTCACTGCACTGTGCTCACCGACAAATGCAAAGAGGATGATGTTGAAAAAATCTGAGCGATCAATCATTGGCGGACAAATAATTTATGCTAATGAAATTACAATAATTAGTAGTCACACAATGACCCTTTGAGAAGCCACAGCTGTTAAAGTCAGGAAGTGCTGTCACCACTGAGCTTATCTGAACAGACGGGACAAATTGTGAATGAAGGATAGAGCAGTCATCAAAGAGTTCTGTTCTGGGGCGATTATCGTTATCTGAAAGCAGTGTGAATTACTACCAGCTGCTCTCTGACTGACTGTGTCTTCCATGCTGTGCTGTTTTGTTAAGTTAATAGCAACTGCTGATTCTCCCCTTGAGATATGTCTTCTCAAAGCAGTTTTAGTGCTATGAAGATATAGGTTTAGCAAATTGGTTTCCGGCACAAGTGTTTTAATTTGGGTGTAGTTCTCATAACGAAGATTGAATTAATGTATTGTATTGGTATGTGGAGTCATTTTTACAGAGCTTGAGAAACTTTGAGAAACAAATTTTGAACTTTAATCGGGTAAGTCACCTTTATTCTAAACCTTGAAGAACTTCACAAAGGACATGATAAAGGCATTTCCAGTCAAGTCACTCTGTAAACAGCCCATCACTGGCTTGGAGATTGGGCCAAATATGGGTGAATTATCTATTGACTAGTTAACCAGTGGCCTGACACAGCACATTGATGGCTGATCTGATTTTAATCTCAACTCTACATACTGCATATCCTTGATAATCTTTCATCCCCTTGGTAATCAAGAATCACTTTCCTGATGAAGTTAAAAATCACAGCACCAGGTTATAGTCCAACAGGTTTATTTGGAAGCACTAGCTTTCGGAACACTGCTCCTTCTTCAAGTGTTTGTGGAGGATAAGATTGTAAGACACAAAATTTATAGCAAAAGTTAACAGTGTGATGTAACTGAAATTATATATTGAAGAAGTCCTGAATTGATTGTTAAGTCTCTCACCTTTTAGAATGACCATATTGGTTTCAGTTCTTTCATATGTAACTCCCAGAACTTTGTTAAAGTTACATTCTCAAGTGAACTTTACCAGTAAGTGCCAAATAAACCTGTTGGGCTATGACCTGGTGTTGTGTGATTTTTAACTTTGTACACCGCCATCCAACACCGGCGCTCCAAATCATTTCCTGATGAAGTGCTTATGCCCGAAATGTCGACTCTCCTGTTCCTTGGATGCTGTCTGACCTGCTGTGCTTTCCCAGCGCTACCCTTTTCGACTCTGATTCTCCAGTATCTGCACTGTCACTTTCTCCAAGAATCACTGTGGCTTTACCTTAAAAATATGTAAAGATTCTGCACCCACTGCCTTTTGAAGATGGGAATTGCAAAGACCCTCAACCCTCAAAAATGGTTTCATCTCTGTTTTAAATGGGCAACTCCTAATTTTTAAACTATGATCTATGTTTTTGGGTTCTCTCAAAAGAGGAAATGTCCTTTTAACATCCACCCAGTCAAGTCTCCTCAGAATCTTATCTGTTTCAAATAATTAGCCTCTGACTCTTCTAAACTGCAGAGGACATAGACCTAGCCTGTCTAATCTTTCCTCAAAGATAATCTGCCCATTCATTTAATAAACCTTCCAATGCATTGAACATCCTTCTGTTAGTACGGTAACCAGAATGTTACGCAGTACTCCAGTTGCAGCCTTATCAATGCCCTGTATAACTGAAGCATAACTTCCCTCCTCTTGCATTCAGTTCCCCTCACAATAAAACATAATATCCTATGAGCTTTCCTGATTGCTTCCAATCCCTGCACACCAACATTCTATAGTGTATGCACCAGAACTCCCAGATCTCTCCGCATCTCAGAGCTCTGCATCCTCTCACCCTTTACATAATATGCTTTTCATTCTTACTGCCAAAATGGACAATTTGAAATTTTGTACTCCATTTGCCAGAGCTCTGCCCACTTGGTTAACCTATCTATATCCCTTAATTGAGCATCACTTGAAAGAATTACTGAGGGCATGAATGGCACAGATGTGCTCTAGGTTGGGAATGTAATATTCATCCGTGAATGTGACTCAGGTGTTCAGTTGGTGAATGAGCTGGCCAAGACCTGAAGTGCATGTCTGCCAGATGATAGCAGGTGGTAAGAGAATCAGCAAGAGTGAAAAACCTACTTGATGTTGTCCTCACCAACCTCCTTTTACAGATATATAGATCCATACCCGAATTGGTTTGAAAGTCATCAAGGTGCAATCCTGTGAAGATGAAGACCCTTCTTCATGGTGAGGATGCCCATGAGCATGTGGTTTGGCCCTACCACATTGCTGAATTAAAAGGGTTCAGAGTAGATTTAGCAGTTCAAAACATTGTGAGACGTTGTGGACTACAAACAGCAGAACTGTGCTATGGCATCATCTGTAAAAATGACCTGATGGGTTCTTCACTTTCCCATTGACATCAGGAATGTGGGTCCAGCTCTGCCTGTGAGAAATGTAGCAGAGTGAACCCTGACCTTACTAAAAAATGAGATGTCCACCTGGTAAAGTTGCATTACTCCTCTACATGCATGCTAAACAGCAGGAGTAACATTCTGCAGTCCTATTTCATTAGTCATTAGTGGGTTGGACTATTTAACAAGTAACAAAAAGGAGGGTCCATACATATTCCCATCGTCAGTGATAGCAGAGCTAAGCAGATGAGTGTAAATGATGAGACTGGAGCATTTGTGATCATGGTCAAGCAGAAGTGCTGAATGGGTGATCCATCTTGGCCTTCGTCTAAGGTCTGTACCAGTCTGCATCCAATTCCATTCACTTCAAGTCACGAAATATTGTGATTCCTAATAACATCCTGGCAGTAGTAATGAAGCTATGTGCTCTGGAGCCAACTGCTCTAACTATGTGATAAATTGCCTAGTTGCGTCTTATTCACAAAGGACAGCTTATTTCCAATCTGTTCAAATGCAGTCCATCAGTTATTATGTACAGTTATTATGACTGAAACTGTTGATATCAAGTGCTACACCAGAACCACTTGGTTGCAGGATGCATTATAGCCTTGTGTCCAAATAGAATTTTAAAGGGAAGGTGAGAATATTTCAACACTATTATCCCCTTGAGACTGATCACTAAACTTAGTGATCTCGGACTAAGCCCCACTCTCTGCAACTGGATCCTGTTTCCTGACACATAGGCCACGATCAGTGAAGATTGGGGACAATATTTCATCCTCACTAACACTCAACACTAGAGCCCCCCAGGGGTGTGTACTCAGCCCCCTACTGTACTCGCTGTTTACCCATGACTGCGTTGTCAAATACCGGACTAATGCCATTGACAAGTTCGTTGATGACACCACCATAGACGGTCGAATCTCAGATGGCGACAAAGCAGACTACAGACAGGAGGTGGGAGACCTGGAAAAATGGTGCACTGAGAACAACCTGGTTCTCCATGCCAGCAAGACCAAGGAATCATTATTGACTTTCAGCAGGATGTTACTCATGCCCCCTACACATTAAGAGCATAGATGTGGAATGATTGGAGAGTGTCAAGCTCCTGAGAGTGGTCATCAACAACAAGCTTTCTTGGACTCTTCATGTGAATGCATTGGTTACAAAGACCCAACAATGTCTCCTCTTCCTCAGGCAGCTGAGAAAATCTGGCATGATTGCGAATACCTTTGCCAACTTTTAAAGATGCGCCATCGAGAGCATTCTGTCTGAGTGTATCACTACCTGGTATGGCAACTGTACCATTCAAGATCGGAGACGGTTACAGAGCGTGGTGAACTCGGCCCGGACAATCACAAAGGCCAGCTTCCCATCTATAGAATCCATCTACCAGGCCCACTGTCAAGGAAAGGCCGCCAGCATTCTCAAAGATCCATCCACCCTGGCCATGCTTTTCTATAGCCTCTACCACCGGGGAGTAGGTACAGAAGCCTGAACACGTGCAGCAGCGGTTTCGAAACAGTGTCTACCATACCGTTGTTAGAATACTGCCTGTACCTGTCTTTTTGTTTTACATTTTACATTACATTACAGTGTGGAAACAGGCCCTTCGGCCCAACAAGTCCACACCGACCCGCCGGAGCGAAACCCAACCATACCCCTACATTTACCCCTTACCTAACACTACGGGCAATTTAGTATGGCCAATTCACCTGACCCTGCACATCTTTTGGATGGTGGGAGGAAACCGGAGTACCCGGAGGAAACCCACGCAGACACGGGGAGAATGTGCAAACTCCACACAGTCAGTCGCCTGAGGCGGGAATTGAACCCGGGTCTCTGGCACAGTGAGGCAGCAGTGCTAACCACTGTGCCGCCCCGTGTCACTGTTTACCTATTATTTACTTATCTATGCTATTTAACTCTGTGATCTGCCTGTATTGCTCACAAGACAAAGCTTTTCACTGTGCCTCGGTACATGTGACAACAAATTCAATTCAATTCAATTCTTAATGTCAAGGCAGTATTTGACCAAGTATAACAAATCAGTCATCACAGTCCCAAGGTATCATTGCATAACTTTTTCAAGGTAGATATTTTCAGGGATGTTATTACACACCTTTGGAGCAAGTCGGACTTGAACACGTGCCTCCTGCCCCAGAGATTGGGACACTACCACAGTTTTGGAAGATCCTTTAACCATCTCCAGCTACTTCATTGTTGATGTATAATCAGAGGTGGGATGTTCACTGATGATTTCACAGTGTTCATTATTAAGCATGACTCCTCAGATACAGAAGCATGCATATTTCTTTGAAACAATACCTGATCAACATTAAGCTGGGCTGACAAATGGCAAACAACGTTCATGTCACATGGATGCTAAGCAATGACCATGTCTAACAATAGTGTTTAGCTATCTCACCTGGAGTTTCAATGCTATTACTGTTGCTTAATCCCCTGTCAGCAATCTCAAGAGAAACCACTGACCAGATTTAACTGGACCAGATGCATAAATATAGCCGATATAGGTGCAGTTCAGAACCTGAATATGATAGTTACTGATGCATCTTCTAACTCCACAGAATTTGTTGACCATCTATAAGGCACAAGTCAGACGCAATACTGTTCACGTGTCTGAACAAACCTGACTCCATTGACACTCGAGGAGCTTGACATTGTCGAGAGCAATGCAGCTGGCTTTGATATCTGTTCACCACGTTGAACGCCCAGTCCCTTCACCACCAATGCATAGTGACTTCATTGTGTGCCATCTTCAAGATAAATTGCAGTAACTTACAAAAGCTCCTTTAGCTGCTCCTCTCAAACTTGCAACCTACATCACTTCGAAAAACAACAGCAGACAGATGGTAACTTCACTATCTGCAAGTTCCCTGCCAAGTCACGTACCAACCTGACTTGAAACTATGTCACCATTCCTTGGTTATCACCAGATCAAGATCCTGAAACTCCCTCCTGAAAAGTATTGCGTGTAGCCGCACCACATGGATCAAAGTGGTGAAAGTTGGTGACTCATCACCACACATTCCAGAGTCATTGTGGCTTGTTAACACAAAGGAACGTCGATTATCCGAATGACACGAGCGGGGAGTATTTTGTTCAGATAATTGAATGCCAGATAACAACTTGCGATCTTGTTCAAGTAATCCGAAATTCAGATAATCAAATACCGGATAATCAAAGTTAAAAATCACACAACATCAGGTTATAGTCCAACAGGTTTAATTGGAAGCACACTAGCTTTTGGAGCGTCGCTCCTTCATCAGGTGGTAATGGAGGGCTCAATCCTAACACACAGAATTTATAGCAAAAATTTACAGTGTGATGTAACTGAAATTATAC
Source organism: Chiloscyllium plagiosum (assembly GCF_037043375.1). NCBI lineage: Eukaryota > Metazoa > Chordata > Chondrichthyes > Orectolobiformes > Hemiscylliidae > Chiloscyllium > Chiloscyllium plagiosum. The sequence continues at coordinate 31,314,716 of NW_028270143.1, read as the reverse complement.
ATTGAAAAATTGATTGTTTAGCCTTTCATCTGTTAGAATACCATGATCGTTTCACTTCTTTCATGTGTAAATCACAAAACCTTTTTTTAAAAAGTTGCATTCTCGGGTTAGCTGTTAACAATGGTGATAGCTCGACAATATGTTGAAGGTATTGGCCCCCTGTGTTCTCTGTCTATGCCATGATGTTTAGATTGATTCTAATCTAAAAAGTGAGATAACGGAGTTCTACATGAATGCATGCAGTTATTGAGCAAAGTACAATATAGCCCTGCAAGTACAAATTCACCCCACAAAATATATGTGTGCATGTGGGTCTTTGTCTCTGTCTGGGTTGGGGGTTGTGAGTGTGAGAAAGTGTATGTGTGTGTGTGTAGTGAGTGCAGAGTCTGGATTAGTGGTGCTGGAAGAGCACAGCAGTTCAGGCAGCATCCAAGGAGCTTTGAAATCAATGTTTTGGGCAAAAGCCCTTCATCAGGAATAAAGGCAATGAGCCTGAAGCATGGAGAGATAAGCTAGAGGAGGGTGGGGGTGGGGAGAAAGTATCATAGAGTACAATGGGTGAGTGGGGGAGGGGATGAAGGTGATAGGTCAGGGAGGAGAGGGTGGAGTGGATAGGTGGAAAAGGAGATAGGCAGGTAGGACAAGTCCGGTCAAGTCATGGGGACAGTGCTGAGCTGGAAGTTTGGAACTCGGGTGAGGTGGGGGAAGGGGAAATGAGGAAACTGTTGAAGCTTCCTCAGTGAGTGCAGAGTGTCTTACGTCTGTGAGGGGGTGCATGTGACAGTGTGGGAGTGTGGGTGTCTGTAAGGTTGTTTGTGGCTGTCTGTGTATCCGTGTGTATGTGTGTATAGTGCAATGGTGGTCACCTGTAATGTGACATGAACCCAAGGTCCCGGTTGAGGCCCTCCCTATGGGTACTGTACTTAGCTATCAGCCTCTGCTCGGCCACTTTTCTCTGCTTCTCTAGTGTGCTTCCAATTAAACCTGTTGGACTATAACCTGGTGTTGTGTGATTTTTAACTTTGTACACCCCAGCCCAACACCGGCATCTCCAACTCACGGATAATCAAGGTTTCTCTGTAAATGCTGTAGTTGCCATTGACACCAACATCCCATAATTGAAAAGGAAACACAGTAATATACATCTAAGATATACAGAGATGCTTTGTTGCGGAGTTCAGTCTTTTGACCTAAAAAGGTGTCAGAAAGATCTGTGCTAAGCTTAAGTTAACAGAAGCTGGTTGCTATGTTGAAATAAGGATAATGGCAAAGAAATGAAGGCAGACTTGGCTGAAGTGCACTGAGAAAGCATCTTGACAGGATGTTAAAATGGTTGAGAAACAATGGCAAGTGTTTAAGGAAATAATTCATGGCTCACAACGAGGATATATTCCAGAGAGAAAGAGAATAATGCATAAGCCAACCAAAGTTAACCAAGAGGTTAAAGATAGCATCGAATTGAAAGCCAAAACATACTACGAAGCAAAGTTTAGTGGTAAGGCAGAGTGTTGGAAAGTTTTAACATCAATGAAAACAATGGAAAAATAGGGAGAAAATAAAGTTTGAGGGCAAAATTGCAAGTGATATCAAAACTGACAGCAAGAGCTTCTTTAAATATCTAAAAAGGAAGAAGGAAGCCAATGTGTACTTTGAAACCTTCAAGAATGAGGCTGTGAAATAAATAATGGGGAACCAGAAAATGGCAGAGGAGTTGAATAACTACTTTGCATTGGTCTTCTCAGTAAAAGACACTTTGTAGCATTCCAAAATTACTGAATAACCATAGGGTAAAAGGAGGAGAGGAAATAAGTACAATAACTATCACTAGACAAGGCGTTTGATCCAGTATCAGACATTAGGCTACTTTATATGATAAGAGCTCATGGTAGAGGATTGTCTAACTAATAGAAGATGGAGATTTGGGCTAAGGATGGAAACTTGTAATTAGCAGTGTGCCACAGGGATCAGTGCTGGGGCAAAATTATTTTCAACATATATTAATGACCTGGATGAGGTAAGTGAGAGTACCATAGCCAAGTTTGTGGATAATAGAAAATAGGTGAAATACAACTGAGGGTGAAACGAAGAGCCTGCAGAGAAATAAAGACCAGTTAAGTGAGTGGACAAAAGCGTGGCGGATGGAATATAATGTGGGAAATTGTAAGGTTATGCACGTTTGCAGGAAGAATAGAGAAGCTGAATACTATATAAATGTAAACTGGGAAAAACTGGATTCTGTAAATCAGAAACAAGAACCGAAATTTCTGGTTAAGCTCAGCACATTCGTGCAGAGAAATCACAGTTAACGCTTTGGATCAAGTGACACTTCCTCAGAACCGATGGTAGTTCAGAAAGTGTTGTTTTATAGGCAGAAGATAAGGTGAGGGAAGGAGGTTATGTGTAAATGATAGGTGGGGATAGAGCCCAAAGGCAGAGAAGAACAGTTCGACAGACAACGGAGTGGATAACGACCTGGCTCAGAGGGTGAATAGCTATTAATGGGAACGATTAGTGGTTAACAATGGGTTGTGTGTAATCACAAATTATGTGAGAACAAGGCCTGGGGGTTGGGGTAAGGACATGGGAGAGCAGAAACCCAAAAGTTTTTGAACTCAATATTGAGTCCAGAAGGCTGCACGATCCCTAAGTGGAAAATGAGGTGACGTTCTTCCAGCTTGGGCTGAATTTCGCTGGAGAACTGCAGCACGCCTGAGACAGAGATGTTGGCCAGGGAACAGAGTGGTGTGTTGAAGTGACAGGCAACTGGAAGCTCAGGAGAAAGTGAGGATTGCAGATGCAGCCCCTTTTGGCCACCCCCTCATTCCTGATGAAGGAGCTCATGCTCGAAACGTCGACTTGCCTGCTCCTCGGATGCTGCCTGACCGAACTGGAAGCTCAAGGTCTTTTTTTGTGGGCGGCACGGTGGCACAGTGGTTAGCACTGCTGCCTCACAGTGCCAGAGACCCGGGTTCAATTCCCGCCTCAGGCGACTTACTGTGTGGAGTTTGCACGTTCTCCCTGTGTCTGCGTGGGTTTCCTCCGGGTGCTCCGGTTTCCTCCCACAGTCCAAAGATGTGCAGGGTCAGGTGAATTGGCCATGCTAAATTGCCCGTAGTGTTAGGTAAGGGGTAAATGTAGGGGTATGGGTGTGTTTCGCTTCGGCGGGTCGGTGTGGACTTGTTGGGCCAAAGGGCCTGTTTCCACACTGTAATCTAATCTAATCTAAATCTAAGAACATAGGTGCTGTGTGAAACGTTCACCCAGTCACTATGTGAATGGAGAGAAACTGCAGACCATGATGGAACTCTGGAATTTGGGAGTCCTCATTCATGAATCACAAAAAGTGATTTCACAAAAATCACATCCACGTTCAGTGGGTAATCCTGAAGACAAATGGAATATGTTTTTTATTTCAAAGGGAATGCGTATAAAAGTAGAATTGTATTGCTAAAACTGTACATGGTACTAGACAGGTCACAGTTAGGATAATGTGGACAGTTTTGGGTCTTTATCTAAGGAAAGATATGCTGGCATTGGAGACAGTCCAGAGAAGGTTCACTAAGTTGATTCTGGGTATGGAGGGACTGTTTTATGAGGGAAGGTTGAATAGGCTGGGCCTGTACTCATTGGAGTTTAGAAGAATGAGAGGTGACCTCACCAAAACAAATAAGATTTTTAGGGGACTTAACAGAGTGCAGCAGAAATGTTGTTTTCCCTTGTGGGAGAGTTCAAGACCAGAGGGTGTGCACTCACAATAGGGATGGCACGTTTAAGACCGAGGTGAGGTGAAATTTCTCAGAGGATTGTGAATCTGTGGAATTCTTTACTGCCATAGGCCTTTGAGACTGCGCCATTCAAGGCTGAAATAGGCATATTTTTTATTCAGTAATGAAATCAAGGATTATGGGGAAAGGGCAGGAAATTTGAGTTGAAGATTATCAGATCACTTATAGTCTCATTGAATAACAAAGCAGGCTCGATGGGCCGAGGGTCTATTTCTGTTCTTGTGTCTAATGATCTTTAAATATTGTGTATAACGAATGATAGGGTAAAATAGAAATCATAGCTTGTTTTCATGTTCATCAAATGTCGGAAAACATGGAAGTGGCTCCAAAATTCCAAGTGTAAACTCCTGGAGCTGTGCCTCTGGAATTCTCTTGTCAGAAAATTACCTCTTAGATAAGATAATGACTTTAAAATTAAAACTTACATTTCAACTGAGAAAAGAATGATTAAAGAAAAGTTGAATAAGCACAAGGTGGAAAATTAGAATTTTAAACAAATCCTGAACTTAGATCAGTTATTTTCATCTTAAATAATTTATCTGTCCATATCTGAAATCACTGACACTTGTCTTTTAGCTATAGAAACTAAATGTCTCATAACAATATAATGGTGAATTATGTAGGACCTTGCTTAGTGTTTGTATACCTCATTTAATTCATATTAATTGATTTTTAGGCATCTGTTGATTAATTAAACTAGCTACATGTGTAGAAGATTCATTAGATCAACCATTAGATGTGATGTATATATAAAATAAAACCAAACAATGGACATTAAGGTGGTAAAACAAAATCTATAAGTGACTCAGAAATTAAAGGAGAATGGTGCCAAGACACAGTCACATGGCTGTTCAACTTCTGGATTTGTAATCCAGAGACCTGGACTACTGACCTGAAGGGCCTGTGCCCGAAACGTCGAATCTCCTGTTCCCTGGATGCTGCCTGACCTGCTGTGCTGTTCCAGCAATAAAGTTTCAACTTTGATCTCCAGCATCTGCAGACCTCACTTTCTCCTACTGACCTGACAAGGTGAATTCAACTTTCACCATGGCAGTTCAGCGATTTCAGTTCATTGAATAAATCTAGAATTAAAAAGTTAGTATCAGGAATAGTGTTCATGAAAGTATGGAATTCTTGCAAAAAGCCATCTATTTCACCATTGCTATTGGAAGGGAATCTGTAGTTGTCTGCCACTCCGGCCTATGTGTAACTTCAAATCCACAATAATGTAGTGGATGCTTTGACATTTTCATAGCAATTTAGTACAACCGAGTGACTTGATTGGCTATAAAATAAAATCTGGACATATCAGCTGGGATCAAACCTGGCAATTCTCACACAACAGGCCTGGAGTCAGCCAAGTTCATCACGCTTAGTAAAATCTTGGGACTGGGTCAAAATTGGTAGAGTTGTCCATGTTGCAAGATGAGGTTTGGTTCGTTGATAGTAGGTAGTCCACATTATTGTCAGTGAACTTCTAACTTTGTTAACAATATGCAAACGATGGTAAGAGAGGATGTTGGGGTCGCAGATTTGGGTCCCACTGCTATGTAATCTGATTTCATTATGACATAGCTCCTTGTTCACATCCTTAGAAGATATACATTTTGACAAAAGATTTAGTTAACCATTTACTCCACGTCTCCCTAAATTCACTCCTCCCACAAACTTTTAAAATCATTAACCTCTTACAGTTTTCATCTAACTATGACTCTACCCTCCTGTAAGTCTGCTTAGCCTGGGTCATTAATCACCAGTAGTTCACGCTCGTGGAGGCCATGTAGGATATATGTAGTTCTTTGGAAGGTGAACCCACTGGTGGCATGGAATACCAGCATCTCTAGTTCCTGCACATGATACCTGCCATGGCTAAAATGCAATGGCAGTAAAGACCATTTGAGAAAATTTGACTGAATGACCAGACCTCCAGTCCGAAACCTGTTGATCTTCCAGCTGAAGGAGTTGACCCCGACTGAGTGTTGCAGGCTGGCACATTCCTAGGTCCAGGACTACGTGTTGAGGGACGCGCTGAAGCTTGGGGCAGCTGCCACCAAGGCGCGGTGGGGAAAGACCACCGTGTAACATCTGCCTGCCTAAGAAGAACAGGGGGCCCACGCAGTCATTTGGGCTCCGCTGACGCCTCAGCTAAATATATGGATATATGATTGATAAACGTACAGACCTGTATATACAAATGATAAATTCTGATCTCTGTATGCAAAGAAATGGAATGTTTACATATGTATGGCAAGAACAACTGTACAGACCATCAAAATATTTTATGAATAAAGTATATTTTTGAAATAAAACAAATTAGTTAAATTGCAACCAAACACAATCAAAGCTGGCAGCTGAAGACTGTGACTGACTCTTGTCGGTAAGCCACTAAAGTACTTAAGGGCTCTTTTAGTACATCAGCAGGTACAAACTACAGAGCTTCTAGAGTTTAAGGAGTATCACAGAAAAGTAAAAGTTGAGCATTAATTGAAGTTAAAACATTTTAAAATTAAACAAAAGTAGAATAAGTCAAACCACCTAAAAGTGGCTGCTGAACTGAAGGGCCGAGATGTTAATAATAACTCTACATTATCGAGCCTTACAAACTGAGACAAGATGATCATGGAAAATTTTCACCGGTCCTGTTGGAAGGCAGCCATTACTCGAGAAATTTACTGCAATAAGATACATTCCGATTGTGGGAAGTCTCTCCTTTGCGAAAACATTCAAAGTGTGAATTGCTGGTTGAGGAAAACATTCTGCTCTGATAAATTAATGATGATCTTACATTTGAAAAAAAGTCTTGAAAGACAGAACTGCATTCTTCACTTAATTTTGCAGAAGACAATCCTAAAAAAGCAAGCCATCATTAAGGGAAGGGATCAACTTCCAAATGAAGTTGGCTCAGTGGTTAGCACTGCTGCCTCACAGTGGCAGGTTTGATTCCAGCTTTGTGGATTGCATGGAGTTTTCATATTCTCCCCATGCCTGTATAATTTCTTGAAGAAGAATACATGATGAACTGAAATTTGTATTTTGAGGGTCACAGAATCTTCAGCTTCTATTAAGAATATAACAGACATGTCACCAATGGCAGTTGTGACAATCAAAGGATAATTGTCCTAGGACCTAGGAATGTGCCAGTCTGCAACACTCAGTCGGGGTCAACTCCTTCAGCTGGAAGATCAACAGGTTTTGGACTGCCCAGAGAGCGTCCTTCGCCGAGTTGATGATCCTCCAGCCATAGTCTGGTGTGCGTCCCAGGGAACAGACCGTAGAGCACGGAGTCCCGCGTCATGCGCTGCTCGGGACAAACCTCGACAAACACCACTGCATTTCTCTCCAGACTTCTTCTGCGTAGGAACATTCCAGAAGGAGGTGTGTGACAGTCTCGTCCCCCCCGCAGCCGCTTCGAGGGCAGTGTGCGGTACAGCTGAGAGTCCGGGCGTGCATAAAGGATCTCACAGGCAGAGCCCTTCTCACCACCAGCCAAGCCATGTCTTGGTGCTTGTTGGAAAGTGCTGGCGATGAGGCATTCTGCCAAATGGCTTTGACAGTCTGCCCAGGGAACCGCTCGATAGGATCCGCCCTCTCCTTTTCCCGAAGGGTCTCAAGGACACTACGTGCTGACCACTTCCTGATGGACTTGTGGTTAAAGGTATTTTTCTTCATAAACTTCTCCACGAGGGACAGGTGATATGGAACGGTCCAACTACTCGTTCCATGGCAGCGAGGCCAGGCCCATCCTTCGCAACACCGGGGACAGGTAGAACCTCAGTACGTAGTGACACTTGGTGTTTGCGTACCAGGGGTCCACGCACAGCTTGATGCAGCCACACACAAAGGTGACCATCAGGGTGAGGGTGTATTTTTTTCCCCCGTTTCCCAGATCTTTATACATCGAGTCCCTTCGGACCCGGTCCATCTTTGATCTCCATATAAATTGGAAGATGACCCAGGTGACTGCAGCGGCACAGGTTCTGGGAATAGGCCAGATCTGTGCCACATATAACAGCAATGACAGTGCCTCACACCTGATGACCAGGTTTTTTTCCGTGATGGAGAGCGACCGTAGCTTCCATCTGCCCAGTTTCTGCCTCACTTTGTTGATACGCTCCCCCCAAGTCTTGGCGCACGCCCCAGCCCCTCCGAACCAAATACCCAGCACCTTCAGGTGGTCAGTCCTGACAGTGAAGGGGATCGAGGATTGGTCGGCCCAGTTCCCGAAGAGCATGGCCTCGCTCTTGCCTCGATTTACCTTGGCCCCCGAGGCACGTTCGAACTGGTCACATATGCACATCAGTCTGCGCACGGACAGCGGATCCGAGCAGAAAACGGCGACATCATCTATGTACAGAGAGGCCTTAACCTGCAGGCCCCCTCTGCCAGGAATAGTCACCACTCTCAGGCTCGCATCCTTCCTGATGGATTCGGCAAACGGCTCTATGCAGCACACAAACGAGGCAGGAGAGAGAGAGCAGCCCTGACTGACTCCAGATCTGACTGGGAAGCTATCTGATTCCCACCATTGATTGAGACTGCACTGACAATGTTGGTGTAGAGCAGTCTGATCCAATTGCAGATTCCTTCCCCAAAGCCCAATTTGGAGAGAACATCTCTAATATACGTGTGTGATATCCTGTCAAAGGCTTTCTCCTGGTCCAGGTGATGAGGCAGGTGTCCAACCCTCTGTCCTGCATGTAGGCGATCGTATCCCTGAGGAGTGCGAGACTCTCAGCGATCTTCCTGCCCGGTACAGCACAGGTTTGGTCAGGGTGAATCACCGACCCCAGAGCAGACCTGACCCAGTTGGCGATAACCTTTGACAGAATTTTGTAATCCGCATTCAATAGTGAGATTGGTCTCCAATTTCTGATTTCCTCCCTCTCCCCCTTCCGCTTGTAGATGAGGGTGATGATGCCTTTCCCATGGATTCACTCATGGTACCTGCCAGAAGCATACTGACATACACCTCCAGCAGGTCCTGGCCAATCAAGTCCCACAGAGCAGAATAGAGCTCGACCGGTAAGCCGTCGCTTCCGGGAGTTTAATTCTTTTTGAAGGACTCGAGGGCCTTGGTCAGCTCGTCCAGAGATAGCAGCTAGTCCAGCCTCTCGCGTGTTCTGTCATCTAAGACCTCTGTGATAGAGGACAGGAATGACTGGAAGGCCACGCTGTCGGTTGGCTTTGAGTCATACAGACTGGCATAGAAGGATTTTCTGATCCTCATGACATAAGCCTGAGATGACGTTACCGAGCCATCTTCTTCCTTCAGGCTGCTGAGCACGGAGCTTTCTTTGTGCACCTTCTGGAAGAAGAAACGTGAGCATGTCTTGTCCTGCTCCATCGAGTGGACCCTGGACCGGAAGGTTATCTTGGAGGCCTCTGAAGCAAAGAGCAAGGCTTGCTGGCTATCACCTCCTTGAGGTCCTCCATGACATCCACCCCCATCGTCTGCAACAGGAGCAGGTTCTGCATACTTTTCTGGAGCTGGGACAGTTTTCCCCGCCTCTCTCTTGCCTCCTGAACACCTTTGAGAATGAAGAACCTCTTGATGTTCCCTTTTACTGTTTCCCACCAGTCCGCTGGGGACTCAAAGAGGGGCTTCACGGTTCTCCAACCTGTGTGGTCCTTCTTGATCTCCTCAATGTTTCCCGAGGTCAACAGCTTTGTGTTCAGCTTCCACGTTCCCTTACCAGCCCGCTGCTCATCCTGTAGGTGACAGTTGGCCAGCAGGAGGCAGTGGTCAGAGAAGAACACCGGCTTGACGTCGGTGGATCTGATCGAGAGCGTTCGGGACACAAACAGGTAATCTATCCTTGAGTGGATAGACCCGTCTGCCCGTGACCAGGTGTATCTACGCTGCGCTCCGTCTGCAGGGGTGCTGAAGACGTCATGCAGCTTGGCATCTTTTACCGTGTCCATCAGGACTCTGGACATGGTGTCCAGTTTACTGTCCCCCCCGCCGGATCGTCCATCTGCATCAATGATACAGTTGAAGTCTCTGGCCAGAATGACCGGCCTGGACGTAGCCAGCAACTGTGTAAGCTGCTGCAGGACGGCCAACCGTTCACAATTACCCACTGGGGCGTACACATTAATCAGTCTCAGGGTAGCATTCCTGTACATGATGTCGGTTATGGGGAGGTGCCCACCCACCACTTCCTTAACCTCGGAGATGGTGAAGTTGCCTCCTCGCAACAGGATACCCAGGCCGGAGGCGCGGCTATCGTTGCCCCCGACCAAACTGACGGCCATGGGCCCACAAGCTCGACCATCTCCTGTAGCTGCTAAGGTGCGGTATCCCACACTCCTGCAGAAACAGGACGTCGGCTTTAACGTTAGCCAGGAAGGCCATCATAGAAACACATCGCGTAGTCGATTTGATGCTACTCACATTGATGATGGCAATTTTTATCCCCATTTTAACAATTTACGAGGTTACCAGTGTCCATTTGCTGCTGGTCTTGCCTCTCTGGGGTAGCTGTGTGTATCCCCGTGGTGACAACAAACTGCTGGACCCTCCCAGGGCTGAGGTAGCTGTCCGGCTCCACGCTGGAGCCATTTCCCCGCTCTGGTGTCTTCGGGTCAGGCCCAGGGTCCGCGCAGTCCAGTTCTCTGTCCGACAGCGGGGCTGTCACAGGATCTCTGCTCCCAGTTACCTGGAGCTGTGGGCCGGTGGGTACCTCTTGGTTCTCACCGGGTGGGGGGAGGCCTTTACCCATCCCCTCAGAGGGATCGTCTTTTCCTGTTTGGGTGGTGCTGCTCTCCTTTTTCCCTGCGGCGCTCTGTCTCTTCCTCTGGTGACGACCCTCCTTACGCCCGTCCTCACCATCAGAAGAGCTGCCTATATCCTCGTCGTGTAGGTGTCGCTTCCCCGTTCGCTGGGTGGCTTTGGGGGCCTGGCGAGGTTTCCTCTTCCTGCTTTTGACAGTAATCCAATCCTCTGCCTCCCTTGTTCCCTCCTCTTCCATTTCCTCCGTCTGTCTTGAAGGAGCTTGGATCGGCTGCTGCACCTCCCTGCTGTCTGCCGTCTGATCCGCTCCAGCCTGCCCTTCCTTCTGGGTGCCACCAGACACAGTTCCCGTGCTGTTTTGCGGTACCTTGCTGGTCTTCTGCGGTCCACGGCTCATGTTGCCACCTCCGGCCATCTGTGCATAGGTGGCGGCCCCTTGTCTTGGGCAGGCCTTGTACATGTGGTCCGCCTAGATTACAGTTCTTGGCCTCTTTTAACTAATATCAGCTCCTCTTCAGCTTCTGAGAGGTGAGGTTGTTCACTGCACTTAGCCTGAAAGGCTTGATGGTTTACTACATGGATCTAGTGTTGAGTTTACTGGAATCTTGTCAAAATCCCGTTTGCCTGTAATGGGTATTAAGATGCAACTGACAGCAGGGTGTGTCGTGTTTGTCCTTCCTGATAGTGTTCGTGCCTTTATTGTGTTGAGGAATATCCAAGTAATGATGGTTGCTGTTATTGCATGTCGTTAATGGGTTGAGTCAAATAAGCAGGCAAATTTATCTCTCCTCAATCTCCTTTAACAAAGAGGTGAATTTTGTCAAAGGAGACAAAGGAGCTTTCACGAATAATATTGGTCAAGTTGAAGAGCGAAGGAAAATCCAGATCCTCTGCTTCTACTAAATCAGTAGCATGAATGGCAGCAACATTTTCTGACATGCTTTGCTGAAGCATCTAAAATACCCATTTGCACTGTTTATGTTCTTGAACTGAGTGGCTTACTAACTACAGTCCTACTTAATAGCAACGCCAGTGCTTTTCACTGACAAATGACATGATTATTGATTTAATAATCCATTGTCTAGAATTTAAATTATGTTAAAGAGAACAGTGTAAGTTTTCTTTTACAGTTGTATTGAATTACCTTCTCTTTTTGACTGTTTTGTAGCCAGATTTGAAAGATTCCATCAGCCTATTCATGGCTTATATTCACACTAGTGTCAATGAAATGAGCAAACATTACCGCCAGAACGATAAGAGATACAATTACACAACTCCCAAGAGCTTCCTTGAGCAGATCACACTCTACAAAAACTTGTTGCAGAAAAAACAAAAGGAATTAACACAGAAGATGGAACGCCTTCTAAATGGTATCCAGAAACTAAAGACAACAGCATCACAGGTAATCATAACATTCAAGTAAATAATTAGTTGCTACTCGAGCAGATGTGAATCAGAACTGAGTAGCAGTAGTCAGACATTTGTGAAAAAAATAGAGAAATAACCAATAGGAAATTGCTAAGTAATTGGGGAAAGTAAGAATCTGGAATGACTAGCACAGCATTTGATCATGCAACTCAAATGTCTCAAGTGCTTGCCATGCTAGTAACTATTTTTCGTATATGATTTCAATTGACAGGCAAACAGTACTTGTATCACTGAATAGACTGATTATAATTTTGAATAAAACATTCCGGTCTTTGGAAGCAAAATACAAATGTGTTTAGCAGCTATTTATTTGACGTGGGTTTTTTTTTGTTGCTTAGGTGGAAGACTTGAAAAGCAAGCTTGCATCTCAGGAGGTTGAACTGAAGTTTCGAAATCAAGATGCTGAAGCTCTAATAACGAAAATAGGATTTCAGACAGAGAAAGTGAGCCATGAGAAGGCAGTTGTTGATGCAGAAGAGCAAAGGGTCTGTACTTAATCTTTTCCAAGTGTTGCCTATCTTCTAAAGTCATTGGCCCTCAATTTCAGAGTTTAACCTGCTTAATTAATTAGTTAAATTGAAAAATTGAAATGTTCCATGTAAAATTATGATAACTGAAGAAATCATGGACAGGTTCAGATGATCTTTTGGGTGGAAAGTGAGTATTTTGAGGGAAGGGGCATTTTAACATAGAAATGCACAAACTAGGACTAGAAGTTGGCCATTTGGCCTATCAATACTGCTCCACCATTAAATCTAGCAATGGCTGATCTTCTCTGTCAATGTTATGCTTAACACCTTTTGCTTAGAGTCATAGAGATGTACAGCATGGAAACAGACCCTTCAGTCCAACCCGTCCATGCCGACCAGATATCCCAACCCAATCTAGTCCCACCTGCCAGCACCCGGCCCATATCCCTCCAAACCCTTCCTATTCATAGACCCATCCAAATGCCTCTTGCATGTTGCAATTATACCAGCTTCCACCACATCCTCTGGCAGCTCATTTCATACACGTACCATTCTCTGTGTGAAAGAGTTGCCCCTTAGGACTCTTTTATATCTTTTCCCACTCACCCTAAACCTATGCCCTCTAGTTCTGGACTCCCCGACCCCAGGGAAAAGACTTTGCCTATTTATCCTATCCATGCCCCTCATAATTTTGTAAACCTCTATAAGGTCACCCCTCAGCCTCCGACGCTCCAGGGAAAACAGCCCCAGCCTATACAGTCTCTCCCTGTAGCTCAGATCCTCCAACCCTGGCAACATCCTTGTAAATCTTTTCTGAACCCTTTCAAGTTTCACAACATCTTTCCGATAGGAAGGAGACCAGAATTGCACACAATATTCCAACAGTGGCCTAACCAGTGTTCTGTACAGCCGCAACATGACCTCCCAACTCCTGTACTCAATACTCTGACCAATAAAGGAAAGCATACCAAACGCCTTCTTCACTATCCTATCTACCTGTGACTCCACTTTCAAGTAGCTATGAACCTGCACTCCAAGGTCTCTTTGTTCAGCAACACTCCCTAGGACCTTACCATTATGGGTATAAGTCCTGCTAAGATTTGCTTTCCCAAAATGCAGCACCTCGCATTTATCTGAATTAAACTTCATCTGCCATTTCTCAGCCCATTGGCCCATCTGGTCCAGATCCTCTTGTAATCTGAGGTAACCCTCTTCGCTGACCACTACACCTCCAATTTTGGTGTCATCTGCAAACTTACTATCTGTACCTCTTATGTTGTCATCCAAATCATTAATGTAAATTACAAAAAGTAGAGGGCCCAGCACCGATCCTTGTGGCACTCCACTGGTCACAGGCCTCCAGTCTGAAAAACAATCCTCCACCACCACCCTCTGTCTTCTACCTTTGAACCAGTTCTGTATCCAAATGGATAGTTCTCCCTGTATTCCATGAGATCTAACCTTGCTAATCAGTCTCCCATGGAGAACCTTGTCGAATGCCTTACTGAAGTCCATATAGATCACATCTACCCCTCTGCCCTCATCAATTTTCTTTGTTACTTCATCAAAAACTCAATCAAGTTTGTGAGACATGATTTCCCACACACAAAGCCATGTTGACTATCCCGAATCAGTCCTTGCCTTTCCAAATACATGTACATCCTGCCCCTCAGGATTCCTTCCAACAACTTGCCCACCACCAAGGTCAGGCTCACTGGTCTATAGTTCCCTGGCTTGTCCTTACCACCTTTCTTAAACAGTGGCACCACGTTTGCCAACCTCCAGTCTTCCGGCACTTCACCTGTGACTATCGATGATACAAATATCTCAGCAAGACACCCAGCAATCACTTCTCTAGCTTCCCACAGAGTTCTCGGGTACACCTGATCAGGTCCTGGGGATTTATACACCTTTAACCGTTTCAAGACATCCAGCACTTCCTCCTCTGTAATCTGGACATTTTGCAAGATGTCACCATCTATTTTCCTACAGTCTATATCTTCCATATCCTTTTCCACAGTAAATACTGATGCAAGATATTCATTTAGTATCTCCCCCATTTTCTGTGGCTCCACACAAAGGCCGCCTTGCTGATCTTTGAGGGGCCCTATTCTCTCCCTAGTTAGCCTTTTGTCCTTCATATATTTGTAAAACCCCTTTGGATTCTCCTTAATTCAATTTGCCAAAGCTGTCTCATGTCCCCGTTTTGCCCTCCTGATTTCCCTCTTAAGTATGCTCCTACTTTCTTTATACTCTTCTAAGGATTCATTCGAGCTATCTTGTTTGTACCTGACATATGCTTCCTTCTTTTTCTTAACCAAACCCTCAATTTCTTTAAGGAGAAAGTTTGGTCTGCAGATGCTGGAGATCAGAGATGGAAATGTGTTGCTGGAAAAGCACAGCAGGTCAGGCAGCATCTAGGGAACAGGAGAATCGACGTTTCGGGCATTAGCCCTTCTTCAGGAATGAGGAAAGTTGGTCCAGCAGGCTAAGATAAAAGATAGGGAGGAGGGACTTGGGGGAGGGGCGTCAGAAATGTGATAGGTGGAAAGAGGTCAAGGTGAGGGTGATAGGTCAGACTGGGGTGGGGGCGGAGAGGTCGGGAAGAAGATTGCAGGTTAGGAAGGCGGTGCTGAATTTGATGGATTTGACTGAGACAGGCTGGGGGGAGGGGAAATGAGGAAACTGGTGAAATCCGAGTTCATCCCTTGTGGTTGGAGGGTTCCTAGCCGGAAGATGAGGCATTCTTCCTCCAACCGTCATTTCGCTGTGGTCTGACGATGGAGGAGTCCAAAGACCTGCATATCCTTGGTGGAGTGGGAGGGGGAATTGAAATGTTGAGCTACAGGGTGGTTGGGTTGGTTGGTCCGGGTGTCCCAGAGGTGTTCCCTGAAACGCTCCGCAAGTAGGCGGCCTGTCTCCCCAATATAGAGGAGGCCACATCGGGTGCAAAGGATGCAATAGATGATATGTGTGGAGGTACAGGTGAATCTGTGGCGGATATGGAAGTTTCCTTTGGGGCCTTGGAGGGAGGTGAGGGGGGAGGTGTGGGCGCAAGTCTTGCACCTCCTGCGGTTGCAGGGGAAGGTGCCGGGAGTGGAGGTTGGGTAGATGGGGGGTGTGGATCTGACGAGGGAGTCACGGAGGGAGTGGTCTTTACGGAATGCTGATAGGGGAGGGGAGGGAAATATATCCCTGGTGGTGGGGTCCGTTTGGAGGTGGCGGAAATGGCGGCGGATGATGCGCTGTACGTGGAGGTTAGTGGGGTGGTAGGTGAGGACCAGTGGGGTTCTGTCCTGGTGGCGGTTGGAGGGGCGGGGTTCAAGGGCGGAGGATCGGGAAGTGGAAGAGATGCGGTGGAGGGCATCATCGACCACGTCGGGGGGGAAATTGCGGTCCTTGAAGAAGGAGGCCATCTGGGAGTAGCCATGGGCACCCGCATGGGCCCCAGCTATGCCTGCCTCTTCGTAGGATATGTGGAACAATCCATCTTCCGCAACTACACTGGCCCCACCCCCTACCTTTTTCTCCGCTACATTGATGACTGTATCGGCGCCGCCTCGTGCTCCCACGAGGAGGTTGAACAGTTCATCCACTTCACCAACACCTTCCACCCCGACCTCAAATTCACCTGGACAGTCTCAGATTCCTCCCTCCTCTTCCTCGACCTTTCTATTTCTATCTCAGGCGACCGAATCAACACGGACATCTACTACAAACCAACCGAC
Organism: Chiloscyllium plagiosum; assembly: GCF_037043375.1. NCBI lineage: Eukaryota > Metazoa > Chordata > Chondrichthyes > Orectolobiformes > Hemiscylliidae > Chiloscyllium > Chiloscyllium plagiosum. The sequence goes on along the minus strand of NW_028270143.1, from coordinate 31,298,572 downwards.
TCCCACAGCTACCTGGACTACACCTCCTCCCATCCTGCCCCCTGTAAAAACGCCATCCCATTCTCCCAATTCCTTCGACTCTGCCGCATCTGCTCCCAGGAGGACCAGTTCCAAAAACGCACAACCCAGATGGCCTCCTTCTTCAAGGACCGCAATTTCCCCCCCGACGTGGTCGACGGTGCCCTCCACCGCATCTCTTCCACTTCCCGATCCTCCGCCCTTGAACCCCGCCCCTCCAACCGCCACCAGGACAGAACCCCACTGGTCCTCACCTACCACCCCACTAACTTCCATGTACAGTGCATCATCCGCCGCCATTTCCGCCACCTCCAAACGGACCCCACCACCAAGGATATATTTCCCTCCCCTCCCCTATCAGCATTCCGTAAAGACCACTCCCTCCGTGACTCCCTCGTCAGATCCACATCCCCCACCAACCCAACCTCCACTCCCGGCACCTTCCCCTGCAACCGCAGGAGGTGCAAGACTTGCGCCCACACCTCCCCCCTCACCTCCCTCCAAGGCCCCAAAGGAAACTTCCATATCCGCCACAGATTCACCTGTACCTCCACACATATCATCTATTGCATCCTTTGCACCCGATGTGGCCTCCTCTATATTGGGGAGACAGGCCGCCTACTTGCGGAGCGTTTCAGGGAACACCTCTGGGACACCCGGACCAACCAACCCAACCACCCTGTAGCTCAACATTTCAATTCCCCCTCCCACTCCACCAAGGATATGCAGGTCTTTGGACTCCTCCATCGTCAGACCGCAGCGAAATGACGGTTGGAGGAAGAACGCCTCATCGTCCGCCTAGGAACCCTCCAACCACAAGGGATGAACTCGGATTTCACCAGTTTCCTCATTTCCCCTCCCCCCAGCCTGTCTCAGTCAAATCCATCAAATTCAGCACCGCCTTCCTAACCTGCAATCTTCTTCCCGACCTCTCCGCCCCCACCCCAGTCTGACCTATCAACCTCACCTTAACCTCACATTTCCGACGCCCCTCCCCCAAGTCCCTCCTCCCTATCTTTTATCTTAGCCTGCTGGACCAACTTTCCTCATTCCTGAAGAAGGGCTAATGCCCGAAACGTCGATTCTCTTGTTCCCTAGATGCTGCCTGACCTGCTGCGCTTTTCCAGCAACACATTTCCACCTCAATTTCTTTAGTCACCCAGCATTTGAGATACACATTCAAAAGTCTGACAGCAGTGGGGGAAAAAAGCTGTTCTCGAATCTGTTCACATGTGTATTCGAACTTTTATATCTTCTGCCGAACAGAAAAGAGTGGAAGAGAATATAACTGAGGTGGCAGAGGTGTTTGATTTGAAAAATAATATTCTCAAATGCTGCCTGGCCGCTGCAGTTCAGGATAGATTTCACAAATTACATTATTGGAAATAAATGGATGGGAGCGGCGTGGTGGCTCAGTGGTTAGCATTGCTGCCTCACAGTACCAGGGTCCTGGGTTCGATTCCCGCCTGTCTGTGTGGAGTTTGCACATTCTCCCCATGTCTGCGTGGGTTTCCTCCGGGTGCTCCAGTTTCCTCCCACAATCCAAAGATGTGCAAGTCAGGTGAATTGGCCATGCTAAATTGCCCACAGTGTTAGGTGCATTAGTCAGGGTAAAAATAGGGTAGGGGAATGGGTTTCAGTGGGTTTCTCTTCGGAGGGGCAGTGTGGACTTGTTGGGCTGAAGAGCCTGTTCCCACACTGTAGATAATCTAATCTAATCTAATCCATTCCCTATAGCTACCAGCCTTCCCTTTCACCCTGACAGGAATATACTTTCTCTGGATTCTTGATTCTGGATTCATTTCTGAATCTATATTGTTCTTAAATATATTCAATGGCTTTGCCTCTACAATCTTCTGTGGTAGAGAATTCCACATGTTCACAACTATCTGAGTGAAGAAATTTGTCCCCATCTCAGTATGAAATGGTCTACCACATTTCCTGAGACCATAACCCCTGCTTTGGAACCAATGTCCAGTAGAAGTACAAATGTTGAATTTATTCTGTCCAGCATTGATAATAATTTTATCCATTATTAGGAGATCTGCTCTCATTCTTGTAAATTCTGTTGAATACAATCCCAATCACACAATCTCTCTTCAAAGAATAAACCTGCCTATCTGGAGTATCAGTCTTGGCTGCACTTCCTCTCTGGAAAGTATGTTTTGTTAGGGAAGGAGACAAAAACTGCACACAATTCTCCGAGTGTGCTCTCACCAAGGTCACGTAGTTACAGTCAAATCCTCTTACAATGAAGGACAACAGGCCATTTGCCGCCTTAACTGTTTGCTGCACCTGCATGCTTGTTCATAATGATCAGTGTACAAGGACTTTCATACATCAACCTTCCCAATCTATCACCATTTAAGTTATACCTTGCCATTTCGTTTTTCGTACTGAAGTGAACAACTTTGCATTTATCTACATTATACTGTATCTACCTTGTATTTTCTTGTTTACTCAACTTGTCCAAAACAACCTGAAGCTTCTCTATATCCTCCTCACCATTCACCTTTTCGATTAGTTATATATTATTTGTAAACTTGGAAAGGTTATACGCAATTCCTTAATCCAAAACTATTAATTTTTTGTTTCGTGTATAGCTGGGGACCAAGTACTGATACCTGGGATATCCCACTTTTCACTCTGAAAGCAAGATATTTATTCCTACTCTCCCACTTCTTCCTAATCTGTCTTTCCTACCTGCTAACCAATTTAATTCATGCCCCATATATTTCCAGCAGTTCCTGTGCTTTGATTTTCCACATTAAACTCCATCTCATGCTGAGGATCTTTCACTTCATTTTTTTTCTCAGCTGTAGCTTTGACAGTTGCAATGGGAGGTCATGCAAAAGAGATTGCTCCAACTATCTCTTGGCAGGTCTACGTTGGGGAAATACATGAGATTGTAGCAGGTAGACATTTGTTGCTTGATAACTGGTGTTACATTGGATATCTACAAGATTTCATGGATTTCTGTACAGGCTCATCAACCACATCAACAGATGATATCTCTTGTCTCCAAACATCTTTGTCACCCTCTTTGACTACCTAGTAATGCTGGTCCCTGAAATTTGTGTTCTAACTATAATTTGTCATGTAGCAATCCTGTCTTACTGCTAAAATAATTGTTGTTGATTAAAAATTGTTTTAAAAGTAATCATGCAGGAAATATAGCCAGAAAACCTTTTTCTTCTCAACAGGTTTCGATTATGTATTTGCAAATGAACAAGGCATGGTGGCTCAGTGGTTAGCACTGCTGCCTCACAGCGCCAGGGACCCAGGTTCGATTCCAGCCTCGGGTGCAAACTCCACACAGACATTCTCCCCGTGTCTGTGTGGGTTTCCTCCGGGTGCTTCGATTTCCTCTCACAGCTCAAAGATGCACAGGTTAGGTGAATTGGTCATGCTAAATTGCCTGTAGAGTTAGGTGCATTAGTTAGGGGGAATGGGTCTGGGTGGGTTACTCTTCAGAGGGTCGGTGTGGACTAGTTGGGCTGAAGGGCCTGTTTCCATACTGTAGGGAATCTAATCTAAAAAACATTTCTTTTAAATGCATAGGAATTGTTTATTCCCAATCTTCACCATATTGTAGTAGTAGATAAGTGCAGCATTGAATGATCACTGTACATAAAACCTAACTTTCCATTCAACTGACATTATGGGGCTGCAAGTTGCATGCATGCATTAGGCCACCATCAATTGCAGACAGCAGAGACTCTGGATGCTGATGCTTTATTCGATAGGTGAAAATAGAACCAAAGAAAATACAGTTCCACTTGGCAGGGCAGTATTGTCCTCGATAGACTGTGTATCTCAAGAGGTGGGAATAAAATCCAAGGTTATTGGGGTCAAGGTGGCCTTTATATATGTTTAATCTGAGAGTAATTCAGAGGAAAGTTACATGTGTTATGCTCCACTGTGGTAGTGCGCAGTAAATTGAGAGGCACTATTCCCAGAGTTGTACTAAATGTTTTTTTAATGTTACACAGCACCCAATGCACCTCACTTTCAGATTGAATATATGGACCACATTTGTGTAGTGGCACAGAACACTTATTACACATGTGCATGCACACACACCCCTGCCTATTATGGTGTCCCTCTCTATTGCACTGTAACAACGGCCTCATGGAGTCATAGAGTTATACAGATTGGCAACAAACTGTTCATGTCAACTTATTCATGCCAAGAAAGTGTCCAACACTAAACTAGTCCCATTTGCCTGTGTTTGGCTCATTTCTCTCTCAACCTTTCCTGTTCATGCATCTGTTTAAATGTTTTCCAAATGGTGTAACTTTACCAGCATCTACCACTTCCTCTGACAGTTCATTCAACATACGTGTAAAGGTTTCCCCTCAAGACCCTTATAAATCTTTCTCTTCTCAGCTTAAAAATATGTCCCCTAGTTTTGAACTTAGGGGAATGACTTTTGCTATTCATCTGATCTATACTGCTCATGATTTTATAAACCACTATACAGTTAGATCCCTTGTGGATGCAGCAGAATTCTTCAGTTTCTTCTCATGATGTTCAAGAAGCATGATTTGACAGATTGAAAGGTTACCAGCACAGCTCCTGCTGTCAGTTTGCATATTTTCAATTTCACCATCTATGAAGAAAAGTACAGGAAGTGTGATGATCCCATGTGATATTACCAGACAAATCAATTACAGGTTGAAATCCTGGCTTGATAGATCGTGTTTTGTTTCGGTTTTCATGAGGTGATCCCTCACTGGTTTTGTTTTCACAATAAAACTGAAATTTAGTAAACACAGTAGAAGTGGAATATCCCACTAATCGCAGAACACTCCTTTACAAGTTCTGAACAAAACAATCTCTAAAACAGAACCCAAAAACACCCCTTTTACAGTACTCAAATAGTTTCCTAATACCCAATAGGCACAAGTTAAGTACAATTCTAGCACCTAGATTGGAAACACAGATAGTTTCTTCCTGGAGATAGCACACACCAGACCTTAAACCTTAAACTTCAATAAATCTCTTCAGAATTTTATCCCAACATTTTCTGATTTGGGATTAGTGATCCTTTGCTCTGAGCTAGCCTATTTTCCTCGATTCTCCTCTTTTCAAGAGCACTGCTCTAAACAAACAATTCCATCCAAAGCTGACATTGAGCTGTCCAAAACAAAATTAAACAGAGAAAAAAAACTCAATCTGTGAGTGTTTCCCTTAGTTAAGAATAAGTCTAGAATTTTCTACCAGAATTGTAAAAATGTAAAGGCAAATAAAAATCCAACAGTTCTGCAAAAGTAGAGCACTGAAACAGTCTTAGCAAAGGACAATGGCTATAGAAATACTTACAAATTAATTAGCTTTAATCCAAATTCCATGTCAAAATCCAAAATTTAAGATGTGATTAAAATATAAAATCTCAAATGCTGCAGAGAAGTGTCAAAGGAAAAGAAGCACCACAGCTTTAAGACTGACTTGGAAATGAAAATGAGATCTAATGGAGAAAATGTAAACTTAGTCTGAGTAAATTAAAAATGCACTCAAAAACAAGAATTTGCCTTCACTGGTGCTATCCCTCACAAAGACAATACTACTGAAGGAACATTAAATATACTATTCCTCTCTTTAGGTAGCGGCAATACAGGCAGAAGTGGCTTTGAAGAAGAAAGAGTGTGAAGACAAACTTATCAAAGCTGAACCTGCTCTAGTGGCTGCAACTGCTGCGCTGAATACCCTAAATAAGGTATGGTCACATTTAGCAGCATTACATTAGCATATGATGCTCTTTCAACCCGAGGACATACATTCAATAAGTCTCAAAAATTGTTGGATCTGTGTGGCCCTTTGCTTTCTTATTTCCATCACTGCTGCAATGTCTGGTTATTCAGTTTTTGAGCATTTAGGTGGAGTGTGTAGTTTGGTGTGGGGATCCTTTACCATGACGGTTAGAATAATTAGGACAAAATTTGGGGGACTGGTTCCACCACCTCTCCATCCTTTTTGCTTCCTGCTGGAAAATTTGGTTTAAAATGGATTCAGCATGTGGCCTGTATCACCAAGAATAACAGAATGGCATTGTCAGAGGAGCATCCCTCCAAGTCTCAAATCATCCCGACCGGGACAATAAACGATTTGTTCAAAACATTGGGTTTGATGAAGGACCAATGCACTCAAAGCATTAACTTTGTTTATTATTCAACAGATGCTGTGTTTCCCCAGCACACTCAGTTTTTGTTTCAGATTTTCAGCATCTGCAATACTTAATGTTTATAATAGATGCTATTCCTCCCCCCCCCCCTCCGAGGAATTGAAATCATGGAATTTCCTACCCAGCATCAGTGCAAGTGCCTCCACTATAAGAAATGCAGCAGTTCAGAACCAGGGTCATCTACCATTTTGTCAGGGCAATTAGAGATGAATAAATCTGGGCTTGCCAACTTCACTCATATCCTGAGAAAACTAGTAAAAAAAATACATTAATATCTTTTGTGGAAAATTGAGATATTCATACACAGTAGTTTTTATGCTGTCACAGTGCAGTGTTGATCTCTTGTGGACTTAGATTGGTTGTAAAATGTGACTCTTTTTGCTGTTTCTGTTCTAGATGAATTTGACAGAGTTGAAAACCTTTCCCAATCCTCCTGTGGCAGTCACAAACGTTACTGCAGCTGTTATGGTGCTCTTAGCTCCCAAAGGCAAAATACCTAAAGACAGAAGTTGGAAGGCTTCTAAGGTCTTCATGGGAAAGGTGAAATATTTTGATGATGTGAACATTGTTGCTTGGTTGTAGTAATTTAGATACAGTTAGCAGAGACATTTTATTTAGAAAACCGAAAAGAAGGAACTTCATCGATTTGATAGAAGATAATTGTTTAAAGGAGAAAACTTAGTCATTTGATTTAAAAACAAAATTCAAACAGCGGAATCTTACTGTGTTTTTGGCTAAGTCTGAATTACATTGAGTTCCGTGGATTGATTCTTGTCCTAAGGCCAAGCAAGTTTTCTCTTTTCTTCCCAAAATTGGCACATGAATTGAAGTTTGAGCCCACACAGTGAGTGTCCCATCTGATTTCTGTCCTACCTTACCACATGCCATTCCCCACGATTGACTGGCATCTCAGGTGCCAGTGTCATCTTTAAAAGCCTGTTGTGCACCTGGACCAGTTTTATCAGTCTGGAGCTGCCCTGCCTGATTTTTGTTTTGATTCTGAAATGTTTTATTGTAACATATTGACTTCATCTGTACCTATATCATATTCCCATCTTTGTTTCATGTCCTCTGCTGATTATTTACAGGTGAGAAATAATATACAACTTTTAACTGCTTTTGTCCTATGTTTAATAGAGTATGAAAAAAAGACAAGCAAATAAATTAATCAGGTTTCATGTTAAAGTGAAAAATCTTGTGTTCATATTTCCATCACTGCTGCAGTGTTCGAACGAAGCCCAGTGCAAGCTGGAGGAACAGCATTTCACTTTCTACCTGGGCACTTTACAGCCTTTAGGATTCAACATTGAATTCAACAACTTCAGAGCATGAACACTACCCTCTATTTTGATGACACCCTTCACCCGCAGTGTCTTGTTTGCACTGATTTGCTCTCAACCAAACCAGATTATTTTCCCTATCATTGTTCCTCTATTTATGACCTTGATCTCTCTCTTCCTACCATTAGTATTCCTTTTGTATTTTCTCACTCTGGCTACTCTCACCATGTGCTCCGCTCGCTCCTCCCCTTTTATCAAAAGCGTACGAACCGTTGTTTTTCAGCTGTCTTCATTTCTGAAGATATCAGTGGGCTCTGTTTCTCTCTCCTACAGGTGGTGCCAAACCTGCTGCATTTCTCCAGCCTTTTGCTTTTTTTTTAATTCAGCATTCCAACATCCACAGAATTTTGCATTCATTTATATTATAATACTTTGGATTTAAAATGAGTTGGTCAAGTAATTACCAGTTTGACACCTTTATCAATATTGTAATAACAGTTGAGTTCTATTCTATATCCACCAGGTTGATGACTTTCTTCAAACTCTAATAAATTACAATAAAGAACATATCCCTGAAAACTCACTGAAAGTAGTAAAAGAACAGTATCTACAGGATCCAGATTTTAATCCTGATCTGGTTCGCACAAAGTCATTTGCAGCATCAGGTCTCTGTGCATGGGTTATAAATATCATCAAATTCTATGAGGTAAGAGATATTTTCTAACCATAGTTGCACTGCTTCAATATTGTAAAGCAAATATTAATTTAAATAAGATCACACTTATTAATTTTTTTTCAATTCTGTAATTATGAAAAGTGAGTATGCTTGATATGTGAATTATTTAGGTTTTTTTTCTTGAAACTATTAGTTAAAGTATTTAGACAGCCTGTGGTCACAGCAATTCTAAAAACAACTTAATGATGTTGTCCCATTGGCAAACTGTAAAATCTTGTTCTGTCGGGTGAATAAATTACAGATTTGTTCATCATAATTTTGCAAAGCTCTGTATTCAAAAAATGTGTTTTTGGAAAGTAAAATATGAAATTCTTTGGTCATTCAGGAAGAGTGAGGAACCGGGTAACTACAAATCCGCCAGTTTAACATTAGTTGTGAGGTGGTTCATGGAATCTATCTTCAGGCACTTGGCAGATGTTAATTAATAGAAGAGATCAAATATGTATATGTGAAGGCTAAATAATGTTTGATTAATTGAGGCAAATCTTTGAGAGGAGGTCACTAGCAGAAAAGTGTGTTGCTGGAAAAGCACAGCAGGTCAGGCAGCATCCGAGGAGCAGGAGAATCAATGTTTCTGGCATAAGCTCTTCATCAGAATGAAGGGCTTATGCCCAAAACATCGATTCTCCTGCTCCTCAAATGTTGCCTGACCTGCTGTGTTTTACCAGCAATACACTTTTTGACTCTGATTTCCAGCATCTGCAGTCCTCACTTTCTTCTTGCAGATGGTTGACAGGTGAATATCTGGGTGTTGCCTTACTAAATTTGTGATAAAGTTTCTCAGCAGAGAATATACAAAGGTAAACTGAGTTAGTAATTCATAGGAGCATTGCTTATGAGACCCTTAATGATTGGTGGACTGTGGCAAGTGGTATTTTCCAGATATGTATAGTAGGGCTTAAGCTCTGCGACAGATAAATGAATGGCTTTTGTGAAAATTAGTGCTTTGATATTATACTAAATTTGGAAGCATTGTAGATGATGTAGTCAGGAGCAAGAACTTTATCAGTAACATAGTCCAAACGAGTAGCTAAAATTATGGCAAATGCATTAAATGGGGGAAGGTCACTCTCAATGAATTGGAGGAAAGCAAATTGGATTTCCTTTTCAGTTGGAATACTAAGAGCTTGAAGGAGCAAAGGAATCTGAGTGTTCATGTACAGTCAGTTTACTAATAGCTCATTCACAAGTACAAAAAATTATTAAAAATGCAATAGGATGTTGGCCTTTATCTTGAGCATTGTAATACAAAAATGAAGAAGAAGTGGTATTCTAGTTGTACAGAGCTTTAATCAGGTTCCGTTGTTATGAACCACACCCAACCCCATCAACACATATGAAGAAGATAGTCTAGACCCCAACTTTTTCTTAGTTTAAAGGTCAGTGTAAAATGTTGTGTTCTGAAAGCAATTCAATTGGTCAAACTACCAGGCTTGAAACAAAACACAGTTTATTCATACACTATAATTAAGATACAGACAAAATAAGAGAATTGGCGTAACCATAACTCTATTGAAATGCTTAACAAAATAATATTTATTTTAACTACTTCTAATTAACTGTTCCAATATGGTGACATCCCATAAACACACTCTTGGCAAAGGCAAATTCAGTAAAATAGATTGTCTCTCATGCAAATCTAGCAGCAGGAAGAGAACCCCTGCATTTAGTCGCAACATAGAGAGGAATAAGAGATTCCACATCCAGCTTCAAGATCCCAGCAACTGCAGAAAGCTAAAACTAAAACTCCTGGTTCTGTGGGAGTTCGACCTTACCCGCTTCTATTGTTCCAACAGTTTTTTAAAAACGCACAGAATCCTGCCTTTTACCCTGTATTCTGCATTCAAGTTCAGCCTTCCAAAATGAATCACTTCACACTTTTCCAGGTTGAACACCATCTGACACTTATCAGCCCAGCTCTGCATCCTGTCAATGTCTCATTGCAACCTACATCAGGCCTCCACACTGCACAACTCCATGAACCTTTGTGTCATCGGCAAACTTGCTAACCCACCCTTCTACTTTCTCATCCAAGTCATGTATAAAAATCGCAAAGAGCAGAGGTCCCAGAACCAATCCCTACGGAATACCATTAGTCACCAAGGTCCAGGATGAATATTTTCCATCGACCACCACCCTATGTCTTCTATGGGGCAGCCAATTCTGTATCCTGATAGGCAGGTTTCCCTGTATCCAGTGCCTCCTTACTTTCTGAGTAAGCCTACCATGCCTTGCTAAAATCCATGTCCACCACATCCACTGCTCTATCTTCATCAACGTGTTTTGTCGCATCCTCAAAGAATTCAATAAGGCTTGTGAGGCATGACCTGCCCTTCACAAAGCTATGCTGACTATTTGTAATCAAGCTATGGCTTTCCAAGTAATCATAAATCCTGTCTCTCACAATCCTCTCCAGTACTTTGCCCACCATTGACAAAAGGCTAACTGGTCTGTAAATCCCAGGATTATGCCGGATCCCTTTCTTGAACAAGGGAATAACATTTGCCACCCTCCAATCAACTGGCACTACTCCAGATCATTGCCAAAGGTGCAGCAATCTCTTCCCTTGCTTCCTGTCGTAACCTAGGGTAATCCTGTCTGGCCCAGGGGATTTATCTATCCTTATGTTTTTCAAAATTTTCAGCACATCCTCCTTCCTAACATCAACCTGTTCTTCATGTCAGTCTGATTCATGCTGTCCTCAGTCAGAAACGTCAAAATCCCTCTCAGAAGTGAATACTGAAACAAAGTATTCATTAATGACCTCCTCCAACTCAAAAGATTATGTTGATTGTAAGTTTTCCCAGTTGAAACTACATCAGGATTTGTTGTGTATTCTTTCAGCCAGAATTAGCAGTCGGACATGAACAATATAGGCAGCTACATCTGCTACAGCACTCAGCATGGTCAAGCTTTAATAGTTGTTGCAATTGCTGTGGTCATCCTTGTTCTTCTACTGAGACATGTACATATTCTGTTAAAATTGTAACCAGTCCTCACTGGCTCAAGACCTAACATTCAACTGTGTTTTATTTCAAGTGGCCGTATGGCCATTCACAGTTTTCTCACTGAGATCTCCTTGTAATTACTAAGAGCAGACTTGGCTTCAATGACAAATTTCATCACAGTGATGTTTGCCTCGAACACCTTAGCATTTTCCTGCTCTTGCTTCGCATTTGTTGAGAGTATGGTATTATGTATGGTGTCCCAAAGTATGATCCATTTTGCTTCTATGTTGTGGAATACCAGGGTGTACCTTCTCAGTTGAGTTGAGGAACTGTTGATTTTTATTTGGATAGGCAGAGTGGCTAATACTGAAATGAGGACAGCATTTCTATTTCTAATGATAAAAACTTCAAGGATCACACAATTATTCTGGCTGGCACGGGAGTGATCTGTATCACAGACAGCATTGTGATAATGTGTGCACTAAAAATACTGTTTCGATTATCATGTCTGATGATATCAGGCCATCTAGACCCAGAGCCCTGATCTTGGATAATCAGAAGGACCCTACCTCATGAACTCTTCGACTGAAATCCCTTAGTAGGTAAAAATGTTCCATCTTAGAGATTCTTATGAAAGCACTGTATGGCACATTACAAAACTGGTCTTTCGCTTGTGAAATGGAGCACAACTTGTACTCATGAAGTTAACTGGTCATATTCAAGTTGAGAACCAGATGGAATGAATGAATTCTGAATTGTTTGGGCTCTTATATCACGTGTAATAATGATTTACTTACAGCAAAACCTATACCTCACTCAAATGTTTTCTTTAAATACCACCTATCCCACCCCACCCCAAACCCGTGTTCCTGGAGGAAAGCTGCAATGTCAGTAATCCAAGTCAGTAATGACTCTCTGTACACATTATAAATTGGCTATAAATCATCTGAAAATTCTGTGCACATGGTCATTCCTGCCAGCCAAATGGTTAGAATATGCAAATATATGTGTATTCTTCTAAGCAACTTGCTCACTTTGCCTCTCATGCTTTCTATCCCTTGTGCTCTGTCTCACTCTGGCCCTGTGTCCTTCTCTTCTTAATGCAATTGTATCTGGCTAAGTTCCTTATCCTAAAGATGGTAGAGTAAATTCCAACAAATCCTCTCCAGAAATCTTCCTTGAGTAGAAAAGAGAACATCTGGTGAGTTTTTAGTTCTCACATTTTGCATAAAGTATTCTAAATGTAGCCAAATCAAAGTCTTGTACAGTTTTAACATGACCTGCCAGCTCTTATACTCAATATCCCATCTGATGAAGGCAAGCATATCATATGCCTTCTTGACCACTCTGTCCACCAGTGCAGCCACCTTCGGTTACCTGAAGGTGGCTGACCTGAACTCCCAGATCTCTCTGCTCATCAACTTTTCCCAAGGCTTCTGTTACAGTCTAGTTCACTCTAGAATTAGACTTCACAAAATGCATCACCTCACATTTGCTCGGATTGAACTCGGTCAGCCACTTCTATGCCCAACTCTCCAGTCTATCGATATTCTCCTGTGTTCTTTGACAATCCACTATGCTTTCTGTTACTCCCACCAAACGTTGTGTCATCTGCAAACTTACTGATCAGACCACCAATGCCCTCTTCCAGATCATTAATGTATATCACAAACAACAGTGGCCCCAGCACTGATCCCTGTGGAACACCATTGGTCATCTTTCTCCATTTCGAGAAACTCCCTTCAACTACTACTCTCTGTCTCCTGTTGCTGAACCTGTTCTTTATCCACATAGCTAGAACACCCTGCACACCATGTGTCTTCACTTTCTCTATTCGTTTACCATGAGGAAGCTTATTAAAGCCTTACTAAAGTCCATGTATATAACATCTACAGCCCTTCCTTCATGTATCAACTTGGTCACTTCCTCAAAGAACTCTATTTAGTTGGTAAGGCATGATCTCCCCCGCACAAAACCATGTTACCTGTCGCGGATAAGCCCATTCTCTTCCCAAACATAAATAGATTCTATCCCTCAGTATCTTCTCCAGCAATCTTCCCACCACTGACATCAGGCTCACTGGTCTGTAGTTACCTGGAATATCCCTACTAACCATCGGGAACAGGGGGACAACATCAGCAACTCTCCATCCTCCAGCACTTCACTTGTGTTTAAGGATGCTACAAAGATATCAGGGCCCCAGCTATTTCCTCTCTCTCGCTTCCCTCAGCATCCTAGGATAGATCCCATCCGGTCATGGGGATTTGTCCACCTTAATATTCTTTAACCTGCCCAACACATCCTCTCTCCTTATGTCAACGTGATCCAGAGTAAACAAACTTATATCTCTAATCTCAACATTCATCATGTCCCCTCTCCTCAGTGAACACTGATGCAAAGTAATCATTGAGAATCTGACTCATTTTCTCAGGTTCGACACACAATCCTCCTTCCTTATCCTTTAGTGGACCAACCCTTTCTCTAGTTTCCCTCTTGCTTCTTATATTTGAACAAAAGGCTTTGGGATTCTCCTTAATTCTGCTCGCTAAAGTTATTTCATGACCCCTTTTAGCCCACTTGATTCCTCGTTTAAGGTTGGTCCCACTCTCCCAATATTCCTCCAAAGCCTGTTCTATTCTTAGCTGTCTGGACCTTATGTATGCTTTCCTTCTCCTCTTGGCTAGTCAAAAAAATTCTCCTGTCATCCACGGTTCATGAATCTTGCCTTTCCTAACCCTTGTTTTCAAAGGGAAGTGCCTATCCTGCACTATCTTTAACCTATCTTTGAAAGCCTCCCACACATAGAGTCATAGAGATGTACAGCATGGAAACAGACCCTTCGGTCCAACCCGTCCATGCCGACCAGATATCCCAACCCAATCTAGTCCCACCTGCCAGCGCCCGGCCCATATTCCTCCAAACCCTTTCTATTCATATACCCATCCAAATGCCTCTTAAATGTTGCAATTGTACCAGCCTCCACCACATCCTCTGGCAGCTCATTCCATACCCGTACCACCCTCTGCGTGAAAAAGTTGCCCCTTAGGTCTCTTTTATATCTTTCCCCTCTCACCTTAAACCTATGCCCTCTAGTTCTGGACTCCCCGACCCCAGGGAAAAGACTTTGTCTATTTATCCTATCCATGCCCCTCATAATTTTGTAAACCTCTATAAGGTCACCCCTCAGCCTCCGACGCTCCAGGGAAAACAGCCCCAGCCTGTTCAGCCTCTCTCTGTAGCTCAGATCCTCCAACCCTAACATCCTTGTAAATCTTTTCTGAACATTTTCAAGATTCACAACATCTTTCCGATAGGAAGGAGACCAGAATTGCACGCAATATTCCAACAGTGGCCTAACCAACGTCCTGTACAGCCACAACATGACCTCCCAACCCCTGGACTCAATACTCTGACCAATAAAGGACTTCCCTTCAAATAGCTGCCCCCATTTCCCAGCTCCTGCCGAATTTTGATATAATTAGCCTTGGCCAAGTTTGTAACTCTTCCCTGAGAACCACTCTGATCCTTGTCTAAGAGTATTCTAAAACTTACAGATTGGTGGTCACTATTCCCAAAGAAACCCCTCACTGTGATTTCTACCACCTGGCCTGGATCATTCCCCAACACCAGTCCAATATGGCCCCTTCCCTAGTTGGACTATGGACATATACTGCTCTAGAAAACTTTCCTGGATGCTTCTTACAAATTCTGCCCCATCGAGACCTCTGACGCTAAGTGTATCCCAATCAATGTTAGTAAAATTAAAATCTCCCTGAATCCTGCTTTCAGGACCTCATCTCGTTTTTTACTTATATCATTGGTGCTTATATGCACCTCGACAACTGGCTGTTCACCCTCCTCCTTTCAGAATGCTCTGCAGCCAATCAGTGACATCCCTGACCGAACACCTGGGAGGCAACATCCGGGAGTGTCATTTTCAGCCACAGAACTGCTTATCTACTCACCTTATAATAGAATCCCCTATGACTATGGTCCTACAAGTCTTTTACCTGCCCTTCTGAACAGCAGAACCCGCCACAGTGCCATGACCCTGGCAACTGCTGCCCTCCCCTGGTGAGCCATCTCCCCCAACAGTATCCAAAACGGTACACCTGTTTTGGAGGGAGATGATTGCAGGGGTTGCCTGCACTGCCTTCCTACTTTTTTTCTGCCTTTTGGTCACCCATTCACTGTCTCCCTCAGCAATTCTAATCTGCGGTGTGACCAACAGTTTAAATCAAGAACATGCTCATCAGAGATGAGCTTCTGTAGGTCGGCCACATCATCCACATGAAGGATTTTGCACTCCAAAGGCAATAAGCTGCAGCCAGCTGAGCATAAAGGCCTACACCAAAGGACATCCCATTCCCCAATGCAATAACCTCTGAAAGCTACTGTCAAAGCCTGCAAGCCTTTAAAAGAAGGGTTAAAAACAAACTGGACAGATTGAATACAAAAATGTGCACCACCTTGTAATTTCAACATTTGAGGAAACCTGAATAAAGTCCTCACAGAACAAACAAGTACACCACAAAACCAGTGCCTTCAACCACCACTCCAACAGTGACTTCATGAATTGTGTTTGCAATCAGATTTACAAATGAAAGTTTAATATAAAATCAGATGTGAGGCTCTACAAACCTCGATGGTGAATAAAGTTATCTTTCAAAACAACAGAGATTTTTAAAAATCTCAATATTTTTCCTTGCTCACAGCTGGTTGCTCGATTTTCCTAGTCATGCTGCCTTACTTCTTCCATGTCATTATTCCCTTAATAATAATATTTAATCTCAACTTGTTCTTTGTAGCTTTTATTTGCCCTGCTCATCTTGTTTACTAATTTGACTTACTTATCCTTTTCTTATTTATCTGTTTTGTCAATTCATTAGCTTGTTTCTTGTTTAGGTATAGCTTTTAGAATAACTCCTGTCCTCCTCCTCACAACTCGTGTCAATGTCCTGTAAAGTGGGATTAATTCTCTTACTGACAAAGCACCTTCACCCAGCTTGTTATTGAACTGCTTTATTCAGGCCTTTTTGTTGCTATGCTGTTGCCTCCCATGCGGACTGTGATGATTTGCTGCTCTCCTTTCCTTTCTGTGCTTTATTCATCTTTCCGAAATGTATGTTTCTATAACCATTCTATTTATTTATCCTTTAACCTTTTGTATATTAAGATTTCACTGATGCTGAAGTTTTTGCAAAGTGCATTTGACCCATTTGATGATTCTCTGTGATTATCCAGCTCATGCACCTAATCGGGGGAGGGGAGGGGGGGGGGGGAGAGAAAATAAATCTATGCTATGGTCTTTCATTAGTTTGTCAATTCTCAGAATAACTTAGTGGATCAGTGCACACTCATAACTGCTTCTGCATCCAGACTGCTAAATTTCTTTGTCAGATGTTTTACTAATAACAGACATGTCAGTTTGACACACAGTACAATCATGTCACCATCTGATAATCTCAGGCGAGTTTAGTCAGAACCAAAGTGTCAGTCAGGTGTTTATCTTTGCCTTAAATGCAGTTGTATGTCAATCGATGCGCAATCTGATTAGTTTCCTATTATTTTTATATCCAGTGTTTCCACCTGAGGTCCCATTGTTTCCAACTCACGAGGAATTATCATCATAAATTGGACATTTTTTAGACTGAAGTGGAACTTTACAATTTGCATTCTTGTTACCCAAAGCCATAAAGTATAAAATAAATAAACCCACAGTGCAATTACTCAAGAGCCCCCCATTACCAGTTAAGAGCTGATGAGAAATGTTTATTTTAAAAGCACTATTCAAAAATTACTCACGTTCTTAAAAAAAAGTTTTGAAGAAGTTATTAATTGCATTTTCTTGTCACTGCTAGGTGTACTGTGATGTGGACCCAAAACGCCAGGCTCTAACCCAAGCAAATGCTGAGTTAGCAACAGCTACTGAAAAGTTGGAAGCAATCAGGAAGAAACTTTCAGTAAGTACTTCAGAGCAACAAGCTTAGTCTTTTAAGTAAATATTGAACAACAATATGCCTGAAATCCACTAAAACTTGAGATAGCTGCTTCAAATGAGGGAAAGGTCACTGTCTAAAGCTCTTCAGCCATCGTGCACTCAGATGCATTGGAAACTAAAAATTTCCGACTGTGTACATTTGATAGTTAATGACAATAGCAAATCTTAATTGTAGTTATAGTGAGTAACATACAATTGTGAAAGGAACCGAATTGGTTTGCACTTTACATGATCAAGGTGAAAGTGCAAAATGCATATTGAAAAATATTTGTTTTTAAAAGTATATTTTTGTGAAGATAAACAAAATTTGATCAATCAAACCTATTCCTTCCATAGACAGTATCCAGTTTACATTATTATATTTTGAAATTCATTCAGGTTCATGAGGTAAAAGCTTGAAAAAAAAGAAAGTTATTCCTTGTCCTGAGACAGAGGAGAATAGGGAAATAAGGAATTGGGAATGAAAATAGGAGCTAAAAGTAGAATAAGACTAATTTGAAAATACCAGTAGAAGTAAAAGCCATCTCAAAGGTACAAAAGAAGTTGACATTAAATCTTTCATTAAAACCTTGACTTCGTTCAAAATCTTCAAAGAAGTAATGGAGGAAAATTTAGAGAAAGAAATGACAGCAACAGGTGAATTATTTTTCCTCAAAATGGGATCTTGAGACCTTTTTGCTACTACCACACAGGATATCTTAAGACTTGAGGATGTCTGGCCATTGTTTTAAACAGATTGAAAATCGTATGGTTTTTGCACGCAGTTTCCCAAAAGGTGTTGCCAGAAGGCAAGCATGCAGCTGGAAAATATATTTGCATGTTGTTAGATAATAGCAATAGAAATGATTTTGCATGTTACATAAAACTTGAGTTGAGAGATATAGTGCTGTCTGGAAATCAAGACTTTTGATCACTTTTAAATATGAACAGATGTTGGCAAAAGAAAATAATGGATGCGTAATACTGATGGACAGTGATTCTGAATCTACAGTTCGTAATACTGATGAAACAGTGAGCATGTCTGTTGATTATCTAAGGAATGCATCTATAGGTATAATTATGATACATCTTCACAGTGTGTAGTCTCCACAGATAATCACAGCTTTTCAATTTTACCATTAAAGCCTTGGTGACTAAATTAGGTCAGGTACTGCTGAGTCATAGATGTTTTCCTCTTTATGTAACTGGAGTGTCTAATTAACAGAAAGTAATTTTGACTTTTGGCATTGATTCTCTTCTTTCTGTAAGGGAGCAAGATCTGCACCCACTACTTGTGTTTGCTTCTGACTTCAGTTCCTGAGCTCAGGGTCTTTGACAGAGTAAAAATACTGGAGTACCTTACAACAGCAATGACAAATGAAAGGGTTGGGGTGGGGTAGGGAGCGGAAACAGTTAAAAGATGGTTTTAGTGTTAATGAAACTCTTGTTTCGATGAAGCATTAAGATTAAGTGAAAGCAAAACAGTACTGAAATTTAAACCACTGCCCACATCAAATCCATTCCTGATGCATCACAACCTATTGTACAAATTCTTCAGCTACCCTGGAAAGCTGAATTGACAGTAAGATACAGTTTCCGACTACAAAAAAAGGCACTAATCTTCTTGAAATTATAAAGAAGTAAATGTCAACAAATGATTTTATTTAAGACTACTTCCAGGCATCAGGGTTTCTAACCATTGTATAAATGAAAATCATAGCCTGTGTGTACACTTTCCCATAAGGTGCTCAGAGGAGTTAAGTGTGCGACTATATACTGCATTTAATGACATTAAATATAGGTATCTAATTACATTGCAAGCATTTCTCTGATCAGTACTGAATGCATGGGCAATCTTTTAGCAAGAAAGTTTGTGATTTAAGATTTTCAGCATCTACAGTATTTGACATCCTCTTATTGTGACAGAAGATGATCATTCAAGCTATTTGAATAATTAACTACCTGGACATTTTATTGTACTTTCTATAGCAGCAACGACTTTGTTACACCTACTGAACCCAGCCTATTTGGTCTCTGGTTGCAGAACTGATCCCTTTTTCTAATTTATTGTTTCTTATCACCTGATTTTAACTCCTTGTATGTTTTTCTATCAACACAAAAATGCAAGTTGAAAATTTAGTAAAGGCAAAAAAAATCCGATTTCAAGTTATTTGAATGTGAAGGTTTTCTTTGTCACGTGAAGTTATTCCACTTTTCTTTCAGTACGTTGTCTTTCTTTCCAAATATTTTCTCGATTTGGTTTTATCCCTGATCTGTTTTCATAAACTTTTTACCTGTTTGCAATATTTGTGAAACACAAACCACATTGCTTCTTTGATTCAGTAAGATCTGGTCACTAATAAATTTGTCTTCAACTCGAGAAAGCCACTTATACCCATGTGTACAGTTTTGACTTAACTAATTTTTCTCAACATTTCCCAGCTAAGCAAGCTTCTAATTGGTGCTCCTTGGTATATTCTTCAGCTAACTCCTCCTGAGGACGAGAGCAACAATCAGGAGAGGGTAGGAGGTTGGAGCATTGGAGGCAGTGGACGTTACCAATTATAGCCTGGGTAGACAATGGTGGTGGTTGACATAAAAGAAGGTTTCCTTTGCTCAGTGGTGAGGTGGATGAGGAGTGTGCGGATGGTGGGTGTGTGACGGCAAACATTTCCCTTATACCATCAGGTTTTCTGACCCTTCAAAACTTGACTATAGTTGTTAAATTTAAATCAAATTCCCAATTACATTGTGGGTGCCACTTAAATATGATATTAATATATCCTGCCTCATGAGGGTAAGAAAATTTGTGGCAGTTGCAGAGATGGCATTTTGGAGATGCATTCTCTGATAACAATGTTTATATTGCCTAGCCTCTATCCATCCACTTTCTCCTTCACATCACTAGGTCAGGGTTAATATTAAAGCTAATGTGTTTGGATTTTTTTTTGTTAATCTTAATCACAGTACTTTTTCTTAAGATTTCCATGGTATAAATGATTAAAGCAGACAATGATAACTTGAATGATAAAATGCACTTGCAGCCTTGATACTTGTGTTATGTAACAACATTGCTGTTCAGAACAACAGGACACTTGTCAGCAATCTTCAATCTCTTAATCTTAAACAAAGCCACTTAGCACAATTTTCTCCTGCTCTGTAAATTGTGAAAAATTGCAATTGTCTAGTGAAGCCTGAATAATTAGGATGACTACTGCATTATGTGAGAGACAAAATACTGACTGCTTTGATTCTAATTTCTGTTTACTTTGGTTTTCTATTTGAACTTAAATTACTGTAATTCATAAGATTAGTGATATGATTTTGCTCCACTCAATCAAAAGAGCTTATGAATACTTTTCTTACTACTTATTTATTCCTATTTAAATCCTCCTTCTACATCCTCATAAAATATAAAAAATATTTTTAAGAATGTTGTTGTTAGGCATAAATGCAAGCTTTCAATTATTGTTTCAACTATAAATTAAATATTGTTTTGCAAGCGAAAACTTAATGTTTCTTTCTCTGTCAATAGGATCTAGATGCTAACCTATACAAACTCACTGCCAGTTTTGAAAAAGCCACAGCAGAGAAGATACGATGTCAAGATGAAGTTAGTCGAACCAACAGGACAATTGAACTCGCAAACCGACTTGTCAAAGGGCTTGAGGTAAGACAATACCTTAAAACATAAGAATAGGAAAATAGAATGTTATTAATGAAAATGAGGTCATTCGTCCAAATAAGACTTAGTTTTCAGTCACTTTTATCTACGTTGCTTCCTTTGACCTCTTCTCTCCTATAAAATATCTAGTAGTCTCTTTATTCTACTTTTTATTATCCACAGCTTAATTGTTTTACTCTTAGGTTGTGCACAGCACTGACAAGACACCTTCTTGCCATTTCTAGCAGTCGTAAGGGCATTTGGAGTACTATAGGATGAGACCCTTACTCCAATAAAACTTGAGTCTATTTGAACTTGGAACTGAGTTCAAATAGCCTTGTTGATTTCAGGTTTTCCAATTTTTTTCTGTCATATACCATCCCCTTTCCCCAATCAGTAAAATTGGGGTCTGTCAGAAAAGGGATTGGGTTGAAAATGGATTCCTATTATCATTTGGTTATAAGAACATAACATTAGAACATGAGAAATAGGAGTAGAAATAGACCATTTGGCCCTTTGAGCTGGCTCTGCCATTCAATAAGATCATGGCTGATCTTTTTGTGGCCTCAGCTCCACTTGCCCTCGCTCTCACTGTTACCCTTAATTCCTTTATTGTTCAAATCTATCTTAGCTTTAAAAACATTTGCTGAAGTAGTGTCAGCTGCAAAGTTTGATGCACTACACATGGTCCCCAACTCCAAATCATCTATTTAAATTGTGAATAATTGCGGTCCCAACATTGATCCCTGAGGCACATGACTAGTTACTGATTGCCATCCAGAATAGCACTTGTTTATCCCCACTCTTTGCTTCCTGTTAGTCAACCAATCCTCCATCCATGCTAATGCTTTACCCATAATGCCATGCATCCTTATCTTATGCAGCAGCCTCTTCTTTGGCACCTTGTCAAAGGCCTTTTGGAAATCTAGGTACACCACATCTACTGGGTCCCCGTTGTCCACCGTGTTCATAGAATTCCAAATGATTAGTTAAGCATTACCTGCCTTTCTTGAAACCATGCTGCATCTGCCCAACAGGACAATTTCTATCCAGGTGCCTTGCTATTTCTTCCTTAATAACAGACTCAAGCATCTGCCCCACTACAAAAGTTAAGCTAACCGGTCTATAATTCCCCATCTTTTGTCTACCTCTCCTTTCAAACAGTGGCATCACATTTGCTGGTTTTCGATATTCTAGAACTGCCCCAGGGTCTACTGAATTTTGGAAAATTACCATAAGTGCACTTACTATTTCTCCCACCATCTCTTTTAGTACCCTGGGATGCATTCTGTCAGGGCCAGGAGACATGTCTATCCTTAGCTCCTTTATCTTGCCCAACACTACTTCTCGCGTAATAATGATTGTTTTCAGGTCCTCAGCTACCTTCATCTCTTTGTCAATTATTGGCATGTTATTTATCTCCTCCATTGTGAAAACCAACACAAAAAACCAGTTCAATGCTTCAGCCATTTCTCATATCCCATGATTAAATGTCCCTTAGAACAAAGGACAAAGAAAATTACAGCACAGGAAAAGGCCCTTTGGCCCTCCAAGCCTGCACTGATCCAGATCCTCTATATGAACTTGTCGCCTATTTTCTAAGGATCTGTATCCCTCTGCTCCTCATTCATGTTCTGTCTAGATATTTCTTAAATGATGCTGCTGTGCCCACCTCTACCACCTCAATGGCAATGCATTCCAGGTACCCACCACCCTCTGCACAGAATTTGCCGTGCATATCTCCCTCAAACTTTTCCCTTCTCACCTTGAACCTGTCACCCCAGTAATTGAGTCCCCCACCCTGGGAAAAAGTTTCCTGCTATCCATCCGATCTATACACCCCATGATTTTGTCGACCTCAATCAGGTCACCGCCACCCCCCCCCCCCCAACCTCTGTCTTTCTCATGAAAATAATCCTAATCTACTCAACCTCGCTTCGTAGATAGTGCTCTCCATACCAGCTGCTGAACCTCCTTTACACCCTCTTCGGAGCATTCATATCCTGGTATTGGATTTTAACTTCACGCTCTCCATCTGTATTCTAAATTCAACCATTCTGTGATCGCTCCTTCTAAGAGGATCCCTAACTATGAGGTCATTAATTATTCCTGTCTCATTCCACAGGACCAGTTCTGGAATAACTTGCTCCCTCATCAGTTCCATTACATACTGTTCAAGAAAACAATTGTAGATACACTCAACAAACTCCTTCTCAAGGTTTATCCTGACTGAGCTGGCTTGACTAATCATCATGTAGATTAAAATCCCCCATGATAATTGCCATACCATTTTTACTGGCGTTAGTTGTTTCTTTGTTTACTGCCCGCCCCAATGTGATGTTATTATTTGGTGGCCTGTACAGTATGTTCATCAGTGACTTTTTCTTCTTAGAATTTCTAATTTCCACCCAAATGGATTCAACCTTACTCTCCATAGAACCTGTATTATCCCTCAGCATCGCCCTGATGTGGTCCTTGAATATCTGAGTTACATCTTCTCCCTTACCTTCCTGTCTGTCCTTTCTGAATAGTCTGATACTGCTGGATATGTAACTCCCAGTCATGGCCATCCTGTAACCATGTCTCCGTAATGGCTACTAAATCATAATCATTCA
This sequence comes from Chiloscyllium plagiosum, assembly GCF_037043375.1. Classification (NCBI taxonomy): domain Eukaryota; kingdom Metazoa; phylum Chordata; class Chondrichthyes; order Orectolobiformes; family Hemiscylliidae; genus Chiloscyllium; species Chiloscyllium plagiosum. Next base: position 31,275,147 of record NW_028270143.1, on the reverse strand, counting down.
TGCTAATTTGCGCCATTAACTCATCAATCTTAATGTGAATGCTACAAGCATTCAAGTAAAATGCCCTTATGCTAGTTTTCATACCATCATAATATCCAAATCTCTAAAAATATCTCCTGAGTTAAACTTCCTTTTTACTTTTTTCATTGTCTGCTTTGTACTTAAATCCACCTGCACACATGCTAATCTACTGCTTACCTTTTTATGTACCATCATACTTCCTGTCGTTTTCCACTTCCCTCCACCCCCGACTCACTAATTTAAAGTCCTAGTGACCACCCTATTTATCCTTTTCCATAAGACCATAAGACCATAAGACATAGGAGTGGAAGTAAGGCCATTCGGCCCATCGAGTCCACTCCGCCATTCAATCATGGCTGATGCGCATTTCAGCTCCACTTACCAGCGTTCTCCCCGTAGCCCTTAATTCCTCTAGACAACAAGAATCTATCAATCTCGGCCTTGAAGACATTTAGCGTCCCGGCTTCCACTGCACTCCGTGGCAATGAATTCCACAGGCCCACCACTCTCTGGCTGAAGAAATGTCTCCGCATTTCTGTTCTGAAATGACCCCCTCTAATTCTAAGGCTGTGTCCACGGGTCCTAGTCTCCTCGTCTAACTGAAACAATTTCCTAGCATCCACCTTTTCCAAGCCATGTATTATTTTGTATGTCTCTATTAAGTCTCCCCTTAATCTTCTAAACTCCAACGAATACAATCCCAGTATCCTCAGCCGTTCCTCATATGTTAGACCTGTCATTCCAGGGATCATCCTTGTGAATCTCCGCTGGACACGTTCCAGTGCCAGTATGTCCTTCCTGAGGTGTGGGGACCAAAACTGGACACAGTACTCCAAATGGGGCCTAACCAGAGCTTTATAAAGTCTTAGTAGTACATCTCTGCTTTTATATTCCAATCCTCTTGAGATAAGAGACAACATTGCATTCGCTTTCTTAATCACGGACTCAACCTGCATGTTTACCTTTAGAGAATCCTCGACTAGCACTCCCAGATCCCTTTGTGCTTTGGCTTTATTAATTTTCTCAACATTTAGAAAGTAGTCTATGCTTTTATTCTTTTTGCCAAAGTGCAAGACCTTGCACTTGCTCACGTTAAATTCCATCAGCCATTTCCTGGACCACTCTCCCAACCTGTCTAGATCCTTCTGTAGCCTCCCCACTTCCTCAGTACTACCTGCCTGTCCACCTAACTTCGTATCATCGGCAAACTTCGCTAGAATGCCCCCGGTTCCCTCATCCAAATCATTAATATATAATGCGAACAGCTGTGGCCCCAGCACCAAACCCTGCGGGACACCGCTCGTCACCGGCTGCCATTCTGAAAAAGAACCTTTTATCCCAACTCTCTGCCTTCTGTTAGACAGCCAATCCTCAATCCATCCTAGCAGCTCACCTCGAACACCATGGGCCCTCACCTTGCTCAGCAGCCTCCCGTGTGGCACCTTATCAAAGGCCTTTTGAAAGTCTAGATAGACCACATCCACTGGGTTTCCCTGGTCTAACCTACTTGTTACCTCTTCAAAAAATTCCAACAGGTTTGTCAGGCATGACCTCCCTTTACTAAATCCATGTTGACTTGTTCTAATCAGACTCTGCTCTTCCAAGAATTTAGAAACCTCATCCTTAATGATGGATTCTAGAATTTTACCAACAACCGAGGTTAAGCTGATTGGCCTATAATTTTCCATCTTTTGCCTTGATCCTTTCTTGAACAAGGGGGTTACAACAGCCATCTTCCAATCATCCGGGACCTTTCCTGACTCCAGTGACTCTTGAAAGATCTCAACCAATGCCTCTGCTATTTCCTCAGCCACCTCTCTCAGAACTCTAGGGTGTATCCCATCGGGGCCAGGAGATTTATCAATTTTAAGACTTTTTAACTTTTCTAGCACTATCTCTTTCATAATGGCAACCATACTCAACTCAGCCCCGTGACACCCTTTAATTTTTGGGATATTACTCATGTCTTCCACTGTGAAAACTGACGCAAAGTACTTGTTAAGTTCTCCTGCTATTTCCTTATCTCCCATCACTAGGCTTCCTGCATCAGTTTGAAGTGGCCCAATGTCTACTTTTGCCTGTCGTTTGTTTCTTATGTACTGAAAAAAACTTTTACTATTATTTCTAATATTACTGGCTAGCCTACCTTCATATTTGATCCTCTCATTTCTTATTACACTCTTTGTTATCCTCTGTTTGCTTTTGTATCCTTCCCAATCTTCTGATTTCCCACTGTTCTTAGCCACTTTATAGGATCTCTCTTTTTCTTTAATACATTTCCTGACTTCCTTTGTCAGCCAAGGTTGTCTAATCCCTCCCCGGTTAATCTTTCTTTTCTTGGGAATGAACCTCTGTACAGTGTCCTCAATATATACCTACAAACTCCTGCCATTTTTGCTCTACTGTCTTCCCGGTTAGCCTCTGCTTCCAGTCTATTTTAGTCAGTTCCTCTCTCATGCCCTCATAATTACCTTTATTCAGCTGTATGTAATGGTTAAACTGTATTTAACCATTACATCCGATTTTGCCTTCTCTCTTTCAAACTCCAGACTGAACTCTACCATATTATGGTCGCTACTTCCTAAGGGTTCCCTTACTTTAAGATCTTTTATAGAGTCTGGTTCATTGCAAAGCACTAGGTCCAGAATAGCCTGCTCTCTTGTGGGCTCCATGACAAGCTGAACACTGGTTCCAGATCGGTTCAGGTGGAGACCATCCGCATCAGTACACATTCCTCCTGTTCCAAAACTGATGCCAATGCCTCATGAAATGGAACCCCTCTTTCCCACACCACTCCCTTAGCCACATGTTCACTTCTCTAATTTTTTTATCCCTGAGCCAATGTTATGTATGGAATAACAACATCCAGGTCAAAGTGTTCAGTGCCCCCAGCATTCCCCATTTTCTATAATCATTTCTCCTATTTCATTTCCTGAAAGACAGACATTTATTTGAACTACTGTCTTTTTTTACATATTTGCACAAGTTCTTGAATTGTTCTTACCACAGTGCAACTTCATTCTCAGAATAATTTTGCCTCTTTTACCAACCACTATCCTATGTCAGTTCAAGGCATTCACCCTAGCACTCCTGTACATGTGGACTAAAGCTCTCAAACTATCATCCTTAAGGTGCTCCTTAAAACCTACATCCTTGCCTTTGGTCACATGATCTAAAACCTACTTCTTTGGCTCAGTGTCAATTGTCTGTTCTGTAAAGCACCTCGGGAAGTTTTATCATGTTAAAGGTGCAATATTACGAAGCCTTTTTTTTGTCCATAATGTCAGATTTTGAAAACTGGGATCTGAAATTAATAAACCTGATTTACTCATTAATTAAGAGTAAACAAAATGTAATTTAACTTCATCACTGCTTACTTCACACTGTGTAAATAGCCATGTTTAAACTGTTTGCACTCACATGAGGTTAGTGGCATTTGACAGTGCTTTGAGCAAAATTTGCAATATGTTTGGTGACAAACTTGAAGTTGATCTCACAGCCTCTGCCTCCTTTACAATAGTGGATTTCAAATAAGTCAGCATTATTCCTTGCATGCCAAATATGACATATATGCCAGTAAGGCTTGGTGACAAAGATCCCAAGTTGAATATGCATAACCAGTGGAGTTTATCCTGAGTAATACAATTATGAGAAGAATGAATTTCACTAAGGGTGATGGAGGTACAGTAGGCTTCTGCTGAGAGTACATCATTTACAGACATAAATTGAATAATATAATTTGACCACTAGTAAATTTAATAATGTTTCTAATTTATTTAGATTAGTTAGCAGACTACTAATGACTCAGAACATTAATTATGGAGCTAGTTTGAGAGATGTTGCACATTTAAAACCTTTCAATGATTCCAAGACAGATGATTTTGTCTATATATCATAGGAAAGCATTTAGATGATAAATCACATGGAAGAACCCTAGTATATATTTAATCATTAACTTACTCCCAGGCCGAACAGCTGCTGAAAATTAGAAAGGGTCACCTTAGACTAAATGACATTATGTGCAATCTATAACACATTAGGATGAAATTATAGTGATTTTTAACTGTCTGAAATTTTATTGCTATACATGGAGTAGCTCCTAAACCTTTGTTGCTAAAATGTCACAAATGATAAATTATGTAGAGATAACATGTTAAAAATTTTACAGCTCTGACTAGAGTCCACATTGATGATTAGTTAATATTTTCACTAAGCTTTCAACACCACTTACAGGTTCCATATGAATAGTTTACTGGTTATAGTGACTAACCAGTGGTGACAAAAGAATGGATTAACCAAAGTACATCTTTTACAAATAAATTGCTTCACAACAGGATTGTTCTTAAAGATTTATTGAAATAGGTAAAATTGTACAGATTAAAAAGAATGAAAACAGTGTCAGAAAAAAATTATTGACTTTGATTTGCATATTTTTCAAGACTCAAGGTGAGATGAGAGAGATTTTAAAAAGACATAAGAGGCAAATTTATTTTACCCAGAGGGTGGTTTGCATGTAGAATGAATTTCTTGAGGAAGTGGTGGATGCAGGTACAATTACAACATTTAAAAGACATTTGGATAGATACATAAATAGGAAAGGATTGGAGGGATATAGGCCAGGAGCAGGCAGGTGAGAGACTAGTTTGGGATTATGTTCGGCATGAACTGGTCTGTTTCCATGCTGTATGACTCTGAATCGATAAATAAAATTTACAATTGCACACTCCGTTCCCGAAGTTAGTTCATTTGAATTCTCCAAGGTTACTTTCCAGTTTTAAGAATACATTTGGAATTTTTAAATGTTAGCTATGACATAATATTTTCACAAACTAATTATCAATGAGACATTGACGGTTATATTTACATATTCAGAGTCAAAAATTTAGTCTGTATTACTTTGGAATAGATTTCATGATTTAATGCATTTCTTGTAAGAATTGTTATTTCTGTTAACTCTATATTATATTATTCACTACAAACTTGAATATGTATTTTATGATAAAACATAAGGTAAATCAAGGAACTAGTTCTTGCTTTTAGCTTTCATGACACAATTAATCATTTTCTGTGTGCACATGTATAGTCTAATATACATAACAATTAAGGTCATTTTTCACAGAGTCAGGATGATTCTTTAAAAGTATTGAGTGGGATGTGGATGCAAAAGTTCTATTCCCATTTCTGACTACCATTTTTTTGCCAGCAGAGGGAAGACAGCAGGGCATGATTCACATGGGCTGGAAACCCAAACACATCAGGATTGTTGTAACCTAGTGCTGAATTCAGATACATGCCGTTTTGGCTGTCCAAAAACTTAATGGTTTTTTTATTTAATCTATTTTTCTAATCAATGTGTTCAGAGATGATGTTACACATTTCTGGAGCAGGTGATACTTGAACTCTGGCCTCCCAGTGCAGGGATGGGGGTACTACCATTGCAGCACAAGAGGGCCTAATAAACTTCATGTCAGAGTCACAAATTGATAAAGTAGTCACGAAGAGCAGATAAGGTCTGGTTAAGTGTCTGAATTATTTTTAATTCAGTATTTTATAAATATAATTAAAGCAGTCTTATGCTATCAGTGAGAGTGAAAACATCCTGCTGAATTAATTTGGTTGAAAGCTGTATGGTCTAACCCAGGAAAATGATCTATCATTCAGCTTCAATAAAGGTGTTCATTGACATTTATCACATTGTCATTTATATTATTTAGTTTGCTTGACCAAGTTTTCAGAGCTGTCATTATGTCAGTTTCTAAATTCACAGTTTGATAATTTAAAGAGGCTATTAAAGGATTTGCTGTCTTTGATGGGGTTTGAATGGATATTTTTTGTGAAATTAACCATTTGATATTTTAAATTCAACATTAAAATGCCCTACCTATCAGCAGTTAAAGCACAGAGTTCTTGGTCTCATCTTTCATCTCAACACACCGCTAACTATCCTGAGGAGGACTCCCTGTAATTGCTTCTCTCCTGTAGGTGCTTGGTTTCTTGTCATTTTCCCTACAACTGTCCTTTCCAGTTGATTGGGACTGACCAAGGAGAGGGTTTCTTCTGGAACAGAAGATTAGCTTATAACTATCAGCCAGTGTGGCTTCCTGCTTTGACCCAACCACTGTCCTTTGAGTTTATTCTTTTTCCTCAAGGAAAATTATTTCACAGAATCTTTTGTAAGTGGTTTCTGTCTTAAGTGCCCACACCCACACTTCAAAGACAAGTAGTTTAAGCCTTTGAAATCCCAGATATGGCCAGCCATTTCCTAAAGATGCAGAACTTTTGACATTACACCTCCGGCACTAACTAATTGGTACTAACTCTAGATAGCTTTTTATTAACTACTTCATAATCAGTGGCACTTACCACAGGCAAGAGGGAATAAATCTTGTGTCCTGGCCCTAAAAGCTTACTCTGCAGCAATAAGGACCAGTGTTAGACTAGCCATTTTCACCATGTGCCATCCACTCAAAGAGATGAAGAAACCTTCTACCTGTGCTTCCTGAAACATAGGAATTAAATGAGCAAACTAATCCTCAACTCTGCTCCAATGGTGTTTTTATAAGAGAAAGTGAGGACTGCAGATGTAGGAGATCAGAGTCGAAAAGTGTGGCGCTGGAAAAGCACAGCAGGTCAGGAGCATCCGAGAAGCAGGAGAGTCGACACTCCAGGCATAAGCCCTTTATCTTCCGTCATGTCTTCATGAGACAGAGTAGGTTTCCTACTCCTCAATTCAAACTGTCATAGTTCAAACTTCTTTCCTGGCAGTCTTGCTTCAATTCACTCTCTTCTCTCCTTCATCCTTTCTCTTCTCTATCTCTCCCTCTCTGTCATTTGTCCTCTTTTTCATGAAAGTTTAATTTCCATTTCTCCAACTTTAATCTCTCTATTTTGCTATTCTATCCATTTCATCATCCTCAGTTTCCAACTGTTGGCCAGCCCTTTACATTTTTGGGTTTTCTGGCTTTAGAGTGAATTTCTAAGTGCCTCACTAAATCTTTTACCTATCTGAGGGACAGAATATTTCTTTCCTCATCCGTAACTTTTAATCCTGCCAGGAACACACTGGCATTTCTATATTGTAGTAATGCAGACTCAGGAAAGCCTTTTGCAGCGTATTTTCCATTTAAAATGGTTTAAAAATCATAATTTACCTGTTCTAATTCTTTTGTTCCATCTCTGGGAACATACTGCAGGAGAAGCCTCAAATGTGCTGTGACAGACTGCCAGGTGAAGTTCCCCAGTTTGATACAGTTCCTGACAAGCTACCTCAAACTTTTAAGGTTCAGGTGGAGAGTGATGAACTGGCTACACTCCTTTATACATCTACCCGACCTACTGGTTTTAACAAGATTAATTTTAAAAGGACATCTCCCCCCTTCCCCTCTTTTCCCAGACCCAAATGAACTTAGCTTTTTTTAAAAGAATCCAATTTACTCAGGTTTTCTTGTACTGACAAAGAGTAATTTTGCTAATTACTCAATGTGAGAAGAATTAGTAATGCCACAGACATCAAAGATTAGCGGTGAGTGCAGAAAATAAAAATAAACAGATATACACACCTATCTCTAAATCTTTCACAAAGTAATGTGAGTTAAATGCTTGCTGCAAGGTTAACTGTTTGAGTAACATGTTTGCTAGCAGCTTGTACATTCTGTAGTGCAGAATTGTGGAGAACTAATGGGAACTTAAGCAAAGATTGATTTGGGGTTATTTATCTGTATTTAGAAAACTAATAGAATGAATAGTAAGGAAGCTTTGATAAGATTTCACAACTTTATTCCCCTCGAGCTGTATGTCAGAATCACAAATTTAACAATCCTTGACTTACTTGTCTCACTGGAAAACAAAACTCTCTCAATACTTTTTTTTATTTTCACTTCTTTTAAATAGGATGCATAAAGTTTGGCGATTAAGTGAAAGTAAATTTTAAAAAGTTGAGCTGCTGTTGCTATCTTTTTTCATTTTTTAAAAAGAGTTCATTATTTTAATGAGTAATACTGAAGTGAAAGATAATAGAAATTGTGGATCATGCAGCTTTAATAGTACTTAATGACAGTACTTAATTCTGTAAGACTGTCATGTACAGCTGTTTATAGTATTGTGGGAAACTGGGTCGTAACAAGTATAAGACTATCTCCATTACCCTAGCAACGTGGATAAAGACAAAACAATCAAAATATCTTGCAGTTCTGGCATAGTGTGGGGGAAAATTATGGGTTTAGTTTATGGACAAAGCTTAATATTAAATTGCTGTGCTACATATTTTTTCTGAAGTGTCAGTGAATCCTACATGGATAGATTCTGCTGTTAAACTTCTAAAGCTTGGAGCTGAGTTTTAAAATGATAGTAACTACATCATTTTTGGCATCTATATAATACAATGCCATGGTCTTATTCTGTTGCTAAGGTGAAGCTGTCCCTTTAAGACCACAAAATCTAACTGTTGCTCCGATAATTCCTGAGTTTAATGAAACAGAAACCAACGCTGAATCTCTGTTATATTTGAGCATATCCCATTATCGCATTATTTCTTTTAAATTCCTGTATGTATGGATAGGATAGTATAATCGGAACATGTTAAATTTGGATTGTTGCAAATTCAAGCCCACTCAATCTGACAAGCTTTGATAATTCAAAAACAAAATAAGGCCTTGATTTGTTTGAGAGATCCAGGGCTGGTGATTTATATTTATTTATTATTTAATAAATAATTTTTATTATTTATAATGAGAAGCAAATTGTGTAAAACGTGTTACCTTTTGCAGATCTATAATTTGCTTCATAAGGGAATAAATATTGTTCTCAATATTGCATTTTTAAGCAGAAAGATTTTAAAGTTGATGAGGCTCACAAAGCTAATGCAAAATTTGATTGCCCTATTTTACATCCATTATAGCTATTAAAGAGGTTTTTTGCTCTTAAACTACCCACAAGTTGTTTTTACAATCAACTGTTTTATGAATTAGTTTTTAGAGGCCAAAACAGTAAGGTCCAGAGTCACTGGAATGAAATGGCTTTTCAAGTTAAAACAAAAATACTGAAGTACTTGTTCTGAATGGCTGACTGATATCCAAAATGGAACTCAATGCCCCAGCCACATTATGAAAATCATTCTTAATTTTAGTGAAAACTAAGACCATAAGGAGCTCATCCATAAGCAAGAATCATAGGGTGCATTAAAAACACCAGGTGAATAGAATGCAGAGAAGGCCACATTGGAAAGGTTCCTGATGTCATGAGTACTATGTTAATGAAGCATTGCACTGTCCACACTTCAGCACTCACACTGTTAGTATGAGGCCAGTCAGCAGCTCAACAATCGACATTCAAGAGTCCAGTTGTATTCACAGCAGCCCCTTCTCATTCGCTGCTCACAGACGTGTGGATGTTTCATTGGAAAGGACTTTTCATTGCCTTAACAGAAAAAAATGAGGCAAAGTTACGCTACAAGATTGGATATCCCTGTCGTAACTTGCATATTTATACAAAATGGAAGACAGAAATTCAAAGATATTGATAAATTTTGGCATTGAGTGAATTCAATTACCCAAAGTTGTCAAATTTGATTTGGAACTTATTTCGATTAAAACAGTCAGTATTCATTTAACATATCCCTTTATTAAACTGACTTGCTGATTTCAAAAGTGAAAGTTAGCTTCAACAATAAAAATGTTATTGAATAATTTTATAGCATGTTATAACTAAGGCTTTTGTGTGAGGGTGCTGGTATATCATAAAGGAGCATTGTACTTTCCTGTTTTCTATCACCTCACAATATCAGTGAAACATTCATGGTTAGAAATGGAGCATTGTCTCTGAAAGATTCCAAATTTGGCTACCTAGTTGGGGTTGGAAGAATTATTTCATTGTTAAGTAATGCACCAAAAATGATTTGAAGATGAGTGGAAAAGTTCTGTTTTTCATATATTTTTGGTAACTTTTACTAGAATTGCTTTTGGCTGTGTATTCAGTAGTTAGGTAATTTTTGTCATTGTGTTAATAATATCAGTATATTATATCAAGAACAAAATCTTACGTTAATGCTCAAGAGATCTCCAGTAATATAAGAAGGCAGATTTGAAATTTTCTAATAAAATTGTAATAGTTTAATCTCCTTAAGATCTCTGCCTGAATCTAGTTTTTAGCAATTTTTTACTGAACTTCTCTAAAGTGCTGTGATTTGCCTGTGTGGGAATAGGGATTGAACTCTATACCATCAGAGTTGATCTGAACCATGTGCTAGCTATCCAACTAACTGGGCACCCAGTAGTTTTTTTTTCAGTGGTCATTGAGAAATATCATAGGAAATGAAATTATTTGCTTTTCCAAATTGAACTTTTTGATGAAAAGTAAACCAAATCAGTTTGTTAATAATTAATGATAATAGTTGATTGTTCAAGAAGTTAATTAATAGCTAATTAATAACCAAGATTTTTAAAATTTCTTCAGTCAGAAAATGTACGCTGGGCCCAATCTGTCCACCTCTTTGAAGCTCAAGAGAAAACCCTTTGTGGAGATGTGTTGCTGACAGCTGCCTTTGTGTCATATGTTGGATCCTTTACTAGAGGATACCGTCAAGAATTGGTTGAAGGCATGTGGCTTCCTTTCTTAAAATCATTGAAGGTATGTTTTCTTTTTTCTCTCCTTGTGTCAATTCTTAACTGCATATCCTTGAATGTTTCATGTAAAAATGGGAAATATGCTCAGACAGCATTGCTGTCACTGATACTATTATTTATCTTAGCAAACAGTTAATACATTTCAGTTACAAAATGCAATAGTAAATGGCAATTGTGCCACACTTACATGAATTCTCTCTGAGTTTCACAGACCATCAATTCAGAGTGAAGCCAATAGCTGAAGTTAACAGTTTGCCTCTCAGTGTACTTTTCATTAAAAATCTAACATTTATTTGTAATTCTGTTTAATTTAATTGAATGACTAAGCTAACATAGAATGTAAATCATAATGATGTGCTGTAAGATGCTTATGTTTTTGCTATTTTTCGAGCAGGGTTTATCATGAATAAGAAAAGAATTATGTTGTAGAATTCTCGATATATTCTCTCTGCAGAAATTGTGCAAGACTTTATCATCTCTCAGTCATAGAGAAAATGAAAAGCAAAAGCAAAGTAGAAAGATTTTCTGATTGGTGGAAGTCTCATTTCAACTGATTATCAAATGATAAGTTTTTTGAGAAATTAGCTTGAAGTGGCAGAGATCTTTTTATTTATTTTTGTGTGTTTGTAATGCCTGTATTTCTAGTCACTTTTTGTTCATCCAGACATGCATATTTAATTTGTCATTGCAAAAGCAATCAAAATTTAAGTTGGTCATAGAATGTCCAAAAGGCCTTTCATAAATAAATACAGTAAGTTCTCACCCACTTACAGTTGTGAGTCCTGACAATCTCAGTTTTGAATGAAACATTAAATGTTTTGGAGTTCACATAGCAATCAGTGTTAAAGCCAGAGGTAAGTTTCTTCAGAGAAAAAAATGTACAAGTTGCAATACTGTACCACACATGTACAATATTGTTTATTTCTAACTGAAGTAACTTGCAAAATAAATTAAATTGCTGAATATAATATAAATACTACATAAATTCAAACTATGTAAGGCTCATCAGCTTTACTTAAGCACAGAATTAAATAGCTTCTGTGTCTCACAGCACTCCTGAATCTCAGCTATTTCTCACTCTCTGCCTCTCTCACTGTACCTCTGCCTCATGTTTCAACTGATTAAAAGCCCTGTAACACAGACTTATACACTCCTTCTGCCTCTCTCTCTATCTCTCTTTTCTTTTTCCATGCCCTCTTTCATTTCCCATTCTGTGTCTCTTCCTCCACAACATGGCACAGATCAGCTCCTGATGTTAGTCAACTCTAAAGTGTGACTCAATGATGCACAACGAACATGTTACATATATGAAATCTAACCCAGAACTGAAAATTAATTCAAAGTAATAAGCCCTTAAGACAAAATTACGTTGAAATAAAATGACATCAAACGGAATGTCACAAAACGAGGTCTAATAACAAAGCAAGGCTGTTCCTGGAGAGGGAAGGAACTATTGGATAGCTTGTATTCACTCCTGTTCATGGAGCAGCAGAGTATCATCTAACAGGTCATCACAGAATTTCGATCAGCTTGACAAACCAATGTTAAGCTCATGATGGGTATTTCCTTTAATGTCATTGTATTAGAGCTGAAAAAGGTGAAAATAAAAGAAGGCACATCAACAATATCAGCTTGTGCTGCCATTAACTGTCCACATCCATTTTGCCATGAGTCCATGTTTTTAGGTTCTGTGAATACCTACCAGGCAATGATTGAGGATAACGACATGAAAACAGTTGCAGGGCTGTGGCATCTGCTGTAAGGGGACTTTCAAGTCAACTTTCACCATTGGGAAGGTACTGCCAGTGGCAGCCAAAGTCACTTTCCAGAGTTAGTTTTTTTTTGTGTTCAATTCTGTTCAAGTGGGACTACTTACATATTTCAAATCAGGCGCATTAAATGTCACTGCTGGGTTAGCATTTACATTTTTCTCCCAATGAACAGTATTAGAAGCATTACATGTTTTGTGAAATTTAGGTATGCAAAGTACAAAGTGGTTAATGTCAATGATGTTTTGCTCCTCCCTAGCAGCACTGCCCCTTCCAAGTCCTTCTCAGAAAATGTGTGTAACGACAATAAATCTAATATTATAACAGTAGAGGCAAGCTGGATGTAGAAGGTGATCAAATATTTTTACAACCAATTTATTTACAGTGCAGGCATTAATCTCCTTTTGAAAAGGAGGAGCACTGCTGAAGGGAAATTTAACATAATCTTTTGATCATTTTGGTAAAATGCTATAGATTAATAATTGGACCGTCTTTTTGTTTTTTTTGCCAAGGAGGGGCCATGAGCTATCACCTGCCGACACCTGTTCGAATGAGCGTTCGCAGCTAATCAGTTTAGTGTTGCCACCTCGTTTACCTGATTGTCGTGTCGAACCAAATATCGCCTGTGCTTCCGGCTGCCTCAGTGCTTAGCAGGGTGCCAAGCAGCCGTTTTCTAATAACATATTGTGTAGACAGCCTTCTGTTCTTAAGGAGAATTACAGGACGCTGCTGCCAAATACTATTTTTGCAGTTGTAAACAAGGAAAATCATTCACCAGTGCAGAAGGAGGGTTGCAGGGTCAATGTTGTGATACTGAGGTATTAGTGGCAGACAGGAGAAGAGGTGCCCGTGTTCCATGGGGAGCCAAGAGACTTTCAGGAACCACCGTCGGAAAGGACTGCGATACCACAGAAGTCGATAGCTTGCATCTAGATTGCATGACCTCGCAAAGATCCACCACACCTCTAATTCTCAAACATAAATCAGTGATTTTGATACTAAGGATTCATATCTAACATCCAGATGTTCTGTTTAGTCCTCACACCCATTCAATAATCCCAGGCTCATACCAGCTTTTGCTGCTTCCATCTAGTTCCAGCTAGTCAGCTTTGTCAGTTCCATCACTCGAACCCAGTGCTTCATAATCACTGATAATCAGCCCTCTTCTTTGCGCTACAAGACAGCAGAAAGAAACAGAGCGGGGAACAACATTGCCTTTCAACAGAGGAATTGGCTCACCACGTTAAGGTGCATCAAACACAACTGAAAGCATTGAGAGTGACTGAATGTTCCCAACTCTCAGGCCACTCTCATCCAGCAATCCAGCTACCCGCACCATTCATTCACCCCAGCCTTCCTTTTCTGATGTCCTGCATTCTGATACCCAAGGACTATCACATCACACTCAAGGGAAGAAGACAGGGCAACATCACACCACTGTCACTTAATCTGACACTCAGCACCACCAACTCCAGCATAAATTGGCACAGTGTGTATCTTAAGAGCTTCTATAAAGGACGAATCTTCATAAACAATGCTTAAAATGTAGTTATCATTGAACTTGTCCATCTCCCTTCAGTTGTCAGGCTCCTCTAGTCCTGCCATGCCTATCCTGCAGCCATTATATTAACAAATTGGTCACATAGTAAGCATGTGGTCTCATGAACGTATTTTTTTTTTAAATTTGGGTTTAGTCCAGGCAATTTATGTACAAGTTTCAGGTTTTTGATATTTTAACATACCTCACCTTCCCCTCCTAATTGTGGAATAAAATTATCCCAGAGCAATAGAAGATTCATGCCTGTCTTCATGCATACAATCTCAAGATCTACTTTTGATGTATGGATACTCTCACATAGCATACTGCTATTCAATTAAAACCGAACTAATAAACAGCAAAAATAAACCTTGCAGAAAAAATCCTTGATTAGTTTATTGAAAAATGTGAACTTGCTGCACAGTAAAGAGAAAACCTTATGTTGATCTGTGTGTTTGTTTTGGTGATCCTTCAGGTTTCTATACCAATAACAGAAGGTCTAGATCCTATAGCAATGTTGACTGACGATGCTACAATTGCAACCTGGAATAATGAAGGCTTGCCTAGTGACAGGATGTCAACAGAAAATGCCACTATTTTGACCAACTGTGAACGCTGGCCACTCATGATTGATCCACAGCAACAAGGGATCAAGTGGATTAAGAACAAATCTGGAAGTGAGCTGAAAGTTATCCACATAGGACAGAAAAGGTAAATGGCCTGAAGATAACTTAAATGGATGACTTTTGTGAAAAAGAAAATAACATTTTTAATTTAAAATATGTTCATTCTGTTCTTACAAATTCAAATGTGATTTGTGAATCTTATTTTTAAAGTTATTTAGACATCATTGAGCATGCACTAAGTTGTGGTGATACCATACTGATTGAAAACCTGGAGGAAACAGTTGATCCAGTTCTCAATCCAGTACTTGCCCGCAACACAATTAAAAAAGGGAGGTAAGTGTTCTGATTAACTAACTTGTCAATAACTTACTTATCAGGCAACAATTCTAAATACAATAACTTACAGAGTGTCTTGATACCTGCTGTTAGTCATTTGCCGTCTACAACTGTGACTTAATGGAATCTTTTCTCTCTGCCTTCTTTATCCATGGTATAATTGTCTATTTTGTGTAAAACAGAGGATGAAGTGCCCCATTATAGCAAGTTCTTGTTCTCTTGCACTTTACATAAAATTTGAGGGATTTGTTAAGGAGATGGAAAGGGCAGCAGAATTCTGCCTGAAATAGAGAGGGGAAAAAATCAGAAGCCACATTACCAAAATAGCAAGTCATAAATATAGAAATATTAGATAGAATAGCTATATTGAATTTCTCAGAATAAGACATACATGCAGCCTATGCTAGCATTGGTTTAGTTAATAGCACTCTCATCTCTGATTCATATGGTTATGGATTCAATTGGTTCAAGTACCACTCTGGGACTCTAGCGCAAAAATCAAAACTAACAATCGGGTGCAATACTGAAGGAATACACTATTGGAGATATAGTTTTTCAGATGAGACATTAAACTGAGGCCTCATTTGCCTTTTCTTGTGAATATATAAGGTCCCGTGACACATTTCAAAGAAGAGCATGGGAGTTACCTCAGAATCCTAGCCAGATCAATATTTATGACTCAAACACCACAAAACAGATCACTTGGTCATTATCACACTGCTATTGGTTGGAGCTTGTTGTATGGAAGTTGGCTGCTGCCTTTCTAACATTGCAATAGTTATTGCACTTTAAAAGTAGTTAATTTGCTTTAGGACTTTAGGTGCTTTAGTTATGATAGACACCATGTAAATACAAGTCTTTCTGTACTTTCTTGCATATATTCCACATTATTTCGTAGGATACAATAATCTGTTTACCATCCATAAGAAGAGATGAACACTAAAGTAAATAATGATAAATTGTACAATAAGATACTAACCTGGTATGAATAGGCTTGTGTTATGACTGTACTGGGCAAGATGACAGTTTAAAGGCCACAGAGAATGATTGAGTACTTGGGTCTTTTAAAATGCATTCTGATAAGGATATGTGACAAAATAATGGAATTATTCCAGCACAGAAGGAGCTCATTTGGCCCATCATGGAATGCTCTTTTGCTAAAAATAAAAGCTCATTGAGCTCCACCTCCTGCATTTTCCTCATATTGCTATTATCCCAGCTGCAGGTAATAATGGGCAAGTCAGATCCAAAAGTGAAACCTGACTTGATAGATAATGAGTTTTGTTTTTGCATTTTGGTTCTTGTGGTGGTCAGTCATAAACCTATTCACACGAGGCTAGCAATGTACTTGTGTTAAACGAACGTATTTAGAGAAAAGTGCAGAAGTGAAATGGTACTTTATTGTTGCCTAGCTCTGACCAAGTAGAACTGACTTTGACCCTTCTGGGACATACCTTCTTTCCAGCCATAATGTTCTCCTTTTTGTTAACTGATACTCCATCTTCTTTCTTTCCTTCTTTATCTCTTTATCTTTCCTGAACTTGTACCCAGTGATATTCGGTACCTAGTCCTTCTTTGATCCATGTTTCTGTTGCCACTGTAATATTGTATTCGCACATACCTAACGGCACCTGCAGCCCATCAAACTTATTTACCATGCTTTTCATGTTCTCATGCATGCATGGTAGCTTAGACTTTGTTTCATTCCCTCTTCCTCTGACTGTATGTTGTATACTATTTCAAACTCCAGTACTTTGTGTCTCTCAATTATGTTTTTTATACATATTTCTTACTATTTCTTACTATACATTTTCTTACTATTTTTCTGTACCCACATCCCTGCCACATTGATTTAAATCTCCCCAGTAGCTCAAGTAAATTTCCCTCATTTTTGGGTACAAGCCACTTTCAATGGACTGCAAATATTTGGGTCTTGGTCCAGCACTAAATTGAATATACAAGTGGAACACATTTTGTGTACAGACTTTGATACCAGGTATTTGATCAATCACCTTGTTATTGGTCATGTCATTTATTGATCAATTTTTTTTTAGCCTCCTTCTGTGTGTTCCCGGGTGACTCTGTGTGGCTGCTTGTGTTCTTTCAAAAACAGAATGCTGCCAAAATAGTTAAGAAACATTGCAATTGTGTTACTTTGCTAAAAAATAAATACAAATGCTTCCTGCTAAGTGTTTCACAAGTAGTTATTTAATAATCACAGTTAATTTATTCTAAAAATATCACATTAAAATGGAATTACTGAACTACAAGTATCTTTATTAAACTCAAACTATTAAGTGTGTGTCATTGACAATTTTCAATGCAGTTTTTTCTATTTTAAAATAAATGTCAAGTCGACTGATGCAATTATATGTTTAATAGGTTTTAGAGGAGTACATTAATGTTAAATATTCCTGCCAGAACTACTTCTACTTTTGAATAATAAATGAGATTGTCACTGTCATTGACAAAGCCAGTATTTGTTGCCTGTCACTAATTACTGAGTGCCTTGCTGGGCCATTTCAGAGGGCAGATCAGAGTCAGCCAGGGTATGGAGTCATGTGTAGGCTAGACCATGTGAGGATGGTGGATTTTCTTCCCTAACGCACATCAGTGAACCTGGTGGCTTTTTAACAGCAATGGTTGTTATGGTCACCAATATAAAGCCAGGAGCACTTTACATTGTACATTTTTAATTAATTGAACTCAGTTTCTAAAAAGCACCTTGGTGAGATTTGACCTGATGATCATAAAACATTAACCTGGGATTGTGGATTACTAGTCCAATGACTCTATCGTTTTCCCTACAATACAGTGCTTTTATTTATTAGTGAATAATTTCCAGTACATTATTTACAGGTAGCGTGTCACAGCTGCAGAAGGAAAAGAATTGGAGCAATGAGATGAGAGTTCTGAAGAGCTGTTTAAATAAAACACATTCATGGAATTGAACACATTCATGCTTAAATACACTGCTGATCTTTTACATCCTTCTCCAGCTATGGTTAAAGTATAATTTATCATCTAAACATCTAATTGTTAGATATATGTTCACATTCATGCGACTGAACAAAAATGATAGAGAAACTATGGGTAAAATTTAACATGTTCAAATGGTCACCATTGCCACAGAAGTAAATAGACTGCAGTTATTCATTTTAAATTGAAAGATTACACACAAGATTACACTGTACAACTTACAAAAAATAGTCATTTCAGATAGTCATGGGCAAGGCATTAGAAGTATGAATGTGAAGCCAAAATAATTGGGGTGGCTCAGTGGTTAGCACTGCTGCCTCACAGCACCAGGGATCTGGGTTCAATTCCTACCACGGGCGACTGTGTGGAGTTTGCACATTCTCCCCGTGTCTGCGTGGGTTTCCTCCGGGTGCTCCCACAATTCAAAAATGTGCAGATTAGGTGAATTGGCCATGCTAAATTGCCCACAGTGTTAGGTAGATTGAGGGGTTGAGTTTCTCTTCAGAGGGTCAGTATGGACTTGTTGGGCCAAGGGGCCTGTTTCTGCACTGTAGGGATTCTAATCTAATTGTGGAGTTGGATAAATTTTCATACGTTGGAGAAGCAGGGGAGAAAATCAGAAACATGCCGTAATACTATTGTAACAGCACTGTTCAGACCCGCAGTGTGCTCAAGAGAAAGATGATTTAGTCAAGTAAATTTGGGGAAAGAAGGTGAAATCTCCATGTGTAGTTGTATTGTCATTATGTGCTTGCATGGGAGAATCAAAATAATGTCAGTGCACATTTTAATTTCCAACAGAAATTGCCCTCTGCTAGGAACTTGATTCATAAAATTATTCATTATTTTATCTTTTCACAGACCAAACATTGTGGTTTAGTTATATTTTAATATAGAACTTTTGTGGAGCTGTTTCTGCTCTGATACTGAAAATGCAACAGGAAAGCCTTATTGTGTAAACCTGCTTTGAGGACATTTTGTGCTATAGTGCTATTCTAGTTTGTAAGTGTCTTAAGTTTTTTTCTGAATTCATCTTATATGTTTGCTTATGTTGTCATTGTTACTACCATTGCTGTATCTTTTTCTCTGATTAGTAATAGCTACAGAGAGGTTAATGAAGAATTTTGCACACACTACGAATTGAACTTCATTAATAATTGGAATGTTGCAGAGTGTGAAGTAATGAATACTAATTATTCTTTTCATGTCTTACATTACCCTACAGGCCAATCCATCAGCACAGACTTTAATTTGTTTTAGTAATGTTCTATCAATAGTGCATTAATTATGTTTTGAGAAGAAATGCAGTTGAACTTGTCCTATCAACATCAATTTGTAGTTAGTGACTAAACCCACGCAATTTGCAACAGTCTTGAGAGAAAGGCATGCACTGAAAAATAATATTTCTGTGTAGTAAACTTGAAAAGACTGTGATGAAAGTCAAACAGGACAGCAGTAATGCAGAATTGTACACAAATAAGTTCATGAAATGAGCCTTACCTGTGTACCTAATGCACCAAGCATTTATGACTCATGAAGAATTAAAGGTTCGCACTGAGTCAAAATTGAGATCTCTCTTCACCAAAGTGGAGAAAATTGAAGGAATCTAATTGTAGTTCCTCAATTTACCTGATTTTCAGACCTCGGTTGATAGCATGAACTAGGATCCTGTACTGAACAGAAATGCTTATTACAAATAGCTATCTACAGGTAAATAGTTATAAATCATCAGCATGTCACTCAACTAATTGAAAATCTAATCCCCTTATAAACAAGCTGTTCAGTTCTGAAGAAAGGGCACTGGACCCGAAATGTTAACTCTGATGCTACCAAACCTGCTGAGTTTTTCCAGTAATTTCTGTTTCTGATTTCTGGCATCTGCAGTATCTTTTTTTGCCAAGTTGTTCTGTTACCTGACGACCAATCGCACAGTTGTTGGTAGGCAAAAGGTCTCCATCATCGATGATCAGTCACAAAGCCATAGATCATAAACCTACTTGTTGCCAACAACAGCTGAATCTGTACACCCTCCTCATCTCCAAATTGACAGCAACTCAAATTTCAATACTACTTGTTCAAACAGATACTTGCTTTCAAACATACCCTTTTAAACACGGATTTTAAAATCTGTTTCCTTTCAATTTTTTTTATATAAAGCACAGAATAAAAAGACACAATCCTTATGGTGGGATCAGCCTAAATATTAGACTGCCACATTTATTACCCTGATTCTCCTGTCAATTACCAAGAGTCTTTACAAAGGCATCTAGCAGTTACCTGAATCAACTCATAGCCTCATACAGTTATATAAGTCAAGGTCTTCTGATATACATAGGACCTGACTGCCATTCCGAGGTATGAATAGGAAGAGTATACACCATCTGTATTGTGCCTATTTGTACTGAATAGTGTGTGCCCTCTAGATGCTGCTCAGGAGGTATTTCATGAAATCTCTCCTCTTTTTGACACCTCAGAAATGTCTGGGTTCCAGCTGTCCAATTCCTACAGTGAGATCATCTCTCCTAAACACCAGGCTCTGGTTGTCAGTCAGCTCAACACTGGAACCAGAATTGATTGCCCGCCTTCCTAAGATCCCATTTAACAAACAAAACTCTCTGCCAGAATGAGAATAATGTCAAAGTCTGAGAGTGGTTCAGCAGTTGATGCACTGCATCCACCACCAAGTTGCCCTCTGCTAGTGTTTAAACTTGGTCTTTCAGTTGTTGTGCAAGAGGTAAGTGATGTTAGTAATAGAAGTATTAGGAATTAACTTAACAACTGGGAGAAAGATTGCCTGAAAAGTAACAAAAATAAAAGACGATCTCATTCCCTGCACCCTTTCTCATGAACCTGAAGTGTTTAAATGAGACCTAGTCTATACAGAGATCTTAACTTGAGGTCAGCTTCAAGAATGCTCCTTGGCTTCTGTTAAAATTGGGACTAAGCTATACCATTCCTTATGCTAAGCCAAAAAGGTAAAGAGCAAATGTATTAAAATATAATTTAAAATGGCAACATCGAATCATAGGAAATAAGAGTGCAGAAAGCAGCCATTTGGCCCATCCTGTCTGTGGCAGCCAATAAGTAGTCACCTGGCTTCATCCCATTTTCTACTTGTTGTCACCTTGTAAGTTGTGACAGATCAAGTGCATTATATCAGTTCACCAAAGAAACTGAATTATTCATTTATTCCTTAGATATATTAAGATTGGTGACAAAGAGTGTGAATTTAACAGCCATTTCCGACTCATTCTTCATACAAAGTTGGCCAACCCTCACTACAAACCCGAGATGCAAGCTCAGACTACACTCATTAATTTTACTGTCACAAGAGATGGACTCGAAGATCAACTGTTGGCTGATGTGGTCAGCACTGAGAGACCAGATCTAGAACACCTGAAGGTACTGTACTGGTGAGGTGAAAGATTCTTCAGAATGGGTCAGGAATAGCTCTAATTCTGTCAGGTGCAATAACAATTTCAGGTTCCTTTCCCTTTTATTTAATTGGGTTTGTCTTTATTCAATTTCAATTTAAGGGGAACATTTTTATTGCTGGAGGAGGCAAGGCAAGAGGCAGTGGCAAGGTTATGAAATTCATGCAGTCATGCCTGTTTGAAAGCATAATTTGGGGTCATTTTGAAAAATGCTAGTTTGGTTAGGAAATAGCTGTCCTCCTGCCAACCACAGTTAATCAATGCTCAAGTTAACAAAAGTATTGAGGCCCCATTCTTCCTTTGGATCACAACCTCCCCCCCCCCCCCCCCCCCCCCCCGCACCTCCCACCAACAATTAGAGATGGCTTCTAATGTGAGTTGTGGTGGGGAAGCAGTTGGCATTTAAATCCTCCCTCACCCTTTCTCCCCCTATTCCCACCTTCAACTCCTGCACTTGTATGCAGCTTATATACAACTAAATCTGCAGCCCACCCTTTGGAGAGATTTCACTCATTGGCTTTTTGAAAGCTATTTCTGGGAGAAATTGAAGAATTTGCAGGAGTTTTAGACACTTTCAGGGGTCTCAGTGCCATCTTGGTTCTCTCTCTCTGTCTAACCTTCTCTGTCTCTCTCTCTCTCTCTCTCTCTCTCTCTCTCTTCCCCTCCTCTCACTTACCTATATTAGCAGCCCCTATATCTGAATGGTAGGATGTCACTGTCTTTGCTAAAGGGTGTCTTATTGACCCTCCAGCCTTTGAGCCCATTTTTCATCCCTAATTGAAAAGTCATTGAATGGCCATTCTTCCAAAAATTTAATTGGAGTCTTGACACTAGAGCAAAAGCTCTGCCTTGTACATTTAAAATAGCATCCAAAAATATAATTCCAGTCGCTAATGAAAGGAGAAATCATTTCAAATTGCATTGCCCAGTTATTAAGGGTGGAATCTTACTGGGGTCTACATGACGAAGACTATGGAAAGGTGTGTGACAGAAATCAGCAACAAGTACAGCAAGGCCAATCTCGATGTCAAGATCATCTCACTCCATCTTTTAAGCTTTCACAAGCAGCATGGTAAGATTCTAACTGGGCAGCAGTGAGACGCTAACTGAAGGGTTTAATGCTTCATCAACACCACAACTTGCTTCATTAATATTCAGACTCCAGTCTTACCAAACTTGCAAAACAGGTTTGGTTCAGCAAACCCCGAGATGGATACCAGAGCGGGTACCTGGATGAATCAGCACCTCACTTGCCCTGAAACACCTCCATGTTGCTTGCTGTGAAATCACAGCTTCAGGCACATTCCGCAGGAATTAGGTGAAAGCACTCCTCCTTCACCGACATGGGCTGCCCACCCACCAGGACCATCCTGGTACTTCTAATGTCCACTGACAGTGTGCTCTGGAAGCCTACTCTTTGAGTCAAAGAGTCATAGAGATGTGCAGCATGGAAACAGACCCTTCAGTCCAACCCATCCATGCCGAACAGATATCCCAACCCAACCTAGTCCCACCTGCCAGCATCCGGCCCATATCCCTCCAAACCCTTCCTATTCATATACCCATCCAAATGCCTCTCAAATGTTGCAATTGTACCAGCCTCCACCACTTCCTCTGGCAACTCATTCCATACATGCACTGCCCTCTGCATGAGAAGGTTGTCTCTTAGGTCCCTTTTATATCTTTCCCCTCTCACCCTAAACCTATGCCCTCTAGTTCTGGACTCCCCGACCCCAGGGAAAAGACTTTGCCTATTTACCCTATCCATACCCCTCATAATTTTGTAAACTCTATAAGGTCACCCCTCAGCCTCCGATGCTCCAGGGAAAACAGCCCAGCCTATTTAGCCTCACCCTATAGCTCAAATCCTTCAACCCTGGCAACATCCTTGTAAATCTTTTCTGAACCCTTTCAAGTTTCACAACATCTTTCCAATATACTAGAATTGCATGCAATATTCCAACAGTGACCGAACCAATGTCCTGTACAGCCGCAACATGACCTCCCAACTCCTGTACTCAATACTCTGACCAGTAAAGGAAAGCATACCAAATGCCTTCTACACTATTCTATCTACCTGCAATATAAATTTATTTTTAAAATTTACATTGCTGCCATGAAAATTTTAAGTATGGAGCTTAATTCTTAAATTCAGTACCTAAACAGAATAAGAGTCATAGAGATGTGCAGCATGGAAGCAGACCCTTCGGTATAACCCATCTATGCCGACCAGATATCCCAACCCAATCTAGTCCCACCTGCCAGCACCCGGCCCATATCCCTCCAAGCCCTTCCTATTCATATACACATCCAAATGCCTCTTAAATGTTGTAATTGTACCAGCCTCCACCACTTCCTCTGGCAGCTCATTCCATACCTGTACCACCCTCTGTGTGAAAAAGTTGCCCGTTAGGTCTCTTTTATATCTTTCCCCTCTCACCCTAAACCTATGCCCTCTAGCTCTGGACTCCCCAACCCCAGGGAAAAGACTTTGCCTATTTAGCCTATCTATGCCTCAGACATAAGGTCACCACTCAGCCTCAGACGCTCCAGGGAAAACAGCCCCAGCCTGTTCAGCCTCTCCCTATAGCTCAAATAAAAAGGACTAATAATGATGTGTTGGAACCATTTTTTTAAAATAGGATTTGCTTATGGGTCACTCTAAAGTCCAGTTATTCCACTGTACTAAATGTTTTGTTTTCTGTCTGCAGTCTGAATTAACCAAGCAGCAGAATCATTTTAAGATCGAACTGAAACGACTAGAAGATGAGCTCCTTACCCGTTTGTCTGCTGCAGAGGGTAATTTTCTTGGTGACACAGAACTGGTGGAAAGGCTAGAGACAACTAAACTAACAGCAGCAGAAATTGAGCAGAAGGTAAAGCAATGGCCAGTGTTTCAGGAGATCCATTACATTGCATAAACCATATTCTAGAACCTAAAACCTGTAGAATTTCTAAAATTCAGCTGTCTGCAAAATTGGAAAACTAATTCTTGTAATGGTACAGAATTCTTACTGTAATCGCTATTGTCCAGAAAAGCCTCTATTCAATGGCAGTTACTTGCAAGAGACACAGAAAATATGTGGATTCTGATAGGGCATAAAATCATTGGGTGATAAATTTTTCATGGGTGTAGTGCAGAATATACAGTAGCAAATCAACAGCCTAGTTTAAATTCTGTTTAATTTTCTATTCATTAAAAGGGGCACCAGGGAGACTTCCTGCTTAGAATCACATTAGCAGATGCTGAGCACCACAAGAATTCATTTGCTGCCTTTCCATACTGCTTACTGCTACACAGTTAATTGATGAGAACATAGCTAGCTATATGTTAGTACTTGATATATTTGCTAAAGCTTATGGTAAGTGCTGTGTTGTATGCTGTTGAAATTATTTTTGTGGATTTGCCACCTGAGGTAGACTTTGAGGAACCAAATCGTGGCAGGGAGAATGGGAGTAACGGAGAGGGGTTTGGGAAGAACATTCCAATAGTATGCAGTATCCAATCAAGGAGAATTGTTAATGCTTTGTCACTATTGAATTCTGAATGCTTAAGCATAACTTTACACAGTACAATTCAATACTCCTGCAAGATTAGGAGGGGTGTACAATGTGAGTTTGCTCATCTAAGCCTGATACAGTTTAAACTGGGAATCTCTGTTGTACAGGTGAATGAAGCAAAGGAAAATGAACTGAGGATCAATGAGGCTCGTGAATACTATCGGCCAGCAGCAGCAAGGGCATCGCTTCTTTACTTCATCATCAATGATCTCAGGAAAATGAATCCCATTTATCAATTTTCTCTCAAGGTATAAAATAACTCAAAATTAAAATAGGAATAGAAGTAATACTTTCAGCTGCTTGAGCCTTCTCTACCATTTATTAAGATCATGGATATTTATATTTTGAGTTTCCGTTGCCCACAATAACCCTTGGTTCTCCTGTCTCACAATAATCTGTCCATCTCTGTCTTAAAAGTATTTAATGATCTACTTCCTCCGCTGTCTAAGACAGTAAGTTCTAAAGTCACATAATTTTACATGAGACGTTTCTCCTCCTCTTTAACCTGAAAGGGTGACCCTTAATTTTAAAATAATATCACCTAGTCCTGGCCTTAACCTTAAGAGGAAACCTTTCCACATCCAACTTGTGAAGACGCACTCAGAATGTTATATACTTCATTTAGCAAACTCCTCACACTTCTCCACTCCAGTGGAACCAAACCTAGCCTGTCTAACCTGCCTATGTAAGGCAAACATCTTCCAAACTGAGTCCAATACGGTACATCCTTCCCGAAATATGGAGACCATACTGCACACAGTATTCGAGACGTGGCCTGACTAATGCCCTGTGTAACAGAAACATAACATGCTTACTTTTAGATTCAATTTCTATTGTAATAAAGAAGAGCATTCCAATCACATTGCTGATTATATGCTGCACTTGCAGACTAAAGTTTTGTGATTCATGCACTGGAACACTTAAAACCCTCTCCACTTCATAATTTCAGAGTTGATTTCAGCTGGAATAACCCTCTACTTTTCCAGTCTCCCTGCCAAAGTGAGAAACTTCACATTTTCCTACGTTATACTCCATCTGCCATATTTTTGTCCACAAAATAGCACTATCTATATCATCTACCAATCTTCTATCCGTGCAACTAAGTTAACCCCTACACATGAGCTGTTATTTTCCACAGTTAGTTTTGAAGTGGCATCTCATCAAATTTCTTGTGGAAATCCTAAGTATAGTATGCCTACAGATTCCCGACGTTTTGCACAGAACAAAGCAGGTCAGAAAACAGAGTTTACATTATACTGGTCATTGTTGACTTGGCATTCTGCAATGAGCAGAGTGTTGCAAAGATCACTGTGTGAGCCTATTGCTTTGATAAAGGAATTGGGTGTAATGTATTCCAACCGACTGATGTTAAGCTAGGATGTTAAGTTCGCAGTGCAAAGGATGCAAAATGTGTTTTTTTGTTTCAGTCTACTTTAACAATGTTAGAACATAAGTGTAAATAATGATTCTTGAATCTGATTTCATTGACAGTGGAATCACTGACAGTTATATTAAATTAAAGTAAACATGAACACTTTTGGATTATGTTTCATTAGAAGCAGGATCTTTCATCCTCGTTGCAATCTGCTTAGGGGTCATTACCTCATTGGACATCTTGCCCCATGTGCAGGTTGAGAATCTACCTGTTTGGTCACTGGTTTTGCCTTACCAAAATGTAATGCCTTACAATTATCTAAATTAAACTCCATCTGCCATTCCTGGGCCCATCTGATCAAGTTCCCATGATATAACTGTCCGTCACATCAGCAATTTTGGTATCATTTGGAGACCTACTAATGTACAGAGGAACCTCAGTTATCCAAACAAGATGGACAGGCACTATTTCGTTTGGATAATTGATTATTTGGTTAATTGATTCAATGCCTCTCCTCTGGTGTTCGGAGTTTTCTGAAGTTTCCTTATTTCTCGCTCTGCCCACCTTGCTCCTTCTCTCTGTCTCAGGGTTTGTTTCTGAGCAGACACACACTTGTGTGAAAGCGACCTACAGCATTGCTGAAGCCTCCCCATCTATCTTCCCCCCCCGACCCCGCAATCAGTTCAATGGGATTGTCACAGCAAGCACTAGCTATGTCCTCTCCCCATTCAGGTAAAAACAATGACTGCATATGTTGGAAACCAGAGTTTAGATTAGAATGGTGCTGGAAAAGCACAGCAGTTCAGGCAGCATCCGAGGAGCAGTAAAATCGACGTTTCGGGCAAAAGCCCTTCATCAGGAATACAGCCAGAGTGCCTGAAGGGTGGAGAGATAAATGAGAGGAGGGTGGGGAGAAAGTAGTTCAGCAAGTCTGACAGCATCTGTGAAAAGAACATTTTCAGGTCTGGTGACTCTTCCTCAGAACATTCTGCGAAAGGGTCACTGGACCCAAAACATTAACTCTGAAATCTCTTCACAGATGCTGCCAGACATGCTGAGCTTTTCCAGCAATTTGTTTTTGTTTCTGATTTGCAGCATTCACAGTGCTTTCAGTTTTGATTTTTAATTATTCCCTCATTTGCAATCTCTTTTTTGAAACAAGTTTAGCTCTAACTCCCCATGCAAATATCAAAATGTCATCATAGCAAGGCTAATAGATATCACACGCCAGCTCTTTAGCTAAAGAAGTATACCTGCTGTTTCATGGTCTTAGATTACTAGCTCTTCGCCTCTTAACTCAATATGTCACTAATCTTTTAAGGATAATGGACACGAAGCTTGCTTTAGTTGTATGTATTCCATTTACAATAGTTAACTTGTAGTTTTAAGAATTAAAATTTATGTTTTAAACCTAAAAGATACATTTGTAAACATATGAACCATAATTTAAGTTTTCAGCACATGCTGTGCAATCAAATGTACTGTTTTGAATGTTGAAGTAAACTGCTGAAACACACCTACTTTCTCAACAATGCAGATTATAGCAACAAACAGCAAAAGGTTCATTTAATGTACACAATATATCCTTAGTATAATTCAGGTTTCTAAGACTACACAAATGTTAGGGTCACCTTTTGAAAAAGTTGAAATCCACACTTTATCATTGGCTTGCTATTGTAGAGTTGCTAGGTCAGCACTTATTCATGCAAATTCCATTCTCAAACTGTAAATTCAAAAGTGCCAAAAGTACTTGCGCAGAGATGAGGAGCTGCATAGCCAATAGTCAGTGATGTGTCATTCTACGATTTTATGGAGTAGGTTTGTGTATTTAAGAGATGGCTAGGTATAGCACTTGAGGTGAATGGGATCAAAGGTTGTGGGGAGAAAGCAGGATTAGGCTATTGAGTTTGAAGATCGGTCACGATTTGTGATGAATGGCAGAGCAGACTCGAAAGGCCTCCTCCTGCTCCTATCTTCAATATTTCTATGTAAATGATTCCAATGGAAAATGTGTGATAAGTGCACAGAATTTGGGTTTTTGGGTAAGCAGGAATTGACTAAGTATACAGGATAAATGAAAATGAATGATGTTTTGTCAAAATACAGGAGTTGGCTTTTGCATATGATTGCTCATTACTGAAATAAACATAGTTAAATTTCTTTGATGACAACATATACTATCAGAACGTCAGGAAATTGTTCCATCCATTAATTTTGAGGGAACTGAAAGCCAAGGAAAGCATAATTACAGTTTATCTGTGTTGTATTTACCATGGGGGAACAATGCATTACAAAATAATTTCTCACAGGGTCATCTTTTTGCCTTATCCGAAGGTGATACAGCAGGTTCAAAGATTGATAGTTTAACTGGTTAATTCCATGTTCTGTTAAGAATTATTAAATAATGTATAAATGAGAGTTAAAAAAATAATAAACACAGGCCAGCACTGTTGTGCCATGTAGAATAATGAGGCATACCAACCATGGGCTGTTCAGGAAGAGAAAAAAAAGAGGAAAAGACTTACTAAAGTGAGCTCCCAACCCCTCTTTATATGCAATATAGCATGACATTCACAGTAATGCCTGTTGGATAACTGACATTTCTTTAATTTTCTTTAGGCCTTTAACATTGTATTTCATAAAGCTATTGAATGGACAGAACAATCAGAGGACCTGAAGGAGCGAGTAGCAAAGCTAACAGACTCCATCACATATTCTGTGTATCTCTATACCAGCAGAGGTCTCTTTGAAAGAGACAAGATTGTATTTATTTCTCACACAACTTTCCAGGTAATTTATTTTGTACAAATTGTCACTGGTGTTTCAATCATTCCAAGTGTTTTGTGGCCTGATTCACTACATTTCCAGCATTGTATGTGATCAGTAAATATTGGAATTTACCATCCACGGGCAGAATAGATTATCAAAACCCTTGCGTCTTCATTAATAATGTACTAAATAAAAACTGAAAGAACTACGAGTGCTGTAAATCAGAAACGAAACCAAAAGTTTCTGGAAAAGCTCAAGTCTGGCAGCATCTGTGAAGAGAAATCAGAGTTAACATTTCAGGTCCAATGACCCTCAGAACTTCCTGTCTCTTTCAAAGAGAACTTCTGAGGAAGGTCACCAGACCCGAAATGTTAATTCTGATTTCTCTTCACAGATGCTGTCAGATGTGCTGAGGTTTTCCAGCAATCTCTGTTTTTGTTTCTTTAATAATGTATTTATCAGAATGCTTAACACTGAGTGTTAATTGTACGATAATTTGCTTCTATTGATGTTGCTAATGAGATTGCTCTATATTCCGTCAGTAACTTCAACGTAGATTACTTATTTGCAAGTCAGAAATCCTAGATGAGTTTGATCCTTTAATTCACTGTTGGCAGAAATGTATTTAAGTCTCTAACAAGTTCATAGCGAGTAATTTTCATGTTATGTTTTCCAGTTTAACACATTAATAGAAAGCTGAGTTGTAAGCTAGGTTTTGTAAATATGTGGCAGCCTGCAATGAAAACTATTTGAAATTGAAATTATTTGCAATTGTTTGCTATTTCACTACAGCCTCCAATAATAAAACAAATAATCTTGACAAATTCTTTGAAAAAGGAGCAACTGTTAAGAGTACAGTTATATGTTGAATGTCTATCATATTCTGAATAACCTGGTGATTCTGAAACAAGATCAGTCAAAGTACTGTGAAATTTGTCATTGCAGAGTCCCAGCAGCATCAGTTCTCAAAATGTTTTCTATTTCATACTTAACCGTACACTTGTTCTTTAAATACTTCTTGTTGAAATTTTGCCCTATAAACCATTTTTAGAAAGGACAGCAGAACACTGTTCAAGAAACAGGAAAGCCTCCTACAGTTGCACATGGAGTTCATGAAACAATACTTGCATTTTAAAAATGTCCAAAATTTTGCCAGCAGGTGTGACTCTCAAATAGATGTGATAGGCTGAAAAACAAGGACTGTGAAGTTTTCTAAGGGTGCCCTCAATTAAGAAGACCGGGCAACTGTTTTGGGAACTGAGTGCATAAGTTCCCTGCAGTGTTCAAATCAGAGAAAGTGATTGGTTTAAGCAGAATGAGCCATAGAGTCATAGAGATGTACAGCATGGAAACAGACCCTTTGGTCCAACCCGTCCATGCCGACAAGATGTCCCAACCCAATCTAGTCCTACCTGCCAGCACCCGGCCCATATCCCTCAAAACCCTTCCTATTCATATATCCATCCAAATGCCTTTTAAATGTTGCAATTGTACCAGCCTCCACCACTTCCTCTGGCAGCTCATTCCATACACATATCACCCTCTGCGTGAAAACTTTGCCCTTTTGGTCTCTTTCATATATTTCCTCTCTCACCCTAAACCTATGCCTTCTAGTTCTGGAATCCTAGACCCCAGGGAAAAGACTTTGTCTATTTATCTTATCCATGCCCCTTATAATTTTGTAAACCTCTATAAGGTCACCCCTCAGCCTCCAACATATTTGATAAAATTATATCTTTTTTACTGCCACATACTTCCTCATCTCAGTAAATTTGCTTTGCAGTTGAAAAGGCTGTTTGACTTTTAATGTGACAGCTTTCCACGGAACTTTAGGATAAGTGTAATTACAAACAAAAGGTTTTCTGTCATCATGCACACACTGTCTGAAGCATACGCAAGTATCAGGTCCAGTGAAGAGTCATAGTGAGCTAAAATGTCCCTTTTTTGTTATTGAATATGCTTGAAAGGACAGAAAAAGCCTCACACAGAACATTTTAAATTGCTTACTTTTACAGATCCTGTTGATGAACAATGAGATAGATCCAGAAGAGCTTGACTTTTTCCTGAGATTCACTGTGGAGCAAACATACAAGAGTCCTGTTGATTTTCTCTCCACTCAATCCTGGAGTGCCATTAAGGTCATTTTAGGTCGTTTGCTTTTTATTCCATTAAGCCCTGTGGGAAGCAGTTTTGTGTGTTTCACATATTTTCAGTCTCTGAATACAAATAAGTTATTGTATATGTCCTATTAGAATAATAGTTACCATATGTTCAGTTAGCATACTTAATGCTGAAGACAAATCTTGTAAGATCTTTACATGGTCTTAATCAGGACCTCCTATTCTCTTTATTCTGAAAGAAAATAGATTGTATGAATATTGTTTTCACATGTGTCATAAAGGATAGTCTAGGCAAAGGGAGGAGTAGAAACTGAACAAGAAACAAGAAAATGACAAATTTACCTTCTGTTTGAGAATTGCTCAAATATGTGAATAGCAGTGGTGTCCTAGATTATTGACTGTGGAGGGAGATAATTCTGTGTACAGCCTTGTGTTAAGCTTAATGGTGTAAATGGTTGGCACAATGTTATTTAAAAAGGTAATCCTACCAACAACCGAGACTCAGATGTTTCTTTAGATCATTACCCAGCACACCACACCTTCTAAAATCCATCATCTCGATCACAGAATTGTCATGACAAATATCGTAGTTACTAGCATATTTGTGCGAGACGATATACAATTATACAATTCAATACAACAGAGGAACAGGCCCTTTAGACCCTCAAGTCTGCACCAATTCTAATCCTTATTTCTCAATGGTCATCATCATCTAAAATCACAATGCCTCATGCACGCTGATGGGACCCGGCTCTGCCTCATCAGCTTCTCTCTCAACATGTCCACTGTTTTGGATTTTTTTAATACTGTTTCCCCAGAATCAAACTCTGGCAAACATCTTCTCCTCTTAAATGCTGGGAAGCCTGAAGTCACTGTCTCAATCTTGCTGTAACTTATACCATTTGTTTTCACTCTCCCTGATCATTGTCTCTGAGGCTGAAACAGACTATCTGCAATCTATTTGCCCTGAGATGAGCTGCCCAATCCTGTTTCTTCTCCATCACCAGAACTCTGACTTACACCTCCATAATATCACCCATCTCCATTCTAAGTCAGCCCATCTTATCTTCAAATCTGCTCTTGAAATGTATTGTGCTTTAGTTGGCATTAGCCTCAACTAGTCCAGAGCTGTCTTTCACCTCCTAAAGATTTAAAACATTGTCCATATCCTAACTCATTCCATCATATTCAGCCATCATGCCTGTGCTGAGCAACCATAAAATTGAAAATTCTTGACCTTGCCTTCAAGCCCCTCAATGGCCTCAAGTCTTCCTTGCTCTGTAACTTCTTCCAGACTTGTAACCTCTCTAGAAACCTACCTTCCTCCAATTATCATCATTTATGTATTCCATTTTCTTTGATGCTACTACTGGTGGCAATGTTTCCCTGTGTCTGGAATGGAAGTTTTTGAATTACTTCCTAAATGTCCTCACCTCTCTCTTCTTAAAAGCTATGCCTATGACCATGCATTTGGTGACTTATCCTAATATCTCTTTGTGTCTCTGTCCAATTTTGTCTGATGATATTCAGTGAAATGTCTTGAGATGCTTTTCTAGTTAAAGATGCTGTGTAGATATATGTTGGTTTAAAAAAAAGCTCATTTGTTCAAAATACATTAGAGTAGGTATAGTCAAGGACCTTCAAATTCTGGTCATCCATAAGTGGTATAAAATCTGACAAATAAACATGATGGAAGTGTATGCTTTTGAATGTTTTTAGACTATGGCAATGATGGATGAGTTTCGTGGATTAGACAGAGACATTGAAGGCTCAGCCAAACGCTGGAAGAAGTTTGTTGAATCAGAATGTCCTGAAAAGGAAAAATTTCCTCAGGAGTGGAAAAAGAAGAGCTCACTTCAGAAACTTATTATGCTTAGAGCCCTGAGACCAGACAGGATGACATATGCCGTGAGGTAATTGCTCCAAATTGCTTAAAGAATATATATAATTATTTGAAGGCTTAACTGCTAGGTTTTTCAAAACATG
The DNA here is from genome assembly GCF_037043375.1 of Chiloscyllium plagiosum. Classification (NCBI taxonomy): domain Eukaryota; kingdom Metazoa; phylum Chordata; class Chondrichthyes; order Orectolobiformes; family Hemiscylliidae; genus Chiloscyllium; species Chiloscyllium plagiosum. The sequence goes on along the minus strand of NW_028270143.1, from coordinate 31,242,015 downwards.
CAACATTAACGTCAAGTTAATCCATCACTAGAGCTCTGCATTGTTGATCTTTATTGATTTCTGGTTGGATTACCTTTCCTACTGGAAACGTTTGTATCTTATGGGAATGTAAATTTGTGGTAGACCATGTATTAAATCATTAAATGATTTCCATTGTTTATCTGCTATCATACATTTTAATGTACTTTCCCAATTTACCCAAATCAGTTTGCCTCTTGTACCTTCACGATTTACTTTGTTTAGATTTAAGACCCTACTTTTGAATTGAACTACATTACTGTCAAACTTGATCTCAAATTCTAACATAATATGGTCAGTCTTCACTGAAGGCTCCTTTACAATGAGATTATTAATTCACCCTTTCTCATTGCACAATCCTAGATCAAAATAGCCTGTTCTCTAGTTAGTTCCTTGACACAATTTCAGAGTGTTCCAGAAATTATCTTGCGTGCATTCTAGAAATTCATACTCCATGGTAATACTGTTAATTAGATTTGCCCAGTCAATATGTAGTTTGAAGTTCTATGTTACATGCACTTCAAATTTATTGTGCCCTTCATTACCACTGTTACTCAATGGCCTAACAACAATTTCCACAAATGTTTGCTGCCTCTTGCTGTTTCGTAGTTGCACCCAATCTAAGATCCTCACCCACTAATATACTGATTTCCCTCTTTTAATTCCCTCCTTTATCTTTTTGCCTATCCTTCTTAAGTACTGAATACACTTGAGTTCCTAGCTTGATCACCTTGCAGCTAAGTTTTTGTAACGGCAAATAAATCACAGCTGTTTACTTCCATTTGCACCGTCAATTCATTTATATTGTTGCAATGCTGTGTGCATTCAGACAAAATCCCTTTAATTTTTTTTTTAATTACTATTGCAACATTTAATATGATCTGTTGATACACACAAGTCTGTATTGCCTCTGCCCACACACAAATTATCTACATAGTATAAGCTATGTGTTTTCAGTAGATATAGAAAAAGGCTGACCAAGTTCCAGCACTGATGAGGTGATCTTGGCTGATGATCTTTGGGTTTTGAAGACCATGAGATCCCCACCAAGGACTAGTTCACCTGCATCTTCAGAGGAACATACTTGCCCTTTGGGAGAAGAGGCAGCATGTCAGGAGTTGACAACTGGAGTAGGTGGAGTGTCCGAGAATGCGGAAAGGGGAAATAGGTGAAACACAGGAGCATTTTGAGTGGTGTCCCATCTGATTGCTCTCCAATACTACTTCTATAGCTGGCAGCTGTGAGAGCTGTGAAAGATCGCAAGCAATTTTCTCCCTTGCCCTCGTGCTCTGAGTTCTCTTCTGCAACTGAGTCAAAAATGGATCTAGTGACCTACTTTAACCTGCTGTATTGGCAGAGTGATTCTGATAAATGCATGAGAGGTATTTAATTGCATTAGGGTCACAATGAGAGGACAGAAAGATTCAAATGTGAGAAATTGCATCGAAAGAGAAGGATGGGTGGTCTTACAATGTACGTGGGGTGGGAGCTGTATTGGGTATGGTGTGACAAAGGCAGAGTGAAGGGGCAGTAATGCAAAAACAGTGAATATGTAATTGCATTCCATTTTTCTGACTTAGTTCATTTAAGAGCATCCTGCTCTTAGCTTCCTGCACTGAAATCAGGAAATGTGGCTGCTGCTTCTTTCAGATTTCTTCATCCTCAGTAGGTCTGGCAGCATCTGTGTAGGGAGAGCAGAGTTAACGTTTTGAGTCCAATGACCATTTATTAAGTTTGAAGCTCTGCTGAATTTCTCCAGTAATTTCTGTGTTTGTTTCAAATTTCCAACATCCACAGTTCTTTGTTCTATTTTATTTTATTTGGTTTCCTCATCCACTTGCTTGGGGGAGTACTTCTCACCAACTCCTCAACTGTGCCCAACAGTGCATTAAGCAATGCACCATTAAATTTAAGCATAGCCTTTGATCATCCTCATTCAGTTTTAAGACTTACCTGATTCAATCTCCGAACTCATTCAATTGATCCTCCAATTGCAATCGCATCATCAGAGTCCACACTGCAACCTCTATTCCTGTTAGGTTGGTGTGTTAAAATGCCACAGATAGGCAAATTGTAAGTTCTTCCACTTCTATTACCTGATATGGTGCACCCCCAATAACCCCCCTCACTGTGCTTTGTGCATAGCTCAGAGTTATTATTGTGGCCTTTCTCTTGTCTTCCTTCAGTTGTACACAACTCTAACCCCCCCTCAAAACACAGGAAACCTTCTAGCCCCAGAGCACCACAAAAAAGTCAGAGATTGTACTGATGACATGCATGCTGTTCAGTTGTTTTTTTTCTCTGTATGGCCCCTGACTTTTATTTGACTTCTACATTTTTTCCCCAAATAAGATTATCTTTTAACTGCAATTTGGATAGGTAACTACTGGTGGTTAGGTGATTTCTTTTCAGCTAAATAGTTGTTCTTAATATCTCTGCATTTTGATTTATTATTTGGGGCATGCTTTGGCTGTCTTCTCTTATCTCCATTTCAAAGACCTCTCTCCTGGGGTCTGCCCGGGGTGGATTCTGGGTGAGTGATGATGGAGAATATAAGGTGAGGTTGGACATAGGTGTGGTAGGGAGCATGCAAAAAATGAGGAGGTACTGGGGCCATAGTAGTGTCATGTCGAATATGGTGGTATGTGGGGATACACAAAGTACGAGGGAGAATACGGGTATATTAGTGCATAAAGAACATAAAAGGATGTGGAGGTGGAATAGGAAATGTAAAGGAACGTGAAGGTGGTATGAGGAAGATGCCAGAGCCTGGAGGGGTCATGAGAGAGCATGAGGGTGCAGGGGTGTTATGGAGCATGGGGATTATGATGGGTATGAAGGGCATGTAGATGTGAGGGTTTAAAGTTGTGACATTTATAATTAAAATTTAGTCCATGCTCCAAGAAAGAAAGGTGGGCGTACTGGCCTGCTAACCTGGTGATCTTCCATTGTTGCCTTAGGCCTACATCCAAAAGCAACAAACTTGACTTTATCATGTTCTTGCTTCCATGACACAAACAAATTGTGGCTGAGTACATAGAGTCATAGAGATGTACAGCATGGAAACAGACCCTTCGGTCCGACTTGTCCATGCCGACCAGATATCCCAACCCAATCGAGTCCCACCTGCCAGCACCTGGCCCATATCCCTCCAAATCCTTCCTATTCATATTCCCATCCAGAAGCCTTTTAAATGTTGCAATTGTACCAGCCTCCACCACTTCCTCTGGCAGCTCATTCCATACACGTACCACCCTCTGCATGAAAAGATTGCCCCTTAGGTCTCTTCTATACCTTTCCCCTCTCACCCTAAACCTGTGCCCGCTAGGTCTGGACTCCCCGACCCCAGGGAAAAGACTTTGTCTATTTATCCTATCCATGTCCCTCGTGATTTTGTAAACCTCTATAAGGTCACCCTACAGACATATTTAAGAGAGACAAGTTTTCTACTTTGGGAAATCTTTTCATTCAACTTTCCCACTCTCTGTACAAAAATCCCATCGATTATAGTTACTGAGGAGGCCTGTGAAATGTTGGATGGAATTAATATAGTGCAGAAGGAAGTATTGAGAAATTTGGCATACTTGAATATAGCTAAATCATCAAGCCAGGGTGAAATATATCTTAGGCTGAGAAAAATGAGGAAAAGAACATCAAGGACTTGACCATTATTTTCCAATCATTTCTGGTTAAAGGCATGGTACTGAAGGACCACTCAGCTTTACCACTGTTTAAAATGGGAGGGAAGGATAACTTGAGTAATTGCAAGCCATTCAGCCATTGACAGACAAACTATTGGAAAATGTTCTAAGAGAAAATATAATAATTATTTAGAAAGTTACTGATTTATTAAGGAGACTCAGCATGGATTTGTTAAGAGAAGGTTGAGTCTGAAGAACTTGATTTAATTTTTGGAACAGATAGCAAGGACAGTTGATGAGCATTTCACGTTTGATTTAGCCCTGTAGTTTCAAGCAAAGCTTTTTAATAGGTTTCCAGGTAGCAGACTGATGGCAAATTGAAAGCTTTTGGGATCAAGGGAAAGATGCAAGCCAGATTCAAAATTGGTTTAATGCAAGAAAAGGCTAGTAGTTAATAGATAGGAACAAATCACTGCAGTTTTTTTGACCGTTTTCACTGGAACTCTTCAGGGCTCAGTGTTGGTTCCTTTGCTGTCTGTGGTAAATATCAATGAGTTAGCCTGAAAGATAGTGGTCTCCTTAAGAGATCTTTGGATATTGCAAATACTGGTTTTGTGTTAATGGTGAGAAAGACTGCATTTGACTGTAGAAAGAGCTATGTCAGCTGGACTGATTGTGCAGGTGAGCAGGAAAGTAGTGATTGAAACTCAGTGTAGAGAATTGCGAGATAATGCATTTGAAAAAGATATTGAAGACAAAAGAATAAACAAAAAATGGGAAGGATTTTGTGAAATGTACAGGAACAGAGAGTCCTTGGAGGACATGTACACAGATCCCTGAAGGTAACAGGACAGAAAGATAAGATGGTTAAGGTAAGATAAGAAAACATTCAGATAGTTTCCTTTATGGTCAAAACACAGATTATAAGAGCGGGGTGGTTATGTTAGAATTGTATAATGTACAAGTTAGGCCACAGCTAAAGTATTCATATAGTTGTGGTCATCAATTATATGAATCATGTGCTGGCACTGGAAGAGATTGACAATGGTGTTAATAAGAGTAGAGAATTTGAGCTATGAGAACAGATGGGATAGGTCAGGGCACTTGCGGTGCAGTGGTAGTGTACTATCTATGGACCAGGAGGTTTGAGGGCCAGATTCAATTCCCACCTGCTCCAGGGGTGTGTACTAACATGTCTGAACAGGTTGACTAGAAAATATCTAATATAGGATAAGTTGGGAAAGTTTTCTTTGGAACAGCGGAGGCAGACCAGGGATTTACATGATGTGTATAAAATTATGAGGACTTGTTTCCATTAGCAAAGTGGTTTACGACCCGGGTGTAGATCTAAATCAATTGGCAAAAGAATTAGAGAAATGAGTGATTTTTCTTTTCACCTAAGGATGGTGGGCAGACAGTAACTTACTACCAGGAGACACAGAAACCTACATCACATTTTTTAATGTGTGGATATGCCCTTGAACTGTCATAACCTATAAGGCTATGGACCAAGAGCTGGAATGATTAGATTCAGCAATTTTTATTTGGTTGTCATGGAAACAGTGGACAAATGACCTCCTGCCATGCTGTAGTTTCTGCTGTGTTACTGAAGCATCTTCAATGCTTAGTCCAATTCTGGCAGAAACAGCTGTGTTGTTCATTAATCTTGAATTAGTCTACCTACTGCATTTCATCATCTTTGATTTGTGCAGCAGTGTGAAGAATGTCAGTGCTTCAAAACCGAAATACTTGTTTATTCGTTTTTGTATCCACTGTATTTATCAGGTATTCCCAAATCAGGTGTCAGGAGGTTGTTTGCAGCTCATTTCACCTCATCAATGGCACTCAACACCTCTTGGTACCTCTGGGTCTCAGTTCATGGCCTACTTGTCCTCTTGCCAGGTCCAGTGGCAGCAGCCTGTGATAGTGTTTCTAACACAATTCTGATGGATTACTGAAAGGCATTCATCAGATATTCTTCAGCTGAATAATTGCACCTGCTGTCCAGCCTCAGCCTATTTCACCTCAAATCAGAAATTTAGGACAATTTGCTAAAGAGCAGATTTCAATACAGGGATAGTGAGGCAACAATATGGTGATGGAAGGGGAAGAGTGAGTGAATCCAAACACATAAATGGACCATGTTACACCAAGCATCACATCTAATGTGTAACTTACTTCCTTTCAAAGACATTTGCTGTAAGCAGTGGAAATTGTGCTCAAACTTACAGTTGTTGATTGATAAGCCAGTTAAGCTACTTTCACAGGGTAAGGGCTTTCAGTTTCTGGTTAGCAGGATTGTGGGCAGGATGGCCTGTAATATTTCACAGGTATCATTTCCACTGCATACCTATCCCTGGCCTGGCCTGGCAGTGATTTTACAGTGCACAGCCTAAGACAATCCGATCACTTTTTCTACCATTGAGGCCCTTAAATGGCCAAAGCCGTTTCCCTCCCAGTGACAATTTTTAGGCCGGCAATAGGAAGTCAGGAACAAAGAAGAATCCAAGCAGGTTAGCCTGCCCTGGGCTTGGATGCGAAGGAAAAAGGCCATCAAGGACCCTCTTTAACAATTCCAGTAGTATTTCTCACACACTTAGACCCGGTATTTGATTCTGGTCAACTTTTGCTTCAGCGAAATAGATTTTTAAAAAATTCTGTGCCAATAATAGAATGTACACTCTACACCGATACGTTGGTTAGATCAAACTCAGTATCTTTGCACTTCTTTATTTGCTTGAGTTGGTGATTCTTAAGAAACCTTGTAGAGCTTTTGATGAATGTCAGGTAACAACTAAGTACAAATATGATTTCAACTTGAAGTTGGACAGAACAAATGCAACTGTGCTAATTTGTTGTTGCTTAACCTTTTATTGCATGGCATTAAAGTTGCACAATACTGTAGAAACATACAAATGAGCTGTGAGTGAGTTTTGCCACAATTTATATTTTCTAAGCTGCCATCTTTAAGTAAGTTGATTGGAGGGAATGATCACAGTTTGTGCTGGTGAAGAGTGATCTTCTGTTCTAGTAAAGTTTATAATTACAGAAAAGTGGATTTTTATTTGACTTACTGTGTGTGTGTTTTGTTTAATTTATTTATAAAGTAGCATTTATGACATGGGTCTGTGACTGTTCCACATATAAAGGTTTTATGAACAGCAGCACGCAATACTTGTGTGCCAACAAATTTTAGAAATGTTCTGTGATGTTAACTGTTGCTACTGACATAAAATTGATCAGTGTATGTGCGTGCATGCTTCTGCCTGTGTAAGTACAAATCTGTATCTTTGACAGTTACCAGGACAAGTTTCAGTGACTTTAGTAAAGATTTTAATAAAAACAGAGCTAAGGAACAAGTAAAAGGGTTATAAAAGATCTAAAATAGAAAAAGGTATTCACACTTTGATGTTTTATTTGGGTACCCATGTAGTGCTTTCAAATTCGAGGCTTGAATATGCTGTTTAATAAGGCAAGCTAACTGATTATTTAGATTCCAAATACTAGTCAGAGCCCTGTGATTCAATTTTCTACAACCATGCTCATTGATTATATGTAGCTAAGACTATCTCCAATTAAATAGCACATCCTTCAGTGAGCATTCAGATATTTTAATACAATATGAGACGAGGCCTGTAGTATTTAGCTTTTCCAGAAGAGTATTTTCCTATAATTGTCCTAAGTACACAGATGACAGCATGACCAGAAAATTCCTTGACAAAGAACTGGAAGACCTGTGGATGCTGGAAATCTGAAATAAAGACAAAAACAGAAATTGCTGGCAAATCTCAGCAGGTCTGGCAACATGTCTAGAAAGAAGTCAGAGTTGATGTTTCAAGTCCAGTGAAAAGGTCACTGAACCCAAAATGTTAACTCTGATTTCTCTTCACAGATGCTGCCAGATCTGCTGAGCTTTTGCAGCAATTTCTGTTTCTGTTCCTGGAGATTCCTTGTTTGCCATAGAAGAAAAGTTCCTGTAATGCACTAAAGGAGTTTGAAACTCTGACCTCAACAGGCCAATTGATGTGAGAGCTGGCAAAGAAAGAGATTTTGTAAGTCAGGAATTCTAGCAATTTGGCTGAAGGCTGGATGCTATACCCAGCAAGTGAGTAGACGTAGACCCAAAGTGAAGATCACAGGCAGTTTTGGAATCGGATACTGAAGATGAAGAATGGAATTTTTTTTAATAGCACAAATAGGCCTCTCCCTTGGCAAGCAGAAGATGGCCTCTACTCCCCTCGGCACACACAGTTTAGCCAGGCTTTCCAGTCATTTCCATGTGGAGCCGTATCAGATAAGTCCCAGTCGTGAGTAGCCCACTGCCACAAACCCTTGCCATTAGATCCTGCTAATCTTGGATGGCATTAGCAATAGCTGAAGGAATATACATACAGGTTCTTAAGATGGGAAGTACTCTTCCCATTCCACAGATTGTTGGGGTCACTATTCAGGATACCTGAATTTTATGTCATTCTTTGGCTGACACGATAAACCATCAGCAAGCAATAAACTCTCAACGTATGATGAAATCAATATAAAATATATTTATTGTCAAATCTAGATTATACAAGTCAAAAATAGTGACGCAACTTGAATCATTAATATAAACTCTTCCTTTTGTTGTGTTACAGGAATTTTGTTGAAGAAAAATTAGGAACAGCATATGTCGATAGTCTACGAATCGACTTTGCAAAGTCATTTGAAGAAAGTAACCCAGCTACTCCCATATTTTTTATCTTGTCCCCCGGTGTTGATCCTCTGAAAAATGTTGAATCACTCGGTATGAATCTCTTTGCTACTGAATCCTTTAGTTTTACTCATTAACTTTAAAAATATTCATCCAAGTGTGTGTGATTGACCTCCGGCAGCTTTAAGATAAACTTAATTTAAAACTTCCAAAATGTTATGATCTGTGAGTCTGAGTGGCTTTAAGTTTAGATTGAGTCTTCTTAGAAAGAGGACTGTGAAACTTTGCAAAGGGACATCAATATTTAAGTGAGTGGGCAAAGGTCTGGTAGGTGGAGTACAATGTTAATAAATGTGAAGTCATCATTTTGGTAGAAATAACAGTAAATAGGGCTATTATTTAAATGGTAAAAATTGTAGTATGCTGCTGTGCAGAGGGACCTGGGTGACCTTGTGCATGAATCACAGAAGGTTGGTCTGCAGATGCAACAGGTAATTAGGAAGGTAAATGGAACTTCATCCTTCAGTGCGAAAGGGATTGAGTTTCAAAGCAGGGAGGTTATTTTCCAGCTGTACAGGGTGCTGGTGAGGCCACACCTGGCGTACTGCATGCACTTTTGGTCTCCTTACTTGAGAAAGGATGTACTGGCACTAGAGGGAGGGTACAGAGGAGGTTCACTAGGTTGATTCCAGAGTTGAAGTGGTTGGCATATAAATAGAGACTGAGTAGACTGGGATTACATTCACTTGGATTTAGAAGAATGAGGGAATTTAGAAACATTCAAAATTATGAAGGGAATAGATAAGATAGAAGTAGACAGGATGTTTCTACTGGCAGGTGCAACTAGGACAAGAGGGCATAGCCTCAAAATTAGGAGGAGGAGATTTAGGGCCAAATTGAGAATGAACGTCTTTACCCAGAGGGTTGTGGATCTGTGGAATTCCATGCCCAGTGAAGTAGTTGAGGCTTCCTCATTGAATGTTTTTGAAGCTAAGATAGATAATTTTTTGAACGATAAAGGAATTAAGGGTTATGGTGAGAGGATGGGTAATTGGATATGAGGTCACAAAAAGATCAGCCATGATCTTATTGAATGGCGGAGCAGGCTCGAAGGACCAGATGGCCTGCTCCTGCTCCTAGTTGTTATTTTCTAAGCCACATGCACTGGAAAGGCACTTTGAAAGGATTATCAAGAAAACGGAAGAAGTGGAACCATTAGTTAAATTCTAGAAAACTTCAAAACTATTATAATGTTTACAAAGTTTAGGCAAATTCTTTATTAAATGTCATGACTATCATTGTGCCTGCTATTTTTGATTCACCCTGTTTAATAGGATTTACTACACCACAAGCTGTAAATGTTCCAAGCCGATTATCTCAATGTCCAAAGTCTAAAGGGTGTAGCAATCTATTAAATGTTAAAAATGTTGCATTGTTTTTACATTCCAAATGGATCGTATGAAGAAGGTGCAAGAGGAGACCATTCAACCCCTTCAGCCTGCTCAGCCGATTATTAAGATAACGGCTGATCTGAACACAGCCTCCAAACCACATTCCTGCATTCCCTTGATAACCTTTCACTCTTTTCATCACCCAGAATTTCCTCCATCTCTACCTTAAAAATATTCAAAGACTTCGCTTCCACCACCTTTCTTGGAAGAGAATTCCAAACACTCCAGATGGGATAATACTTTGCCTCATTGCCATTTTAAATGGGTGATTCCTTGCTTTAAAACAGTGATGTGTAATTCTGGGAAAGAGGAAGCAGCCTTTCCACATCTATCCTGTTAAGATTCCTCTTGTATGTTTCATACAAGTGACCTCTTTCTCTTCCAAACTCTGTGAATAGCCTGTCTAACCTTTCCTCATAAGACACCCACCCATTCCAGGTATAAGGTAAATTCTCTCTGAAATGTTTCCAATTCCTTAAATAAGGTAACTACACTTTACACAATGCACCAGAAGTAGTCTCACCTGTACCCTGTATATTTGAAATATAACGTACCTATCTTTGCATTCAATTCCTTACCATTAATTGTATACGTCCTGCTAAGATTTGCTTTCCCAAAATGCAGCACCTCACGTTTATCTAAACTCCACCTGCCACTTCTCAGCCCGTTGGCCCATCTCATCATGATCTCGTTGTAATCTGTGGTAACCGTCTTCACTGTCTGCTACACCTCCAATGTTGGTGTCATCTGCAAATTTACTAACTATACCTCTTATGCTCACATCCAAATCACTTATATAAATGACATAACGTAGTGGATCCAGCACTGATCCTTGTGGCACTCCACTGATCACAGGCCTCCAGTCTGAAAAACAACCCTCCACCACCACCCTCCGTCTTCTACCTCTGAGCCAGTTATGTATCCAAATGGCTAGTTCTCCCTGTATTCTGTGAGATCTAACCTTGCTAACCAGTCTCCCATGGGGAACCTTGTTGAATGCCTTACTGAAGTCCAAAAAGATCACGTCCACTGCTCTGCTCTCATCAATCCTCTTTGTTACTTGTTACTGTGAGACATGATTTCCCACGCACAAGGCCATGTTGTCTATCCCTAATCAGTCCTTGCCTTTCCAAATCCATTTATATCCTGTCCCTCAGGATTTCCTCCAACAACTTGCCTACCACCGACGTCAGGCTCACTGGTCTATAGTTCCTTACCACTCTTTTTAAACAGTGGCACCATGTTAGCCAACCTCCAGTCTTCTGGCACCTCATCTGTGACTATCGATAATACAAATATTTCAGCAAGAGGCCCAGCAATCACTTCATTAGCTTCTCACAGAGTTCTAGGGTACGCTTGATCAGACCCTGGGGATTTATCCACTTCTATGTGTTTCAAGGTATCCAGGACTACTTCTCTGTAATGTGAACATTTCTGAAGCTGTCACCATCTATTTCCCTACATTCTATATCTTCCATAACCTTTTCCACAGTAAGCACTGATGCAAAATACTCGTTTAGTGTCTGCCCCATCTCCTGCAACTCCATGCAAAGACCGCCTTGCTGATCTTTGAGGGGCCCTATTCTCTCCCTAGTTACACTTTTGTCCTTAATGTATTTGTAAAAACTCTTTGGATTTTCCTTAGCCCTGTTTGCCAAAGCTATCTCATGTCCCCTTTTTGCCCTCCTGATTTCCCTCTTAAGTATACTCTTACTGCCTTTATACTCTTCTAAGGATTCACCCGATCTATCCTGTCTATACCTGACATATGCTTCCTTCTTTTTCTTAACCAAACTCTCAATTTCTTTAGTCATCCAGCATTCCATACACTAGCAGCCTTTCCTTTCATCCCAACAGGAATATACTTTCTCTGGACTCTCATTATCTCATTTCTGAAGGCTTCCCATTTTCCAGCCGTCCCTTTACCTGCGAACATCTGCCTCCAATCAGCTTTTGAAAGTTCTTGCCTAATACCGTCAAAATTGGCCTTTCTCCAATTTAGAACTTCAACTTTTAGATCTGGTCTATTCTTTTCATCACTATTTTAAAACTAATAGAATTATGGTCGCTGGCCCCAAAGTGCTCCCCCACTGACACCTCAGTCACCTGCCCTGCCTTATTTCCCAAGAGTAGGTCAAGTTTTGCACCTTCTCCACATACTGAATCAGAAAATTTTCTTGTACACGCTTAACAAATTCCTCTCCATCTAAACCCTTAACACTATGGCAGTCCCAGTGTATGTTTGGAAAGTTAAAATCCCCTACCATAACCACCCTGTTATTCTTACCGATAACTGAGATCTCCTTACAAGTTTGTTTCTCAATTTTCCTCTGACTGTTAGGGGATCTATAATACAGTCCCAATAAGGTGATCATCCCTTTCTTATTTCTCAGTCCAACCCAAATAACATTCCCCCCTCCCCCTCACCTTACTAGTTAAATTCCCGGGTTCAATTCCCGCCTCAGGCGACTGACTGTGTGGAGTTTGCACGTTCTCCCCGTGTCTGCGTGGGTTTCCTCCGGGTGTTCCGGTTTCCTCCCACAGTCCAAAGATGTGCAGGTCAGATAAATTGGCCATGCTAAGTTGCCCGTAGAGTGAGGTAAGGGGCAAATGTAGGGGTATGGGTGGGTTGCACTTCAGTGGGGCGGTGTGGACTTGTTGGGCCGAAGGGCCTGATTCCACATTGTAAGTAATCTAATCCAATCTAAAAAATCCGTCTTGGATGAATTTCATTCAGATCCGGACAGTTATCACAGCTCCAATAAATTACTGACTACCATTTCTCTGGTGATTGTAACTTCCTGAGCTCCTCCCTTCTTTCCATTTCCTGAATTATAGTGTTATAGTGTCTTTTGAATGTTACTAGTATCGTCTTCAGCAAAGATTTATTCAAAATATTTGTTCAATGTTTCTGCAATCTCTTTATTTCCAATTATCAATTCTCCAGACTTACTTTCTATTGGACCAGTGCTCACTTTTCTTTTTTAAATATTTACAGAAACTCTACTATCTGTTTTTATATTTTTGGTTAGTTTTTTTAACTCAAATTTTCCATCCCTGTTAATTTTGTAATCGTTCTTTGCTGTTTGTAAATTCAATGCAATATCACACTAATAAGTTCCTGTGTATGTAATATTGATTGGCATAATACAAGAAATAATGCCAAAGGAAAATACATTTGACAATATACACAAGTTGTCTCCTAGTCCCATTCCCCAGCAAATAATACTACCCCACTTCCTGTAGATGAAACATTAAATCCTTTGCATTCCCACTTCCTATTCAGGAAGAATCAGATATAACCCCTTTCTCGCTCCCCGACCCATAATGTCATGCTCTCTCTCCCCTCATCCCATTCCTCACACATCATTCTGTTCTCTCTTCTCTGGACTGCAACCCCACCCCCCACCAACCTTCTGTCCATATCAGCCTTGCCTACTTGCCATCTAACCTTATCACCTTTTCAACTGACCACACTTCCCTTCATGTCTTTGCCTTAGTTCATTTATCTGTGACCTCAATTTTATTTATCCTCCAAAGTCGTTTTTACCATGATTCCCCATGTGCAAAACTCTGCAAGACCAACTAATATATAAGTATTAAGTATTCATGTATTTCCAATCCAATACTTGATACCAATTTATGATTTTTATTTGTTTGAACAATTACTATTGAAACTGCTTATGTGAATATTTATAATGATCAAATGTGCAGACTGAATTTGCACAGTTTTAATAAAGGTTTCTCATTTCTTGGTAATTTCCTTTTCCAATCTCTCAACTTCTTTCACCCAAACAGCTCACCTCAAAATGCTGCAGTCATTGTTGTGGTCAGGCCTTTGGGGAATCCTTCCCCTTCCCAGCACTGCCCTTGCAACTTCTCTCTTCAGCTTTCAGCTTCAGCTAGGTTTACTTTCACTTTCAAGCTGCCTGCCACTTTTCTTGACCCACTGTTCACCCTGTAAATTTGTTGTCTCAACCATGACTTCAACTTCCAGTCTATTCTAAACATCTAAAAAACGTCTTTGTGGTTTTCTTTGAATGGTTTATGTTGTTAGATCGACACGCCACCTTTTCCACTGAATCATCACTATGTATCCCAAAGGCAAAATTAAGAACTGGTATTTATGATCACACTTAGTGAAATTTATTCAAACCCTCAACTTCAGACTCTATTTTCTCTTCTTACCCAAATCTACTTAAATGTTACCTGAGCTCAAGCTTCACCAGCCATTAGTTCCTCCAAGTCTTGATGCACTGCTCCCTTTTTCTCGCAACAAACCTGAAATTTAGCATCAGTTCAAGGGCCTGTTCAAGTGACTGCCCCAGCCCTTATTATCCACTTACATCAGATCATCCCTACGCTCACACTACCCTCACCTTTATTCTCACAGATATCTTAATCAGCATCATCCTCGTCTTTTAGTTGCTACAAAAGAACAGTCGTCAGAGATCCCCAAGTCCAAATATTATGGCGACCAATTAATTTTCTACTATTGCTCAAGCTTACTCCATCATTAACCTTGTAAATACTCCCAGGATTCGACACTTACAACACTAACTCGGCTGCCAGCATTTATGGGATATCTTTCCATGGGATGCCCTTTGGGCTTAGTGAATGAAGTGATGAAGGGGCCCAAGAATTGAATGATGCACCCAGTTAAAATAAATTTTATTCTAAGCTTGTACCATAAAACAGAAGAAACTTTAAAAAATCTCAAGGCAGCAATGTGTAGGGCAGAGCCCTGCAAATCTCCCAGAAGCCATCTCCAAGGCTTCCCAATGTAATGTTCGCTCAAGGGGCAGAGCAGCTGCTCAGAAGGCCCATGGCGTACAGACTTCTGGTTCCAGGAGCCGCTGCCTCACACTGACCTTGAAGGTCCAAGCAGCAGCAGAATAAAATTAAAGGGAGCATCGTGTCTGTGTTTAGTGAAACAAAGAATTTAGCTAGATAAACTATCATTCTATATTAAGCATGGCTCACCAGCAGTCTCTCCCTCTTTAACTGCCTCTGTAAGGCACATTGGAAGAATTCACAGATTAATCATCAATCTTTTTGGCCACATTATAAACATATTTGCGTGGCCACCGAGTCCTGGACTAGAACTCAGCTCTGGAGTTTTTGGCCTAGAAGCAGGGGACCCACATACCCACTATGCCACAAGTCCTCCCCGCACAGATGCAAAGAAAATATCTGTCCTGTTATTTTCTGTTGGTAACTCTCCAAGTTTCATTTCTCAAAGTTGAACTAACTATTCACCTGTCCCCCATCTACCCACTCAGCTACTTCTACCAGTGGTGATACAGTCTGAAATTAAAGTTTATTTATTTGGGATTGCTGCATATTCTAAAAATCTAAAAAGCTTCTTCATGAGCTACAATGAATGGGGTTGTGTTGTTGGATTAACAACCAACTGTGTATCCCAAAGGCAATATTAAGAACAGGTGCTGTATTTATGATCACAATTTGTGAAACTTCTGATGAAAAACCTTTTGCTTGTGTTTTGTTTGCATTCCAGGTAAAAAGCTGGGATTCACTATTGATTCTGGAAGATTTCATAATGTTTCTCTGGGTCAAGGGCAGGAGGTGGTAGCTGAAGTAGCTTTAGAAAAAGCTTTCAAGGAAGGCCATTGGGTCATTTTGCAGGTAAAGAGTATTGAAAAGCATTATGATGGTCAGATGTAATCAGAAAAGCGGTTCCTGCTAATCTCAGGTGATAAAGTAGCCATCTTTGTAACAACTTTTCGAGCTTGATTTCCCTGAGTTGAGTTTTAAAGTAGCCTTGTCACATTCTGACTTAAATTGCTTCTCATAGGTGGCAGGCAATCTTTGCATGGAGTGAATTGGAGACAGGAGTGGTGCTATTACAGTCCAGTTCCAATATACTGGTCTATCTGTGCCATTCCATAGACTTGCTGCAATCTGTCTTGTCAGTGCCGTCCTGTACTGGTTATAGGAGAGGTGTGACAGTGTTTTTGCATCATTTTCCTTATTAATGGAAAAGTACCTCACCTGTGCCCAGCACTTCTTCAGAGAAAGTGTCTGGGACATGGAGGGCACACCATAATAGTGCTGTAAAATACTGTGCTGATCTATTTGGCATAAATACAGAATTTGATGCTCTCCTAGTTACTGCTAAAACTACTGTGTGAGCTTCACAGCTTTGAAGTTTCTTTTTGGTGTGCAGCTATTTGCTTCAGACAGATGTAATAAGATTTCTGACAGGAGACGTAATCTCACCAGCGTGGCCATTTCTCTAATGTCAGGAAAGGTAAAGAATTTGCATTTAAATAGAACCTCTGTCAACCTCAGGACATGTCAAAATGAGGTACTTCACAATTACAATTGCAATTCTAATATAAGAAATGTGTGCACAGCAACTTCCCTCAGATACTTAACCAAATAATTTGTTTATGGAGAACTGTCAGCAAGGTATAAATGGACACTGGGAGAATTCTACTGCTGCTGTTAAATAATATGGTGGTTTCTTTAACATCCACTTAACATTGAGATGACATCTCTGAAAATGTAGCATTTCCTTAAGGCAGAGCAGAGAATATGCCCATTGATTCAAAGCTAACATTGCACTCGGGATAGGTCTGAGCAAAAGAATTATTCAATGTCTTGTCTCCTTAACAACAACTGATGAAGATATAGTCATACCCCAGTCCTGCCCTCCTCCAGCCTCTCCAATATGACTATCCCATCCGCTTAACACTCAGGCACTAGAGGAACATTTTAATATGGGTAATTAGCTATAGAGTTGTACAGCACAGAAACAGACCCTTCAGTTCAACTTGTCCATGCTGACCAGATATTCTAAATTAATCGAGTTCCAACTGCTGGCATTTGGCCCGTATCCCTCTACACCTTTCTTATTCATATACTCATCCAGATGCCATTTAAATGTTGTAATTGTACCAGCCTCCACGACTTCCTCTGGCAGTTCATTCCATATGCACAGCACCATATTCCATACTCTCAGCATCCTCTGTGTGAAAACGTTGCCCCTTAAGTAACTTTTAAATCTTTCCCTTTCTCAACTTAAATCTATGCCCTCAAGTTTTGGATTCCCCTAATGTTGGAAAAAGACCTCAGCTATTCCGGTCCTAATAGCTGTCCAAACCCCTCATGATTTTATAAGCACCTATATAGTCACCCCTTAGCCTCTGATGCTCCAAGGAAAATAGCCCCCGTCTATTCAGCCTCTATCTATAACTAACCCTCCAATCCCGGCAACATCCTTGTAAACTTGTTCTGAACCCTTTGAAATTTAACAGCATTTTTCCTATAGCAGGGAGACCAGAACTGAATGCAGTATTCCAGAAATGGCCTCATCAATGAGCTGTACAGGTATGACATGACCTCCCAAATCTTATACTCAATGCACTGACCAATGAAAGCAAGCATACCAAACACCATCGTCTTCACTACCCTGTCTACCTGTGACTCCACTTTCAAGGAACTATGAAGCTGTACCCCAAGGACTCTTTGTTCAGCAAAACTCCCCAGGACCCTACCATTAGGTGTAAAAGTCTTGCCCTGGTTTGCCTTATTGAAATGGGTGCAACACCACCCATTTATCTAAATTAATCTCCATCTGCCACTCTTCAGCCCACCTGATCAAGGTCCCACTGTACTCTGAGATGACCTTCTTCACTGTTCACTACACTACCAATTTTGGTGTTATCTGCAAAATTACTAACCATGCCTCGTACATTGACATCCAAATCATTTCTATAAATGTCAAAAAACAGTGGACTCAGCACCGATCCTGGTGGCACTCCAGTGGTCACAGGCCTCCTGTCTGAAAAGCAACCCTCCACACCACCCTCTGTCTTCTACCTTCAAGCCAATTTTTTATCTGAATGGCAAGCTGTCTCTGGATTCCATGTGATCTAACTTTGCTAACCTGTCTACCACGCGAAACCTTGTCAAATACTTTACTAAAGTCCACATAGACAATATCCACCACTCCGCCTTCATCAATCTTCTCTGTCACTCCTTCAAAAAAACCAATCATGTTAGTGAGATGCATTTTCCCATGCACAACATGTCCCTCAGAATCCCTGCAACAATTTAGCCTCTCGAAGGGCCAAATGGCCTACAGCACCTATGTTCTATGTTTCTGATGTCATGTGCACTGATCAATAATTCCCTAGCTTTTCCTTATCACCTTTCTTAAATAGTGGCACCACACTAGCCAACCTCCAGTCTTCCAGTATCTCACCCATGACTATCGATGATACAAATATCTCAGCAAGTGGCCCAGCATGCCTTGATTGTGAAATTACACTGAAATAATAACTTATTATTACAAAACCCTTACAGAGCAGTAACTTTCTGGAAGAAATTAATTTCCCAATTCACTTTTTAAGACTTTTCAATGGAACATTTAAACAAATAAGACCCTAAGAAATAGGAATGGAAGTAAGGCCGTTCGGCCCATCAAGTCCACTCCACTATTCAATCATGGCTGATGGGCATTTCAACACCACTTACTCGCACTCTCCCCATATCCCTTAATTCCTTGTGAGATTAAGAATTTATCAATCTTTGTCTTGAAGACATTTAACGTCCCGGCCTCCACTGCGCTTTGTGGCAATGAATTCCACAGGCCCACCACTCTCTGGCTGAAGAAATGTCTCCTCATTTCCATTCTAAATTGACCCCCTCTAATTCTAAGGCTATGCCCACGAATCCTAGTATCCCCACCTGATGGAAACAATTTCCCAGCATCCACCCTTTTCATAGCAATGTATTATCTTATAAATTTCTATTAGATCTCCCCTCAACCTTCTAATCTCTGATGAATACAATCCCAGGATCCTCAGCTGTTCATCGTAGGCCTGCCATTGCAGGGATCATCCATGTGAAATCAACATCATTCAGTTACTAATTATCAGACAATGCTACATAAATAAAAGAAGAAAAATGTATTTAACTTCATGCCATTCTTTGGACACACATGTTATGTCCAAGTGCAGTCCAAAGACTACTCACAACTCTGGTCAAACTCAATCATCCCTTGCCAAACTGACCCTGAATTTTCCAGTGACCATCACTAACTGCTCAAGCAAGTCTTTTGGACACGGATACAAAGCATACCTTAATGAATCCCTCAAACCCTCAATTTACAGTTGTCCCAACAACCTAATATTGCAAAGGTCCCTGTATCTGTAATATAAGGATCTGAATGAGTAAATGCCCGAGGAGTATATTCAATACTATCTAATATGATGGTGTCATATGGACTTGTGCAGAACAACTTTGACTTTTGACGAGTGAGACCTAATGCTAAGGCCTCCTTTTTATTGTCTTTGTTTAATGGTCTACTTTGTCAATGTAACTTGGACTAGTTGCTATCATGCAAGAAACTGCATCATCTTTAAAATAAAGACCTCTTATTCGACTACCAAGAGACTTTCTCTGTCACACCAGACCTATCAGGAAGAGGGTAGTGAACATAATGGTGTCTGACAGTGGAGAACACACTTCACAGTCAAGAATTCTCACTCTTCAGCAAGAATACATGAGTCATAGAGTCATACAGCATGGAAACAGACTCCAATAATTCCACATGAATCATGTTCCCAACCCAAACATGCCTCTGTTCTACAACATTACCAAGGCCCTACCATTTGGCCCATATCCCACCAAACCTTTCCTATTCACATACTTATTAAAATTTCTTTCAAGTGTTGTAACTATTACCTGCATTCACCACTTCCTCTGGTCGTTCATTCTACATCCAAACATCTGTGTAAATAAGGTTGCCCCTTGTGTGCTTTTTAAATCATCCTCCTCGCGCCTGAAAAATACATCCCTAGTTTTGAACTCCCCCAGCCTAGGGAAAAGACCTTGGCTATTCACCTTATCTATGCTCCTCATGATTTTATAAACCTCTATAAGGTCACCCCTCAACTTCCTACACAGTCTGTCCAGCATACCTTTATAACTCAAACCTTCCATTCCCAGCAACATCCTGGTAAATCTTTTCTGAACCTTCTCCAATTTAGTAATATACTTCCTATAGCTGGGTGACCAGAACTCAACACAGTACTCCAGAAGATGCCTCACCAATGTCCTTTATAATCTCAACATGACATCCCAATTCCTGTACTTCAAGGTCTGAGAAATGAAAGTAAGTGTGCTAAATGCCTTTTTTACCACCCTATCTATATGTGACGCAAATTTCAAAGAATTATTCACCTGAACCGCTAGGTGTCTCTGTTCTACAACATTACCCAAGGCCCTACCAATAACAGTATAAGTCCTGTCCATATTAGTTTTATCAAAACCTCGCATTTATCCAAATTAAACTCCCTGTGCCATTCCTCAGTCCATTAGCCTAATTGATCAAGATCTCTTTGTAATCATAGATAATCTTCTTCACTGTCCACTAAACTACCATTCTTGGTGTCATACATAAACTTACTAACTATACCTCCAATATCGTCATCCAAATCATTTATATAAATGACAAACAAAAGTGGACCCGGTATCAATCCCTGTGGCACACTGCTGGTTACAGACCTCCAGTCTGAAAAACAATCCTCTACCATCACCCTCTGTCTCCTATCATAAGGTCAATTTTGTATCCAGTCGGCAAGCCTCCCCTGAATCCCATGTGATCTAACTTTACTACTTAGCTTACTATGTGGAATTTTGTCAAAGGCTTTGCTAAATAATATGTAAGCAATGGCTATCGCTCTGCTATAATCAACCTTTTTGGGTTACTGCCTGAAAAAACTCAATCAAGTTTGTGAGACATGATTTCCCTCGCACAAAGCCATGCTGACTATCCTTAATCAGTCCTTGCCTCTCCAAATTCATGTAAATCCTATCTTTCAGAACCACCTCCGACAAATTACCCAGCACTGATGTCGGACTCACAGGTCTGTAGTTCCCAGACTTCTCCTTAAACTTTTCTTAAATGAAGGCACAGTATTAGCCATGCTCCAGTCCTCCGATATTTCACCTGTGGTTATAAATGGTACAAATACTTCTGCTAGGGACCCCACAATTTCTTCCCTAACTTCTCACGATGTCCTGGGATACACTTCATCAGGTCCCAGAGATTTATCTACCTTTATGTTTTCTAAGACCTCCAGCACTTCCTCTTCTGTAATATGAACAGTTTTCAAAACATCAGCATTTATTTCCCTGAGTTCTCTAGCCTCCATTTTGTTCTCCGCAGTAAAAAACTGACAAAATATTTATTTAACATCTCTCCCTGAAGTTCAACACATAAAAACCAGCAAGAGATTACAAACTCATTTGATTAGGTGTTGCCCTAAAGTGCTTACAGGATGAATGAAACTCAATGCTTAATGCAGCGTTACCTTGAAGAAAGATGCGAAGTCATTATGTCTCTACACACCCCAAAATGCTTCTCCATCTTTTGATGAAACAACTTATAGAGATGACTAGCAAAGTCAATAATCTACTTAAAATACATGACTTATTATCTCTAGCAAAGTTTTTAATTGGAATTTTAAAGAAACATAAATATTCATGAATTAATGCATCATGATTTAGTACCCTATAAACTGAATGATAAAATTAAATATATACTGACGACGTATAGAATGAAGTAATGTCAGTGTAAAACTTTGTCCTGAAAAAAATTGAGGATTCATAAAGTTTGAGTATGAGTGTTAAAGTTTGTGATAGATGAGCAGTCTGAAGGACTTTATTACCAATAATATGAATTAAGCATTACCATTCTTTTTACTCCTTTTCCATTTAATGATATGAGCTGTTGCCAACGTATGATTAGTATGTAGATTTTCAATAACTTAATTACCAAATTTTAAAACTAAAATTCTTTTGCATGCTCTGATTTCTAGAATGTTCACCTAGTAGTGAAATGGTTGGGAACACTAGAAAAGCTGCTGGAGCAATTCAGCAAGGACAGTCATCCTGATTTCAGGGTGTTCATTAGTGCTGAGCCTGCCCCAACCTCAGAGGAACATGTCATTCCTCAAGGAATACTGGAAAGCTCAATCAAGATTACCGATGAACCACCTATTGGAATGCTGGCCAATCTACATGCGGCCCTCTATAACTTTGACCAGGTAGGAGACAAACAGTTTGGAGATTGCAGTCATATCCAGTGCTTGCTTAATACTTTTGCCTCAATGTCAAGCTTGCTTTCAAAGATTCTTTGAAAAAATTGCAGTCAGTTTATTTAGTCAGAAAAGCAAAGTAATTAATACTGAAACAATTTCAAACAGTCAATAATATTTATGTAATACTTTATTTAGAGAATATACCGACACACTGCCAATAGCAAAGTCCGATGTCACATCATTAAAATATTGTGATAGTAAGAGGAGTTGTCATTGTACATTTTATCCTTTTATGAATGAGAGTTGATACTGTCAAAGTAAAACAAGCAGATTCCAGTTAGAATGGGTTCATTTTGACAGCATTAGGAAATAGACGATTATGTTTAGATGCTTGTCATATACTGCAAAAAGGAATGATGTATAGAATAGATAGTTAGTTTAATACCACTTATGCCATCACCAAAAGTTAAATTACTCCTGAAGTATATACACTATTTGTTCATGGGACATGTGTGTTGCTGGCTAGGTCAGTATTTGTTGTCCATCCTTCGTTGTTATGAGAAGTTGATAGGAGCTGCTGTCCATGTGGTATTTCTATACCCAGAATACTAATAGATCCAGGACATTGACCCAGTGACACTGACAGAATGCAACATAGTTCCAAGTCAGGGAGATGTGAGGTTTGGAGGGGAACTTGCAGTTGATGCTTTTTGCCATGCATCTGGTGGCCTGATCCATCGAGGTGATAGTTGGTGTGGATTTGGAAGGTGATGTCAAAAGAGTCTTGGTGAGCTGCTGCTGTGTATTTTGTTTACAATACACATGTCAAATTGCTACAACCAAACCTCAATGGTGGAGAGAGTGAACTTTTAAGGTGTTAGAATGAGGTGCCAGTCAAGTGAGCTGGTTTGGTCTGGATGGTGATGGCATCACATTCCTGAAGTGTTGTTGAATGTGAATTCATTCAGACGAGTGGAGAATATTCCATCACACTCCTGACCTGTGCAGTATAGATGATGGAAAAAGTTTGGTGAGTCTGGATGTGAGTTACTCGCTTTAGAATTTCAAGCTTCCAAAGCAATTGAAGCTGGTTAAGTATCAAATCCATGGTAACCTCCAGGATAATGTCTGCAGGGGATTCAGCCATAGTAATGCTGCTGAATTTCAAGGGGCAATGGTTACATTCGCTTGTGTTGGAGATGGCAATTTATCCAGCAACTTTACAGGCAGCACGGTGTCTCACTGGTTAGCACTGCTGCCTCATAGTGCCAGGATCCCGGGTTCGAACCCAGCCTCGGGCGACTGTCTGTGTGGAGTTTGCACATTCTCTCCGTGTCTGTGTTGGATTCCTCCGGGTGCTCAGGTTTCCTCCCACAATCCAAAGATGTGCAGGTTAGGTGAATTGGCCATGCTAAATTGCCTGTAGTGTTCAGGGATGTGTAGGTTAGGTGCATTAGCCGGGGTAAATATAGAGTAATGAGTGAGAGACTCTTTGGAGGGTCGTTGTGGACTTGTTGGGCCAAAGGGCCTGTTTCCACATTCTAGGGATTCTAAATTCTGTGTGACACAAGTACTATTTGCCCCTTATCAGCTCAAACCTGAATTTTGTTTGGGTCATGTTGTATATGGATAGAAACTGCTTCATTAATGGAGAAATTGCAAATGGTTATGATTGTGCAGTCATCAGTCAGCATCCCTACATCTGTGTTATAATTGAGAAGAGTCATAATTAGGACAGTACCCTGAGGGTTCACTAATGTCCTTCAGGGAAGGAAATCTGCCATTCTCACCTGTTCTGGCCTACATGTGACTCCAAACCTACTGCAATGTGGTTGATTCTCAACTGGCCTTTGAAATGGCCTAGCAAGCCCATTCAGTTTTACCAGTCGCTACAAAGTCACAAAGAAATGAAACCGAATGAATCACCAAGCATTGACCTGGGCACCGGAAAAGACAATGGCAGAAACAGCCTTGTCGACCCTGTAAAGTCGTCCTCACTAACACCTGGGAGCAAGTGCCAAAATTGGGAGAGCTGTCTCTCAGACTAGTCAAGCAACAGCCTGACATACTGATACTTATAGAATCATACCTCACAGACAATGTCACAGACACCACCATCACCATCCCTGGATGTATCCTACCTTACAGGCAGGACAGACCCAGCAGAGGTAGCAGCACGGTGATATACAGTCAGGAGGGAGTTTGTCTGGGAGTCCTCAACATTGCCTTCAGAACCCATGAAGTCTTATGGCTTCAGGGTAAACATGGGCAAGTGAACCTCCTGCTCATTACCATGTACCACCCTCCGTCAGCTGATGAATTGGTACTCCTCCATGTTGAACAACATTTGGAGGAAGCACTGAGGCTGGCAAGGGTGCAATATGTGCTCTGGGTGGGGGATTTCAATGCCACCACTAAGAGTGGCTCAGCAGCAGCACTACAGACTGAGCTGGTCGGGTCCTAAAAGACATGGTCGCTAGACTGGGTCTGTAGCAGGTGGTGAGGAAGCCAACAAGAGGGAAAAACACACTTGACCTCATCCTTACCAATCTGCCAGCTGCAATGCATCCGTCCATGACAATAACGATAAGAGCGACCACTGCACAGTGCTTGTGGAGACAAAGTCTCGCCTTCACATTGAGAATAACTTACATCATGTTGTGTGACACTATCACCTTGTTAATTGGGACAGACTTTGAACCGATCTAGCAGCTCGAGACTGGGCATCCATGAGGCACTGTGGGCCATCAACAGCAGTAGAATCATACTTCAGCACAATCTGTAACCTCATGGCATATCCTTCACTCAACCATTACTGTCAAGCCAGGGGATCAACCCTGGTTCAATGGAGAGTGCAGGAACAGCACCAGGCATAACTGAAGATGAAGTGTCAACCTGATGCAGCTACCAAACAGCATAAGCAGCAAGTGATCGACAGAGCTTAAGTTTTCCCACAACCAACGGATCAGATCTAAGCTCTGCAATCCTGCCGCATCCATTCGTGAATGGTGGTGGACAATTAAACAACTAGCTGGAGGAGGAGGCTCCACAAATATCCCCATCCTCAATGATGGAAAAGCCCATCATATCAATGCAAAAGGTAAGGCTGAAGCGTTCACTGTAGTCTTCTGCCAGCAGTGCCAAGTAGATGATCCATCTTGGCCTCCTCCAGTAGTCTCCAGCATTACAGATACCAGTCTTCACAGTTGGAGGTACGGGATACTGCAAAGGCTCCAGGCCCTGACGACATTCCAGTAATAGTACTGAAGACTTGTGATCCAGAACTTGCCACTCCCCGAGCTACGCTGTTCCAGTACAATTACAATACTGGCATTTACCAACAATGTGGAAAATTGCCCAAGTATGTCCTGTACATAAAAAGCAGGACAAATCCAACCCAGCCAATTACTGCCCCATCAGTCAACTCTTGATCATCAGTAAAGTGGTAGAAGGTGGCATCCACAGTGCTATCAGCAGCATCTGCTCAGCAATAACCTGCTCAGTGACGTCCAGTTTGCATTCTGCCAGGGTCACTCAGCTTCTGATCTCAATACAGCCTTGGTTCAAGCATGGATAAAGGAGTTGAATTCCAGAGGTGAGGTGAGGTGAGAGGTATATTGTGCTGAGTAATTCACCTTGTGAGTCCCCAAAGCCTGTCCACCAGCTATAAGGCACAAGTCAGGAGTGAAATGAAATACTCCTACTTGCCTGAAAGGGTGCAGCCCTAACAACAGTCAAGAAGCTTAACACCATCCAGGACAAAGCAGCCTACTTCATTGGCACTGCAACCACTAGCATTCAGTCCCTCCACCACAGACAGTCAGTAGTAGCAGTGTTCACTATCTACAAGATGCACTGCAGAAATTCACCAAAGATCCTCAGGCAGCACCTTCCAAACCCATAACCATTTCCATCTAGAAGGGCAAGGGCAGCAGATGTATGAGAACACCATCATCTTCAAGATCCCCTCCAAGCCACTTCGCATCCTGACTTGAAATATATCACCATTCTTTCATTGTTGCTGGGTCAAAATCCTGAAATTCCTTCCCTAATGGCGTTGTGGGTCCACCCACAGCAGGGTGGACTATAGCGGTTCAAGAATGCAGCTCACCACCAGCTTCTCAAGGGCAACTATTGCCCAGCCAGCAATGCTCATATCCCACATAATGAATAAGTAAGTAAATAAACTTATTTTGCTGTGTGATCATGTCTAGCTATTGATTCCCAATTTAAATTTCATAATTGATTATTGTGAAATGCAGTCAGTACAATAAGCTTTATAATTTACAAGTGATTTGTTTTTATATTGTGTCTTGCAGAATATTCTGGAAATGTGTTCTCGAGAACATGAGTTCAAAGCCATTCTCTTCTGCCTCTGTTACTTTCATGCGTGTGTTGCCGAAAGACGCAAGTTTGGTCCTCAAGGTTGGAACCGAAGCTATCCTTTCAATGCTGGAGATCTCACTATATCGGTCAATGTCCTTTATAATTACCTGGAGGCAAACACTAAAGTAAGAATATTTATTACAACTAACAGCTCAATAGACATTTATCCAGTAGACACTGAAAATTAATGCTGAAAGAAGTTTACACGTTGAGACGCAAAACCAATGATAGGCAAGATAAGATTAGATTCCCTACAGTATGGAAACAGGCCCTTCGGCCCAACCAGTCCACACCGACCCTCCGAAGAGCAACCCACCCAGACCCATTCCCCCTAACTAATGCACCTAACACTATGGGCAATTTAGCATGGCCAATTCACCTAACTGCACATCTTTGGACTGTGGGAAGAAACCGGAGGAAATCCACGCAGACACAGGGCAAACTCCACACAGACAGTCGCCCAAGGCTGGAATCGAACCAGGGTCCCTGTTGTTGTGAGGCAGCAGTGCTAACCACTGAGCCACCGTGCCGTGATTAGAGGCAACTTAAGTTGGAAAAACCTCTGCAAATCCCACCATGCATTAGAATAAAATTGCCATTGGAGTCTGTTTGAAAAAACAATGAGGCCTGGACTTCATACCCCAATTTGGTTTGTTTGTTTTTGTTTAAGAGCAAATCCCCAGAGCCAATCATTGTGGTTTAAGATGATTAGTCCATCTCTCAGACTGTAGAGGGAACACTTCTCAGTTATGTGCAGCATTGTTTTTGCCTTTATACAAGTGTGTAAAGGTTTGTACAAAGCTCCCAGTGGTTATGTTTGGATGTGCTGGGGCCCAGGTTTGTCCTGACTCTATTTGGCAATGTCCACTCTCACCATGAAATATATTGAGTAACTAGCATTCAAAATAAATACATTTTAATCAGTAAAGTATAAGTTGACTTCAGCTAGCTATGTGCCAAAGTGGAAGAATGTATTGTTGCTGATCTGCAGCCCATAAAACAAAGAACCATTCAAGTCCACAATGTAAATAGTATAGTCTGAATGCTCAGTCCCATCAGAGACAAAATTGGTTAGCTCCTGAAAACAGGTGGAGGATGCATGATTAATCTGCAGCTATTCTTTCCTATATAGATAATACACAGCTTTTACTTCTTTGAAATATTTAACTCCAGCACAAAAAAAACTAGCTCCCAGTAGAATTTCAGTGCAAAGTCGGATCAACTGATCAATTATACACTGTAGTTAGTTTATCTCTTTTGATCTCATGTCATTATTTTGTGACAAGTACAAGTAACCAAGGTGTGTGTAATACATGGAAAAGCACAGCAGGTCAGGCAGCATCCAAGGAGCAGGAGAATCAACTTTTCGAGCATAAGCCCTTCTTCAAGATTCCTGAAGAAGGGCTTATGCCCAAAACGTCAATTCTCCTGCTCCTTTGATGCTACCTGACCTGCTGCGCTTTTCCAGCAACACATTTTTCAGCTCTGATCTCCAGCATCTGCAGTCCTCACTTTCTCTTGTGTGTGATACATTCCAAATTAGATCATTGATAAAAATTAATTAAATTACAATCATATCCATTTTGCTTACTATCTAAAGCATTGTGTTTAAAGGCAGTGTTTGCTGCGCGACCCTCATCATAGTTGCACTGTGTGTGACATTATTGCCTTGAAACTTTACTGGAACAAGCACACTGTTCAATCTCATAAACATTGAGCCAACCAGTCCACCTATGTTCTGCACTTTTTGAACACAACGTACACATCTACGCATTTTACAGTGTGGGAATTAGAAAGGTTTGTTTCAGGAGCTGTGATTTATTTTGTACACATCAAGCCAAAAAATAAGGCAATAAGGGAACTTAGGTTGAGTGGGACAGCAAGGGAGCAGAGAATGGGGAGACAGCAGCATAGCAAGCACAAGGCAGCCATAATGGGAACATTGCTTTCAGTTCTGGTTTCAGTGCAGTACGGACACACAAAGATGAATGCCAACAGGACAGACTTCCTGTTTTAGTGCATTTGACGGAAATACACTGATGTTTAAACACTCTACAAGTCTGACTCCAAATTTTAAATCCTAATCTAATCTTATTATCAATGCATTTCTGAAATTCTGCAATACCACACCGTAATAAAGCATCAATATGCATCATGACAATAGCTGAAGTATGTCCTTTAACATGCCGCTGAATATGTGGGATTTATATTCAATTAAGTTTTTCACAAAAAAGATCTTAAAAATAAAAACCCTAGTTTAGTTTACGTGGATTCTCTTCTGCATCTGCTGCCTCTTTGGACAGTTTCTGACATTGTTCTCTAAAAATCTGGCTGTCAAACTAATTCTATTGCACTCCCATGAATATTTGGCATAAAGAGCAAAATGGAAAACTTGAATATTACTTTTCTGCCACTGGAGCAGTTCATTCTAACATTTCAACTGTCAACAACTCAGTCCACCCCAGCTATTAAATTTGCTTTGGTTCTAATGATGCTTTACCCCTATAAGTTGTATCTATAAGTATTTTGATAGGATAGCCTCACATTTGAAATAAAGCTGATTGACCCTTATCTGATACCTTGCAATATACTTCAAACTCTCTCCAACTATCCGTTCCCTTTTTTTGTCCCTTTTTCCACTTTATACTTAAATGCATGCTTAAATGTATTATCAACTACAAAAATTCTTGAGGATTTTGACTCTGTTACCTGAATGTCGAAAGTCTTTGTTTTAATATCCAGTGAATGCAAGCTGTGGCCTTTAAGGACCGCTGCTATGGAATTTCTCTCATTAATTTGTGACTTGACATAGGTCCTGTTTAGGATTATTGTCACAATTTGTATTGAACTTGCTTGGCAATCTATGGACCTCATTTATTGGCGATCATCCTAAATGTTCAACCAAAGTGTAAACTTGCTCAAAGCTTTACTTGCATGTTCCATGATGATTACACCTCTTCATTCATTGGACATCTCAGGACATATGACACCTGTGTATATACTGTGTGTAATTGTCTTGTGACTGTCATTGTCGTGTCATGTGCGTAATGATCACTTACAGGACGAAAGTGCAGCCTATGACCAACTGCAGGACACACATGATTGTCATGTTTATTTCTATCACATGCTTAGATTCTGAGATTTTAGAATTAACCAAAGCAAAATAATTGTAATGAAGAAAATAATGCCACCAAAACATGGCAGATGATTTAAGCCCTCTGGTTTTAATCCAATGATTTCAAAGTCCTGTTAACCCAAAGTAATTCCTTTAGTTTGGACAATGCACTTGTCACTCTGCGATTCAAAAATGATAACAGAGGGAAGTGACTCTGAGATTTCTTGTTGGGAAATTGCTGAAGTCTAAAATGCAGGTTAGGTTGATTAAACAGCTTTAAAATGTTCACCAGATCAGAGAGAGCCAAGGTGAATTAGTTTTTTTTTTATAGATATTTTTATGGAAAAGGAGGATTTGAGATTTTTTACAAAATTACAAAAAAAGTACAAAATAGTGTATTCCACTTTACAATATAATAACACCACCAATATAATTTTTTTTTAAAAACTAACTACTATTCTATACTCCAACTACCAAAACATAAAATAGGATATCATATGTTACTAACAATAAAAAAAGGAGAAAAGTAAATAAGTAAGTAAATAAATAACTAGATACATATTCAAAAATAAATTTATATCAAGTCATAACAAAACCCATATTTATACAGGATTCCTCCTCCCAGGACCCCCTGAACCAGCCAGAGCCATCCCCACGACTCAGCAAAGGCCCTGAACAATATGGTCGATATGTCTGTGTCAATGTAGTTCAAAAAGGGCTGCCATGTTCTATAAAATTATTCCATTTTTTGGTGCATCATATTCGTGTGGAAATCAAGGGGAATATATTCCATGACTATCCTATGCCAGTTTGAAAGTCCTGGGGGACCTTCGAATACCCAATTCACTAAGATGTTTTTCCTTGCACAAAAGGAAAGGATAGTGAATAATTTCCTCCCTTATACATCCAAAGAGGGGAAATTTGGGGATTCAAAGTTTGTGCGAAGATTTGTAGCTCTGGTGCTCGTTGTTGTAGTTCTGTTCGCCGAGCTGGGAATTTGTGTTGCAGACGTTTCGTCCCCTGTCTAAGTGACATCCTCAGTGCTTGGGAGCCTCCTGTGAAGCGCTTCTGTGATGTTTCCTCCGGCATTTATAGTGGTTTGTCTCTGCCGCTTCCAGTTGTCAGTTCCAGCTGTCCGCTGCAGTGGCTGGTATATTGGATCCAGGTCGATGTGTTTGTTGATAGAATCTGTGGATGAGTACCATGCCTCTAGGAATTCCCTGGCTGTTCTCTGTTTGGCTTGTCCTATAATAGTAGTGTTGTCCCAGTCGAACTCATTTTGCTTGTCATCTGCGTGCGTGGCTACTAAGGTTGTGTCGTTTTGTGGCTAGTTGGTGTTCATGGATACGGAACATTAGCTGTCTTCCTGTTTGTCCTATTTAGTGTTTTGTGCAGTCCTTGCATGGGATTTTGTACACTACGTTGGTTTTGCTCATGCTGGGTATTGGGTCCTTTGTTCTGGGAGTTGTTGTCTGAGAGTGGCTATTCGTTTGTGTGCTGTTATGAGTCCTAGTGGTCGTAGTAGTCTGGCTGTCAGTTCAGAAATGTTCTTGATGTATGGTAACGTGGTTAGTCTTTTGGGTTGTGGCATGTCCTCATTCCATTATCTTTCCCTTAGGCATCTGTTGATGAAATTGTGGGGGTATCCGTTTTTGGAGAATACATTATAGAGGTGTTCTTTTTCCTCTTTTTGCAGTTCTGGTGTGCTGCAGTGTGTTGTGGCCCTTTTGAACAGTGTCTTGATGCAACTTCTTTTGTCTGTGTTGGGGTGGTTGCTTTCGTAGTTCAGGACTTGGTCTGTGTGTGTGGCTTTCCTGTATACCTTTGTGGTGAATTCTCCGTTAGGTGTTCTCTGTACCATCACGTCTAGGAATGGGAGTTGATTGTCCTTTTCTTCCTCTCTAGTGAATCGGATTCCTGTGAGTGTGGCGTTGATGATCTGGTGTGTGTTTTCTATTTCTGTGTTTTTAATGATTACAAAGGTGTCATCTACATATATGACCCAGAGTTTGGGTTGAATTTGCGGTAAGACTGTTTGTTCTAAACTTTACATTACAGCTTCTGCTATGAGTCCAGAGATGGGTGAGCCCATGGGTGTGCCGTTGATTTGTTCATATATTTGGCTGTTGAATGTGAAGTGTGTTGTGAGGCACAGTTCCAGTAGTTTGAGTATGCCGTCTTTTTTGATAGGTTCCCCGTCTTGTTGTCTGTTCTGTATGTCCAGCAGGTTGGCTGTTTCTCCGGCTAGGGTTTTGTCGATAGAGGTGAACAGTGCCGTTACATCAAATAAGACCATACTTTCTTCCTTGTCTATATGTATATTTCTGATGATGTCAAATTTGGGGAGCCCAAAAGTAGAGACACTGGGTCCAACCCAATCTCCATACCCATAATCTTTGCCAAGGCATTCGTTACTCTGTCCCGGTATCTGCGGATCTTATGGCATGTCCATAGACAATTACGTAAGGGTACCAATTTCTATTTTGCATTTAGGGCACATTGGAGATGCTCCTGCCTTGAACTTTGCAAGTCGCTCAGGTGCCATGTGAGCCCTAAGAAGTATCTTCAATTGAGTAACCCGAGTTTTGTTACAGATAGAGATCTTCCTAGCATTTTCCCAGACATCTTCCCACATCTCTAAGGAGATTTCCATCCCCAATTCTTGACTCCAGGTTTTATATAACCGTTTCCATGTCCTTCGATACCTTCTTACATAATAAGTGGTAGAGAGTACTGAGGGTGAACCCATCGGCCGAAGCACTGTTCCTTTCCATATCCAATTTATAAGGATTAATTATCAATGTGATCTTCTTTTGTGTGAAGTCTCGTATTTGAAAGTATCGAGAAAGGTCCTTGCTAGGCAGCCCAAACTTCTGACGCAGCTGTTGGAAGGACATCATGACCTCCCCATTGAACAGATCTCCCAAACAGGAGATACCTCTGGACTCCCAGGTTCTGAATACAGCATCAGTCAGCCCTGGCTGGAGTCCCAACCTTCCCACTATAGGGGTATAAGGGGAGGTTTTTTGTGGGTTACCCTCATCCTGTTGCATCATCCTCCAAGCTTTGATTGTATTTAATACAATAGGAGTTTTACAATGATCCGTAATAACTCTCATCTTGTCCATAAATAGTAGATTGATGAGGGGACATTTTGCTTGGGAGGCCTCAATATCTAACTAGATTGATTGTGGGTCACAAGAGACCCAATCAGCTATGTGAGATAACAGAGAGCTGAATTGGTACCTCCTGAAATCCAGAAAATCCAGCCCTCCCTTTACTTGTGGAAGCTGCAGCTTTTTTAATTTAATAAGGGGCTGTCTATGACTCCAAATAAAGGAGCCGAGCCAACCATAAAGCTTACGCAACGCCTGTCTCGGCAGCATCAAGGGGAGTATTCTCATAGGGTATAAAAGGTGAGGTAGGATATTCATCTTAACCAACACTGTTCTACCTCGCCAGGATATCGGGAGATCTTCCCGGCATTGAAAGTCCTGTCTTATTTTCTCTAATAAGTGTGTGTAATTAGCTTTATATAGCTGACCAAATGCCGAAGTAATAAAAATACCTAAGTAAAGAAAACCTCCCAGTAACCACCGAAAGGGGAAAGGGGATCCAGTAAGACCTCCCAGTGGCATGGCCTCAGATTTCATAAAATTGATTTTGTAACCTGAGAACATACCAAATAAGTTAACCACTTGAATTAAGCGGGGCACAGATGTCAGTGGATCATTTAAGAAAAGAAGGACTTCATCCGCATAGAGAGTGATTTTGTGCTTACCCGATCCAACCTCCAGAGCCGTTATATTAGGGTCAGCTCGTATAGCTTGCACCAACGGCTCAATCACCAGCGTAAATAATAATGTTGAGAGAGGGCATCCCTGACAACAACCTCTGCCAACGCTAAAGCTATCCGAACTTAAACTGTTGGTGATCACCGCTGCTTTGGGATCATTATATAATACTGTAACCCATCTAGTAAAGACCTCTCCAACACCAAACCATTCCAGCGTATAAAAGAGATATGGGCATTCTACCCGATCGAATGCCTTCTCTACATCTAGAGAGACAACTAATCCCGGTGTCGTTCCCTGCTGGCAGGCTTGTACCATAATTAAGACTCTTCTAATATTATTAGTTGATCTGCGATCCTTTATAAACCCCGTCTGATCCTCTTTTATAATGAATGGTAAAACCCTCTCCAGTCTTAATGCCAACATTTTTAAGAGAATTTTAAAATCCACATTCAACAAGGATATACGTCTGTATGAGGAGCAGTCATCAGGGGCCTTTCCCTTCTAAGAATGAGAGAAATATTTGCTTCTCTCAGAGAAGGCGGGAGGCAGCCTTGACTATGTGAATAATGCCATCCCGTATTCCCAATTCCTTCGTCGTATCTGCTCCCAGGAGGAGCGGTTCCACCATAGAACACACCAGATGGCCTCCTTCTTTAGAGACCGCAATTTCCCTTCCCACGTGGTTAAAGATGCCCTCCAACGCATCTCATCCACATCCCGCACCTCCGCCCTCAGACCCAATCCCTCCAACCGCAACAAGGACAGAACGCCCCTGGTGCTCACCTTCCACCCTACCAACCTTCGCATAAACCAAATCATCCGCCGACATTTCCGCCACCTCCAAACAGACCCCACCACCAGGGATATATTTCCCTCCCCACCCCTCTCCGCCTTCTGCAAAGACCGTTCCCTCCGTGACTACCTGGTCAGGTCCACGCCCCCCTATGACCCACCCTCCCATCCTGGCACTTTCCCCTGCCACCGCAGGAACTGTAAAACCTGCGCCCACACCTCCTCCCTCACCTCTATCCAAGGCCCCAAAGGAGCTTTCCACATCCATCAAAGTTTTACCTGCACATCCACTAATATCATCTATTGTATCCGTTGCTCCCGATGCGTCTCCTCTACATTGGGGAGACTGGGCGCCTCCTAGCAGAGCGCTTTAGGGAACATCTCAGAGACACCCGCATCAATCAACCAAATCGCCCAGTGGCTCAACATTTCAACTCCCCCTCCCACTCTGCCGAGGATATGGAGGTGCTGGGCCTCCTCCACCGCCGCTCCCTCACCACCAGACGCCTGGAGGAAGAACGCCTCATCTTCCGCCTCGGAACACTTCAACCCCAGGGCATCAATGTGGACTTCAACAGTTTCCTCATTTCCCCTTCCCCCACCTCATCCTAGCTTCTAACCTCCAGCAACTCGATCCCCTGACCTGTCCGGACTTGTCCGACCTGCCCAGCTCCTTTTCCACCTATCCACTCCACCCTCTCCTCCCTGACCTATCACCTTCATCTCCTTCCCCACTGACCTATTGTACTCTATGCCACTCTCTCCCCACCCCCACCCTCCTCTAGCTTATCTCTCCACGCTTCAGGCTCTCTGCCTTTATTCCTGATGAAGGGCTTTTGCCCGAAATGTCGATTTTGCCTGTCTTCGGATGCTGCCTGAATTGCTGTGCTCTTCCAGCACCACTGATCCAGAATCTGGTTTCCAGCATCTGCAGTCATTGTTTTTACCTATGTGAATAATTACACATATTTATAAATGGCACGACCAATTCCCCTAAAAACTCTTTTCGAACTCAGCCTGGAATCCGTCTAGTCCGGGCGCTTTGCCACTCTGAAGCTGCCTCACGCCTCCTGTACTTCCTGGGTTGCCGGGGGACATTCGAGAACGATACCTGCTCTGAAGTTAGGCCTGGGAGGGCCAGATTTTTTAAAAAAAGACTCCATCTTCCTCGTTCTATCCTCACCGTCCTGCAACTTATACAATTTGAAATGGAACTTTCTAAAGGCTGCACTGATCTTTTTACGATCACAAGTCAGGGTACCAGTACTCTCTCTAATAGATGTAATGGATTGGGGAGCCTTTTTCCTTCTGTCAAGGTATGCTAGCTACCTGTCAGGTTTGTCGCCATATTCAAATAATCTCTGCTTTGCAAATAATATCTCCTTTGCTGTTTGAGTAAGTGCGGTATTCAAAGTTGCCCTAAGGGCTGTGATCCACTGTAGTTTAGTAATGGAGGGCCGGTCAACATATGCTGTCTCAGCCACCTTCAGGTGAGCCTCAAGCAGACAGTGTTGCTCTCCCTTTTTTCTTTTCTGAGTCGCAGAATATGAAATAATCAAGCCTCGCACATATGCCTTAGCAGTCTCCCACATTACCGAAGGGTTACTGGCTGTGCCTGAGTTGATATCTCAGAAGGTTTTGAATTAAGAGGGGCATGGATAGGATAAATAGACAAAGTCTAATCCCTGGGGTCGGAGAGTCCAGAACTAGAGGGCATAGGTTTAGGGTGAGAGGGGAAAGATATAAAAGAGACCTAAAGGGCAACTTTTTCACGCAGAGGGTGGTACGTGTATGAAATGAGCTGCCAGAGGATATGGTGGAGGCTGGTACAATAGCAACATTTAAGAGGCATTTGGATGTGTATGTAAATAAGAAGGGTTTGGAGGGATATGGGCCGGAGTTGGACCGAAGGGTCTGTTTCCATGCTGTACATCGCTATGACTCTATGACTCTAAATATTTTATGAATTCAATAGGAAAGGGTCCATACGCCAATGTCGGGAAACTATCTCATCAGCACTAGTCTTAATCTCCATATATACTGCGGTATCGTCGGAAATAGTTATATTATCTATTTTACAAATCAATATCGAGTTCAAAAAGGTCGACGGGACAAAAAATATTGATTCTTGTATGGCATTTGTGTGGATTAGAATAAAAAGTAAAGTCTCTAACCTCAAGGTGAAGACACCTCCCTGAGGGTGAAGACACCTCCACACATCTACCAGCCCCAACTCCCTCTTCAGATCCACCAAATGCCTAGATCTCAAATATGTGCCCATGGAGCTCCTAGGTATCCTGTCCACCTCTAGGTCGATGATACAATTAAAATCTCCCCCTATAATTGTGTGGTGCACCCTGAGAGCCATCAACTTGGAGAATGCTTCTGTTACAAATTTAAAAGGGTGCGCCAGGGGGCAATAAAGATTCAGTATCCCATATTCCTCTCCACATATTAGGACTTTAATTAATATATACCGTCCAGACTCATCTTTAATCTGGCTTAGCATTTGAAAGGGAAGATTCTTCTGAATAAGAATGGCCACTCCCCTACTGTTTGAGCTGAAAGATGAAAAGAACACCTGGCCAAACCCACCATGTTGCAGCTTCGAATAGTCCTTATCAAGTAGATGTGTCTTCTGTAGAAGGACTATGTCAACCCTTCATTTTTTAAGACTTGATAATATCTTCTTCCTTTTGATTAGTGAGTGGCTCCCCTTGGCATTCCAGGTGCATCACCTAAATGAATGACTAGCCATGATTGTTCAAGCAGGCCCGAGAACCCCAGGAGGAAAAACCCCACCCAAAAGACATTGAATAAGAACCAATAACAATTCACATATAAAAACACTCTTTAAAACAACTAAATCAAAACAACTAAGAACTACTCCTAAAAAACATAAAGCATATTTAAAAGGAGACTTTCCCCCTTGTTCACAGGAGGCACTACTATCTTCCAATAATCCTACCATAACATCTCCCAGCTAGGGCCCTGCCCATGGCCCAGACATTACAAAGTAAAGTAAATAAATGCCAATATCTTACAAAACAGGAGGAAAAGTGGGTGGCCCACCCATTCCCCCCCCCCCCCCCACCAACATTATTATCTAGACACACTTAGTAAAACAGCATAAGATAAAAATATATAAAATTACAATCCTAGCAAGTATTAAGCAATCAAACAAAAGGACTCAGAAATATCCCCCAATAATCGTATAAACCACCACCACCACCACCAAGGAAGGATGGAGAGGAGAAAGGAGGAGAAAAAACAAAAGAGGGGCAGATTAAAGTCATTATCCATACAGTTCAAGTCCCACAGTCTATTTGAGAGCATCCAGGAATTCTTTTACTTTTTCCGGTGACCCGAAGTTATATACAGATCCTCCGTGACTGAAGCACAGCATTTCTGGATATCGCATAGAATATTGAATATTTAAATCCCTCAGACGCTTCTTCACGTCATCAAATGCCTTCCTCTTGCGAACCACAACCAGAGAAAAGTCCTGGAACAGCATCATTTTGGAACCCTTGTATATCATGGCATGGAGATCCTTCCCCAGGATTCTGGAGGTCTCCAGCAGCATTTG
Source organism: Chiloscyllium plagiosum (assembly GCF_037043375.1). Classification (NCBI taxonomy): domain Eukaryota; kingdom Metazoa; phylum Chordata; class Chondrichthyes; order Orectolobiformes; family Hemiscylliidae; genus Chiloscyllium; species Chiloscyllium plagiosum. The sequence continues at coordinate 31,204,465 of NW_028270143.1, read as the reverse complement.
TTTTTCCCTGTAATGTTGAAGTCGAACTCGGGGGCGCTGGTCCGACCTGGTGGGCCCGCTCAACCCGCACCCGGCCTAGCTCCGATTCCAGTTTCAGCAGTTGTGGGAGCCATTGCTCTAGAAAATCAACAAGCTGGCCTTCCTCCTCCCGCTTGGGAAGGCGCAGCAACTGAATGTTTTTCGCACGACCTCGCAATATGCTCCTCTAAGGTCCGGACTCGACCTTCCAGAGCGCGACCTGACTCATAGATGACTCAGCAGCACTCTCTGAAGCTGCAGCCTGTTGCACAACCCCCACCCTGACACGCTGCCCGAGTTTCTCGATCTCTTGGTCATGCTTCTGCAGCATGACCCAAATCAACTCCCACCTGGACCAGTCTCTTCAGTGGATGCATCAATCTTCTCTCGGAGCTTAATGAACTTGTCTCTGCAATAGACAATGGCCCGGGGCGGCCACAGACATCTCTGTTGCTGTGGAGGGGGGTCCCTGCCTGTTGCGAACTTCAAGAACCTTTCCCTATGGTCAGTTTAAAAAGCATCAAACTGCTAAAGTTTGATGTAGAATGACCAAAGCTGTTGGGAAAAAAACTATTTTAAACAATTTAGCAGGTGAAGTGAGAGTGAGTACCCTACTTTGCCTGGGTCTTGAGCAGAGCTCTGCAGACTCAGACCTACTGGGTGGCCGCCATCTTGGATCCCCCAAGGTGAATTTATGCAGGATACAAATTTACCTGGCAAGCCGATCTAAACTTTTTTAAAGAGGTTATTAAAGTAATAAACAAGTGCATTTATATGGATGTTGTTTAAACAGACTTTCAGAAGGAATTTTATGAAGTCCCTTGTAATTGCCAGATTGTTAAAGTTAAAACATATGGAATTGAAGGCATATTAGTGACCTGGTTAGAAAAGTGACTAGCAGGAAACCGAGAATAGGGATAATGATTACTACGTCAACCGGGGGATAAGTTGTCATAGTTTATCGGTGTCCTGTAAGCACGTCTATTGAAACCTCAGCTATTCACCTTATTTCTTAACAACTTTGATGATGAGATGGCGAGAGACACAACAAATTTGCCAATGGCACAGAAACAGGTATCATTGTAAGCAATATAGATAAAATAGATAAAGTTACAGAGATGCTACTTGTTATGCACTAGGCCAGACCCCCTCAAAATATTTCAAGAAAGTAGCCCAGACTCTAACTTTGCTAGTTGTTTGAAGCAGGTGTAACGCAGATATTCCAGGAATGATGCAGCTGGTCAAACCACTTAGTTTTAAACAAAACAGAATTTATTTGCAAGATTATTGAATGAAACACAAACAAAAGTGAACAGAATAGCTTAACTTATCCAAAAAACCCAACAGATTATCCCAATTTAATGATGCTGTTTCAAATTCCTGCAACAATCCCCATAAACACGTTTTGGCACAAAAGGTAAAATCAAACACAGGGTCTTAAACAGATGAGAGAGAGAGATTCAGCATGGAACACCTTCTTCCATGTAGCTGGTTCTTGGACCAGCAGCCTCAAAACTGACTGCCTGCTTTCTCTGAACAGCTGGACTGCTAAAACCAAACCAAACCAGAGAAGAGTACAGCTGGGAGAACTGGCCACTCCTCTTTTGTTGTACAAGTGTTTTTTTTAAACTTGAAAGCATTTCGGAACCTGTGTCTTATTGACCTCCTGAAAATAAACCAAGGAGAACATAACCTTGTTAAAGGAGCAGAATCAAATTTAATACATTAAGGGAATTACCAATCCATCAAATCAGTTTCAACATGGGCAATAATAATGTCATCCATTTTGACCTAAAAGAACAGAATAATTTGTAAATAGTGTAAAGATTGGGACATGGAGACCAGAAAGTCTTGATGATCCAAGTAAACATAAATAAAGTGGAATTAACACTTGCAGAAAATAATCAAAAAGGTTAATGGAAATTTGGCCTTTGACCAGTTTAGCAGATGCTGGAAGTCAAGCAGTAGTTCTGTACTGCATATTATTAGATTAGACTAGATTCCCTACAATGTGGAAACAAGTCCTTCGGCCCAACCAATCCACACCGACCCTCTGAAGAGCAACCCACCCAGATCCACTTCCCTCTGACTAATGCACCTATAACTATGGACAGTTTAGCATGGCCAATTCACCTGACCTGCACATCTTTGGACTGTGGGAGGAAACCAGAGCACCTGGAGGAAACCCACGCAGACACAGGGAGAATGTGCAAACTCCATATAGACAGTTGCCAGAGGCAGGAATCGAACCTGGGACCTTGGTGCTGTGAGGCAGCAGTGCTAACCACTGAGCCACCATGGCGCCCCAAGGAAGGATGCCTGGGGGCATCATAGATTTGCAAAAATAAATCTGGTCTCCAAAGGTTAATTTAGTTGTATTTATTAAAATTTTGAGGATTAAAGGGTGACTTGAACAAATTTTCCAAGATACTTAAGGGGCAGATAAGATAAACTAATTCCTCTGATTGAAGAATCTAGACCTATGTCACACACTAAAAATTAGAGCCAAACATTTCAGAAGTAAAATGTACACACCTGTACAGAGGTAGAATTTTAGAACACACATATGCAAACCACCTTTTTGATGCTAAATCAGTTTTAATTTTTAAATCCGAGATTGAAAGATTTTGGTTATTCAAAGCCTTTTAAGAGATGTAGGACAAGTGAGTGTGTAGAATTAGGTCATACATCAGTCATGAACTTGAGTGGTAGCACAGGCTCAAAGGTACTAAGGAGCTGCCTCCTTTTCTCTATATTCTTGTGAATTCATTCCAATTAATTATGAGGAATGAACCTTGACAGTTTGATTGCTATGCTTGACAAGTATTGTCTTACCATCACAAGCTGTTAGTTTGGCAGAAACATTCCAGTTCCTATGATTCTCCCTTTTCGATTGAGCTCTGTCTGAGGTGGTCTAATGCAATTCTTAGTGCTGTATGAATTTTCTCTATACCTTAACTTTGATAAGAGCCTGCATGAGAAATATTTAAGTGCTCAAAATGATGGAACCTATAATGATATTAAATAATAGTAATTGCAGTACCTTCTAGAGTAGGAGGAGGTAATGCGGGATGTTGCCCACTGAATAGTTTTATTGATCTGATCTTCCAGTTATTTGATGACAAGTCTCTACATGCTTGAATTGTTGTCAATTTGCATTTCTCATTGAACAGCCAATATTTTACACACCATTTCATCAATCACAATTACTGAAAGAAATTTTATTTGTGTTGTTACACATACTCCTAAAGTTCTCAGCAAATTCTATTCCATTGTTAGACAACGTTTGCTAGTGTCCCAAATATAGACTCTCTTCTATTATTTTAACCATGATTCCTTTTCTGCTCTTTTATATTTGTGTAGAAATATTAAAGCTCATAGCCAGGACAGTAAATCATCAGGTAAAAACAATTCTCACTTTTCCCCAAACAAACAACTCCATGGTAACCACCTTGTTAAAGCCATATGCCAGTAATACCTGCACATGGAAACATCATTTGATACCTTTTATAGATCTTACAATTCTCATTACTGTCTTAGATGAGCTTTCTATGACACCTCAACTACCTCTGCAGATAAACTGATTTTCCAAAAGCACTTGCCTTATCATCTTCCAGAGCATGTTTTGTCTGTGCCTGCTGTGTACAAATGTATTCAACAGAATAGGTCACTTATTCGAAATTATGGCATACTTACAAAGCATGGCCTACTCCACTTACTTTATGTAGACTTATCCTGCTCAAGTAATCTTAAGCTGTTGCCATTGCCAAACTAAATGTAAGGAATGGATTTATATTCTTTAATCCATTGTCACCACTTAATGAACCAATGAGTTCTTAGCCAATCTCCTCCACATAATAATAGCGCAACAGTCCCTCGTCTATTTATCTGTGGAAAGACTGTTTGTTTTCTGATATCTATCAAATTCTGAGCAGCCTCATAGACATTTAACAAGTCGTCTTTCTTGTTTATTTCATCCAGAAATTCTGTTTAAGGTTCAAACTTTTATTACAGTTCGACTAGTGAAACCCAACACAAAGTACCTTATTGAAGTTTTTATTTCATGCAGGAAGTCACAATGGCTAAGGCCATGCTTGTTTTCTCTTTGACCTAATGGTATTCACTGTCCACACAGCAGCCTCATTCTTCCATTGCTCATGTGGCTGAGACTCCAAAAACATTCAGATGTTAATGGTACCCCATTAATTTTATGCTTGCTTGCGGCAATATTCCACAATGAATGATAGAACTTAGTGCATTCTCCCAGTGATTCTATTCATTCTTTTTTTTTTCAAATGGCCATCTAACTCCATTTGGAATGCTTCAATTGAATCTGACTCTGCCACAGTCTCAAGCAGTGCATATCAGACAATTATTTTGTTTTCCTTAGTTGTTTTTGTTTCTTTTACCTATTACTTTAAATCTGATCCTCTCGTCCTTGATCATTTCATAAGTGGCCATAGCCGCTATCTATTCTCTCTGCACCATTCATAATTTTGTACACACCAATCAAATCTCTCCTCAACCTTGTTTTCTCCAAGGAAAATAGTCTTAATTTCTCCAATCTATTATCATGATTGAAGCTCCTCATCACAGGAACCATTCTCACAAATCTTTTCTGCATTCTTTTGAATGCCTTTACATCTGACTAGAATGTATTGCACAGAACGGACACTAATGTCCTATATAAGTTCAACAAAACCTCTTTACTCTTGCACTGTATGCCCTAATAATGAAGTCTTGGATGCTGTTTGAGTTATTAACCACTCACTCACTGTACTACCACCTTCAATGACAATCAGTACATCCCAGTTCTCATGCATTTTCAAGAATTTTGCTCTTTGTTTGGTATTGTCTCTACATGTTTTACTTAAAAATGGGTAACTTCACATTTCTCCACACTAAATTTCATCTGCAAACTTTCTGCCCATTCCACCAAATTGTCAGTGCCCTTTCAGAAGAGCTGGCCTGTCTTCCTCTCAGTTTACAATGCTGCCAAGTTTTGTATCATTCACAAATTTTTGTCAGGCATGCTGTGGTATAGGTCTTTATTATATACCAGAAAAAGCAAGGATCTCAACACTGACCATTGAGGAACGTATCTGTATACCGCCCTCCACATCATAAAATATCCACTGACTACTATTCTGTTTCCTACCCCTCCTGTAATTCTGTATCCATGTTCCTACTGTCCCTTTTATTCCATGAGCTATAATTTTGCTCACGGGTCTATTGTGGGACTATCAAAAGACTTTTACGAGCCAGTGTATATTGTTTCAACAGCTTGCTGTCATTAATCATCTTGGTCAACTCTTCAAGAAACTTCTGCAACTTAGTTAAACACATCAACATATGATTGTGCAGACTCAGAATGGCCTAATTCTTCTCCTATATCTTAAGAATTTAGTATATCACTTTAAGAAATCCATTTTTGGCTTTTGGCTTTTTTAATTAACCTGCATTTGTCAATGTAATTATTAATATTGACCAAAATTATTTCCCACCACCATTGGTAACTGATTGCCCTGCAGTTACTGGGCTTAGCTTTGCACTTTTCTATAGAGCAATGGCGTATGTAATGTGTCCAGTTCTCCAGATCCCTGGTACCGACTTCCCCACATCCTCTCCTCCCCTGCCGCCCCTCTAAGTCTATGGAAGACTGAAAACTTATGGCCAGTGCCTCTGCAATTTCCATACTCACTTCACTCAGTATCCTTGGATGCATCTTATCTAGTTCAAAAGCCTTGGCCTCTTAAACTACAGACAGCCTATCTAATACCTCCTCCTTATCTCAGCTGTGCTTCACCATGGATATCCAATCCCTCTACACCTCCATCCGCCATGACCAGGGCCTCCAAGCCCTCCGTTTTTTCCTCTCCAGACGTCCCCAACAGTACCCTTCCACCGACACTCTCACTCATTTGGCCGAACTGGTCCTCACCCTTAACAATTTCTCCTTCGAATCCTCCCACTTCCTCCAGACCAAAGGGGTAGCCATGGGCACATGTATGGGCCCCAGCTATGCCTGTCTCTTTGCTGGCTACGTAGAGCAGTTGATCTTCCGTACATACACCGGCACCACTCCCCACCTCTTCCTCCGCTACATTGATGACTGCATTGGCGCCACCTCGTGCTCCCGCGAGGAGGTTGAGCAATTCATCAACTTCACCAACACATTCCACCCTGACCTTAAATTTACCTGGACCATTTCTGACACCTCCCTCCCCTTCCTGGACCTCTCCATCTCCATTAGTGACAACCGACTTGACACTGACATTTTTTACAAACCCACCGACTCCCACAGCTACCTGGATTACACCTCTTCCCACCCTACCTCTTGCAAAAATGCCATCCCGTATTCCCAATTCCTCCGCCTCCGCCGTATCTGCTCCCAGGAGGACCAGTTCCACCATAGAACACACCAGATGGCCTCCTTCTTTAGAGACTGCAATTTCCCTTCCCACGTGGTTAAAGCTGCCCTCCAACGCATCTCGTCCACATCCCGCACCTCCGCCCTCAGACCCCACCCCTCCAACCGTAACAAGGACAGAACGCCCCTGGTGCTCACCTTCCATCCTACAAACCTCCGCATAAACCAAATCATCCGCCGACATTTCCGCCACCTCCAAAAATACCCCACCACCAGGGATATATTTCCCTCCCCACCCCTTTCCGCCTTCCGCAAAGACCGTTCCCTCCGTGACTACCTGGTCAGGTCCACGCCCCCCTACAACCCATCCTCCCATCCTGGCACTTTCCCCTGCCACCGCAGGAACTGTAAAACCTGTGCCGACACCTCCTCCCTCACCTCTATCCAAGGCCCTAAAGGAGCCTTCCACATCCATCAAAGTTTTACCTGCACATCCACTAATATCATTTATTGTATCCGTTGCTCCCGATGCGGTCTCCTCTACATTGGGGAGACTGGGCGCCTCCTAGCAGAGCACTTTAGGGAACATCTCCGAGACACCCGCACCAATCAACCAAACCGCCCAGTGGCCCAACATTTCAACTCCCCCTCCCACTCTGCCGAGGACATGGAGGTCCTGGGCCTCCTTCACCGCCGCTCCCTCACCACCAGACGCCTGGAGGAAGAACGCCTCATCTTCCGCCTCGGAACACTTCAACCCCAGGGCATCAATGTGGACTTCAACAGCTTCCTCATTTCCCCTTCCCCCACCTCATCCTAGTTTCAAACTTCCAGCTCCGCACTGTCCATTTGACCTGTCCGGACTTGTCCGACCTGCCTAGCTCCTTTTCCACCTATCCACTCCACCCTCTCCTCCCTGACCTATCACCTTCATCTCCTCCCCCACTCACCTATTGTACTCTATGCTACTTTCTCCCCACCCCCACCCACCTCTAGCTTATCTCTCCATGCTTCAGGCTCTCTGCCTTTATTCCTGATGAAGGGCTTTTGCCCGAAACGTCGATTTTGCTGCTCCTCGGATGCTGCCTGAACTGCAGTGCTCTTCCAGCACCACTGATCGAGAATCTGGTTTCCAGCATCTGCAGTCATTGTTTTTACCTCTCCTTTTAGTCATAAGTCACCCTTCTGGTCCTTAATTGGCCTAATGCTTGTATCACCTTTTTACTGCTTACATGCATATCGAAGACTTAGGGTTCCCTTTTATTTTGGCTCCAAGCTGTTCATATTCTGTGTTTGCGTCTTTGATTGTTTTTCTCACTTAACCTCTGAACCGTACTTTTTCCTGGTCAACTATTGCAAGAACACTTCTCTTATACGTTTTAATTTCTATCTCTCTAGTCATCTAGATTGTTCTTTCTTTGTTTTTGCTACCTTTCCTTTTTGAGGGAATACTTGACTGGGCCCAAGTTCTCTATTCTGGAAAGACTTGTTGTTTTTCCTGCCAAGTTTTGTCTCTAGTTTATTCGACACAGATCCATTCTTACCCCATTGAAATGGCTTTTCCCCAGTTAATTATCCTTGCTGTCAATTGTTCTTTGTCCTTTTCCACAGTCAGCCTAAACCTTATGATATGTGAACATTGTCCCACAAATGCGCGATCCACTTCATTCTCAAGAAGTAGATTTAAAAGTGCCTGCTATCTCATTGGACTGGCGTCACATCGCTATAGAAAATTTTCCCAAACATGCTATAGAAACTCTTTCTCCTCACTGCACTTTTCACAACTACTATCCCAGTCTATTTTTGGATAATTAAACTAGTCCATTAAAACTATTCTATAATGTTTGTGCATCTGTATAATTTCTTTGAAAATTTCTCCCGTGACATCTTTCTCACTAAACAGCACTGAGCAATGTATTTGCAACTTCTTTGCTCTTTAGTTTCTTTCCAAATAGGACCCATCCCTGACTTTTCTTGGACATTGTCCTTTTCCAGCACTGCGGTGTTCTCCGTCATTAGTGCGATCACTTCTGTTGTTCCTCCTGTTCCTGTTCTATCTTTCCGAAACACCTTGCACCAACATGCTGTATCCATCACTTCTTTGAGCCAGGTTGCTGATGTCACAGCGTAGTACTTGCACATGATAATGTATTTATAATTTACCAATCTTCACATGCTCTGTATTCACCTACACCTACATACACTGTAAACCTGAATTAGTCTTTGTTACTTTCACACTTTCTCTGACCCCCATCTGCTAAACTATTATTCTTTACTCTAGTGCTACGTGTCTCTCAAAGTATTCTGTTCATCTTGGTATCCCTGTCTGATATTATCTCTTGGTTTCCAATTTAGTTTAAACTCTCCCCAATAGCACTAGTAGATTGCTTCTCAAGGAACTTAGTCCCTGGCTCTGTTCCTGTGCAACCAATCTAGCCTATTCAGTTCCCATCTCCCTTGCTCCTTTTGAATCATTTATCGCTATTTTCTTCCAGTTTACCTTGTACACCTCTATAGCTTAACCAGTTATGATGCTGCATTACTGTCATCAGCATTTGAAATTGAGCACTGATCTGAGATTGGGATGCACACAGGGGACTTCTATGCTACCTGCCTGTTCTTTTTGACTGCCTGGGGGTAACTCATTTCCTCTCTTTCTGTATATTCTTAAGTGGCAGACTTACCACATCCATAGATATGCCATCCACATTGTTGTCAGCCTCATAAATTCACCATAGTGACACCAGCTGCTGCTCAAGTTCTGAAACTGAGGTCAAATTGCTGAACTGATGATGTGTCCTGCACAAGTGGTTATCAAGAACTCAGGACGTTTCCTAGAGATAGTAAATAACACAGAATATGGACTCCAGAGGTCGGAGAAGCCCTCTTATTTCTTGATTTATGATTTCACCACACTACTGCAGTATGGTGGCTCAGTAGTTAGCACTACTGCCTCACAGCACGAGACCCGGGTTCGATTCCAGCCTCAGGCAACTGCCTGTGTGGAGTTTGCACATTCTATCTGTGGCTACATGAGTTTCCTCTGGGTGCTCCAGTTTACACCCATGGTCCAACAATGTGCAGGTTCAGGTGGACTAGCCATGTTCAATTGTCCCTGAAATGTCCAGGGCTTTGTGGTTGGGTGCATTAGCCAATGGAGGGGTGGGTCTGGGTGGAATGCTCTTCAGAGAGTCATTGTGGACCTTGATAGGCCAAAGGGCCTGCTTCCAGACCATAGGGAGTCTAGGATTCTAATTGTGGTAGGGATGTAAAATGGAAAGCTGTGAATTGGCTACCTGCATGCTCACTGAAAATGAAAATTGAATTTGTGTGTAACATGCTGCCAATCTCTTTGGCACAACTGCTAAAGTCTAATGTCGCACCCTGTGTCTTTTAATCTATTTAGAAAAACTTTTGTTTGAAAACCTCCACTTTTTTTTCAAAACCAAGGCTGGATTTGTAATATTAGCCAGACCTGTCATTTTGGCAGAAGGCAGATTTTACAGTTTTGAAATGGACAGTGTGCACTATTTAACAAACTGCATCCATCACACTTAGTTGTCCACCCCGTAGAATTGTTTAGGTATTAATATCTCCCATTATGCAAAGTAAAAGATTGGAGACAGAATCTCACAGGGTTTGAGTGATAGGGCTATGGCAAGATGTGTGGCAGAACTGGGCAACAAATGTGGCGAGGTCTAACTCGACATTGAGGTTATCTCACGCCATCGTTTATGCTTTTCATAAGCAGGGTGGGAAGACACTCACCAGGCAATGGTGGGATGCAAATTGATGGAGATCAACAATTGTTAAACACCTTGTTAATGTCACAACTTGCCTCATTTATATTCAGCTTCCCATCTTATCAAACTTGCCAAACAAGCTAGGTGTCAGGAAAACCCGATAAGGAAACCAGAGCATGAATTTGGAAGACTGAGCTTGTCACATGCTCCAAATAACCTCCATGTTGGAAACCAGGCACCAACATTTCACAGCTATGTTCCTGGGTGCCAGACACGTGTAACTCACATCCACAAATATTGGCATCTGACATGTGCCAACCTCCAAGAACCCTCATGGCACATCTCTTGTCCACTTCCAGGATGCTTCATTAATGCTGTACCTAGGACTGCTCTGGCAACTCTCATTGTAAAACTGCAGAGAGGCACTGTGTGCTCAGGGACACACACCCAGCCCAATGACTGGACTAGACCGCATGTAAAGGTTCTTTACCTGCTTTCAGTGCTCATTTGTTCCGAGCCTACCTGCCGAGTCCCAGATTGGCACTACCCCGTCCAGCAGTACCTCCAGATTCCTGACCACTAAGCAAGATGCCATTTTCCCTCCTTGCCATGTCTGGGGCAAATGTCAGCAATCATCAGTGCTTGTCTTGGTGCACAACAGGCTTTTAAAATTGGTACAGGTACAAAGGATGCCACAGAATGCCAGGATATCAACTAAATGCTGGGCTGTTCCCGGAATGGTGCATAGTAAGATAGGGCAAAAATTTGGATATCAGAGATGATAGGGACTTCATCAATAATTAACAAGGTGAGTTTGGTACGATTTGATGAGAGAACTTGCTAGGCCTCATGATGACAAACCTGCAAAAACAAATCTCAGCAAAGCTTAGACTTAACCCAAAAATGTAAGACTCTGATCCAGGTTTTAAAATCTTGCTGAATTCGCAAGGCAGCAGGTTTCATGTCAACTAAGCATCCTGCAATAGAAAAACTCTTTGTTAATATATTTAAATCAGGTGTGCACAGTGCAGTTAGGAGCTTATTTTAAACAACAGCAGTGCCCATATCCAGAGATTTTCCACAGGTCCCTTGAGGAAACCACCAGCTTCTCCTCTGCCAATTGTGCTCTCTCTCTCCATCTGCAAGCACTGTCCCTTTTCAAACTATGACTAGAGCTGATGACTCCACTCCAACAATTCCTGATCTTGGAGATATTTTCCGCTTAATTGTCAGGGACCATTCCCAAAAGTCCTTGGTTGAGTCCTCCTGCCAGTGACTTTCATAGAATCTCTGCAGTGTGGAAACAAGCCATTTGACCCTTTGACCCTCCAAAGAGCTCCAACTAAGGTCCAGTCCCCTGCATTTCCCATGGCTAATCTACCTAGTTTGCACATCCCTGGACACTATAGGCAATTTAGCATGGCCAATCCACTTAACATGCGCGTCTTTGGATTGTGGAAGAAAACCAGTGCACCTGAGGAAGCCCCCACAGACATGGGAGAACATGTAAACTCCATACAGACAGTCAGTCAAGGCTGGAATCGAACCTGGGTCCCTAGCACTGTGAAGCAACACTGCTAACCACTAAGCCACCTTGCCACCTTTCCAAAAATAGTTCATTGAGAAAAATTCATGATATTGATTTCACTGTTTTTATTTTGTTTAAGTGCACAGAAATGACAACATTAGGGAGGTAAAAATGCTCCATGATAGTAGAATGAAAAGAGGGTTCACAAACCAGTAGCTCGTTTTACATTCCAACACAACTAATTCCATTACCAGCCTACTGCCCAAGAATTCCTTTGGCAAATGTAGTTAATAAATTTTAAATTGAAATCTCCTCTAGTAGTTATACTTGGCTGGCAAATTAAACCTTTTTTTATCTTTTGTTTAGTTGGTGTAAATGAATTCATTTGGGCCTCAATCTTACAAATGATGAAATTAACATACAATGCTGATTTCTTGTCTCTTTGTTGAACTTTCATTTAAATGACGCCTTTCACAATCTCAGGAAGCCCATAGGGCTTTATAGCCAATAAAGTACTTCTTTAGTGCAGTCATATTACACTGTAGTTTAAAGTTACGGTTCAACTTTGTTACTTGGTGATAAGCCTCTGTCTGCCTCAACAGTCTGTCCCTGATGACAAAGGCCACATTAAAATCAGTCAAATACATCTTCACTGTGTTCTCTCTCAGTTAGATTGCAATTTACTGATCACGTCTGGATTGTTGTCTGCCTGATATTTCATAAGGGTCAAGAGGTTAATTTCTTGTATAATGCGTGAAACTATTATTATCATAGTTGGACTTTGATTAGGTGGCTTAAAACCAACTAGATAGGAACCATGCTGCTCAATTGAAAGGTGCTCCATTCCTACAGGGTAGCACTTGAGCAGCTTGTCTGCATGATAACTATGTAAAGGACTCAAATGGTTGACTTTTTGAAAATCACCTTTGTAATCCTTTGAGAATACACCAGGTCATTTGGATTGTTAGAAAGGAAAAATGCCCTTCATTATGTTAACCAAACATGGTTTACATGTGAATGTACACAAAATTCATTAGGCAGGCAATGAAGCATTCAAAGAAAAGTAATTGGATACAGCATATCTGACAGTTTGTTGCACTGAATGAAGAACATCAACAATTAGTTATGATGATGGTAGCTATTTAGGACATGTCAGATGTACAAATGACTGTATATTTTCCTATATTTGTCATTATTATGAGTTTAAACTTCCTCCTTCCTTTGACTTTCTCAGTTCTGATACTTCATATACATTTTAACAGATGTATATTACTTAGTGTGTCATGTTTTGATTGTAATCGAGGGTGATTAAAAGTAATTAAATCTGCCTGAGACCTTAATGGTTCATGTAATTTGAATCTGAAATGTGAATAAGCAAACAATCCGCACCATCTAAAGTGTAAACTATTTTGTGCTGATTTGATTTGAGCAATTTGTATAATTCTAATATTTAATTAAAACAAAGTAGTTAAACAAAATGCATTCTAAAGTAGATTGCAATTTGGAAGATAATTAATTTCACATCCTCCTGGCTTGATAGTGCATTTTTGTGAGTAAAATCTGGCAAGTGCTAATGAATACAGTTTGCTATTTACCAGAAACAGATTATATTCATTAGCCAAACCCAACTTTAAAAATGGTGAAAGCATTTAACCCTTTCATTGCAAAATGTGTTTGCACATACATATAAATCATTTGCTTTTTCAGATCTGCAATTTAATGCTAACTCAAATGGCTTTACTTGTGAACGATGGCAATGGGAGTAGTCCATTCAGCCTATCAAGCCTATGCTCCACTATTCAATTAAATCATGGCTGATCATCAATCTCAATGCCACTTCCCTGCACTGTCCTTTTCCCTGATACTATTAACCTTCAGAAATCTATTGAAGGTTCCTGAAGAAGGGCTTATGCCCGAAACGTCGATTCTCCTGTTCCCTGGATGCTGCCTGACCTGCTGCGCTTTTCCAGCAACACATTTCCAGCTCTGATCTCCAGCATCTGCAGACCTCACTTTCTCCCCTAAGATTATGTCCCCTAGTTCTAGGCTCATCAGCCAAGGGTAACATCTACATCTACTGTGACACACTCTGTAAAATATTTGTAAATTTGAACAAACTCACCTCTTATTTTTCAAACATTTAGGGAATATAAAAGCACTACAGGAAATGAGTCACAAAATAAATCTGTAAAATTGAAGCTAAATTTTACAGAAAACGTGTACTCGAGTTTAGGAATACAGTGAAAAGTGTACAAAGTCACCATTCTCCGGTGCCATCTTAGTAGACAAGTGACAGGATTAAAAATAGAAGCAGAAATAAAATAAGATATTGTTAAAAATATGAACTTCAATCAATTTAGCATTGGCAAACAAGGAAAAAAACACGATGTGGTTATCCTTTCATTCTTTATATCAAGAGAACAGGACACGTTGGAATACCCGTAGCTGCTGGGTTTTTTTTAGGGATTTTGAGTGAGGCTTGATCATTGGTTGTCTGTTGGCCGAACCAAATCATATAAAACTAAGCTTCTGATTAAACATCTTCTGCACAGATTCAGAGCTAGAAAGAAGCTAACACTAGTTCAGCCAACTCCTGCAGTTGGGATAGTTATTCTCCTTCTGATAATTGATGAATAAGTCTTACCTAACTCAGCAATATATGTTCTATTGAACTCTTGCAATGTAACACTCCAGCAAGCCCTCTCCCAACCCTGGATAGAGTCAACTATTGAACACAGACATCAAATATGCACATGTTTACTTAGAGTCATAGAGATGTACAGCATGGAAACAGACCCTTCAGTCCAATTTGTCCATGCCGACCAGATATCCCAACCTAATCTAGTCCCATTTGCCAGCACTTGGCCCATATCCCCCGAAACCCTCCCTATTCATATACCCATCCAGATGCCTTTTAAATATTGTAATTGTACCTGCCTCTACCACTTCCTCTGCCATATCATTCCATCAAAGTACCACCTTGTGCGTGAAAAAGTTGCCCCTTAGGTCCCATTTATATCTTTCCCCTCTCTCCCTAAATCTATGTCCTCTAGTTCTGGACTCCCCCCGTCCAGGGAAAAAACTTTGTCTATTTATCCTATCCATGCCCCTCATGATTTTATATACCTCTATAAGGTCACCCCTCAGCCTCCGAATAGAGTCAAAGAGATGTACAGCACGAAAACAGACCCTACTGTTGTACAACCTTTCCACCTTCATGTAAACAGACTCCATGGAAGGATGATAGAGAACTTTGAAGCAAAACAAAATAACCTAAGATGATTGAAGAAATAAAATAGAAAAAATCTCAATCACGACATAGAGCAAAACACAAGAAAACCAAAGCACTCTGCAAGCCAAATCTTAGCAGCTATGTGAGCTTCCTTCCTCCTTATCTAATTGATGTTTTGGATCGACAGGCTGCCCTGGCAGCTCCACATTTCTTATGGTTGCCCTCTCAAATTGAACATTTTAACCAGTAGTATGAAAAGCCCAAAAATGGTAACATCCAGCATTACACTCCCAGATAGGATTTCCCACTATGTGGCATGCCGTTAAGAGTTTTACAAATAAAACTTACAATCAACTTGATAAGCTCGTAAAGCTGGTCATACCTTGGTAAAGATGTATTTCAAAATTTTAAGATATAATCCATGTGGGGCAGGTACGAAACGTCCTCATCAATTCCTTAACATGTCCTCATAGGAAAGGACATGTCAATATAAGAGAACTGACAGTGTACATTTCATAAACCCTTAACTAGTAACATGTACCCTACTGCAACTTTGACAAGGAATTAACTAAACCAACGTCTAGATTAGAGTGGTGCTGGAAAAGCACAGCAGGTCGGGCAGCATTTGAGGAGCAGGAAAATCGACGTTTCGGGCAAAAGCCCTTCATCAGGAATGAAAGACTTCTGCCCGAAACATAGATTTTCCTGCTGCTCGGATGCTGCCTGACCTGCTGTGTTTTTCCAGCACCACTCTAATCTAGGGTCTAATCTCCAGCATCTGCAGTCCTCACTTTTGCCTACTAGCTAAACCTATACCATTCCTGAAATGTGTACTATTACCATACTACTTAGCATAATTATGAAAACAGACTACTTATTAATTATCATCATTGCAGGATCCAACAAATATACACTTGCCCTAGAAATGCTCTAAGCATTTCTTTTTCATTTATAAAAATGTGTCTCATGCCACCATAATGGCTATCTTTGGGAACAGTATTAATTTTTAAGGATAAAATTGTTGGTTTGCTGTAGTTCACATACACATTAGTGGTTTATTCGTAGTTGAACTTATATTGGACCATATAATTTTGACAAGGATCTGGAATAAATATATCCAAAATAATTATCTTTTAGAAGTAATTATATGATTGCATCTGCACATTAGGGGTTGCATTGAATTGGTGGGTACAAGGTGAAATATGTGCACAAGTAACCATATGCGTTTAGAATGCTAACAGTCTTTTTTTCCCCTAATAATGAATAGTAACCAGTTAGGGGAAACTTACTGATTAGGATGCTCAATTAGAGTATTGTGCAGGCTGATTTTAACTGTATTTGCCCAACAGGGGTGGTAGGTGTTTGAGATTGTGGTGGGGGCAGGGTGGGAGATTTAAAATTCTGAAGCATTAGTGTTCCTTCACAACATTTCCCACAGCATAGTGATCAGCTGCAGGAAACAGGCTGGGGAATTGTAACCATTGAACTGGCAGAGTGAGTAAAAATGTCCCAGGTCTCTGTCCCTAGGAAGCTGGACAGATTCATCCACTTCTGTTTGCATACCACTGATTTCAATCCTGGATTAAACTCTGGGATTTCCTATCTCAAAGTTTGAATAGAAAACTATTAATTTGTCCTGCTAAAGTTTACTCTTGGGGAAAAAAACATTACTCGTAATGGTCAGCACTGACTTTGACACACTTGTGTTTCATTACACCAAATTCCTGCATTACTGGCAACTAATTTCAAAGGCTTCAACATTTCAGCAGTGCCTAAGCTAATTTCAGTTTTATTTTAAACAGCTTTGAAATATAAGAAATAGCACCTAGCATCACAGTGGACAGAACATGATTTGATTAGTCTTAGGCATATTTAAGTCTGATTTAGTCCCTTTGCAGTTTGATCCCACTCTTGCCTTGGATCAGACTTAAATATACCTGAAACTAAATTCATAAACACCACTGAGATAGACGGAAAAGTACATTGTGAAAATGTCCTAAAGATTTTGCAGACAGCTATAGATAAGTTGAGCAAATAGGTAAAACATCTAGCAGATGGAATATGGGAAAATGTGAAGTTGTTCACTTTGGCAGGAAGAATGAAAAAAACAGAATATTACTTAAACAGACACTACCTTATTCTGAGGTGGAGAGGGATTTAGGTGTTCTAGACCATGACTCACAATATGTTTGTATGTAGCTACAGCATGTAATCAAGAAGACTGTTGGGTTGCATCCTTTATTGTGAGAAGAATTGAACATAAAAGTAAGGCTGACAAACAGAAATTATTGGAAAGGCTCAGCAGGTCTGGCAGCATCCGTGGAGAGAAATCAGTTAACATTTCACGTTCAGTAACCCTTCCTCAGAATTGATGGTAGCTAGGAAAAAGTTGGTTTGTTTGCAGAAGATGGGGGAGGGGGAAGGAATAAACAATAGGTGGAGATAGAGCCGAGGGAGACGGAAGAACAGTTGGGCAGACAAAGTAGTGCATAACGATTAACCCAGGAGTATGAATAGCTTTTAGTGGACAATTAGTGGCTAATGATGGGTGATGTTTAATAGCTGACCATGATATGCAGGAGCTAGTGTAAGGATATTGGAGAAAGTGCCTCAAGCTGTCAAATTTTGAACTTGATATAAAGTCCAGAAAGCAGTAGAGTTCCCAATCGGAAAATGAGGTGCTGTTTTTTTCAGCTTGCGCTGAGCTTTCACTGGAGTACTGCCGCAAGCTAAGCGATGTTGGCCAGGAACACGGTGTGTTGAAGCGGCAGGTACCTGGAAACTCGGTCTTCTGTGAGCAGAATGTAGGTGTTCTGCAAAGCAGTCACCCAGTCCACACTTCATTGCCCCAATGTAGAGGAGATCACATTGTGAGCAGTGAATGTAGTAGTCAAGAGTGCGGCACTGAAAAAGCACAGCAGGCCAGGCAGCATCCAAGAAGCAGGAGAATTGATGTTTCAGGCATAAACCCTTCATCAGGAATAGCTGATGAAGGGCTTATGCCTGCAACATTGATTCTCCTGCTCCTCGGATGCTGCCTGGCTTGCTGTGCTTTTCCAGCACCACACTCTCGACTCTAATCTCCAGCATCTGCAGTCCTCACTTTCTCCTAGCAAATGCAGTAAACTAGATTGAGTGAAGTATAGGTAAAGCACTGCTTCGTCTAAAAGGTACATTTGGGCCCTTGGAAACTGAGGAGGGAGGAAATGAACCCTGTTGCTGTTGTGGGAGGGAAGCGAGGGGTTGAGGGCAGAAGTGCAGGAGACGGTTTGGACCCAGCTGGGAGCCCTGTCAACTAAGGCGTTGAAGAATCCTCAGTTGAGGAAGAAGGTGGACATTTTGGAGGCCACCTTGTTGAAGTTGACATCATCAGAACAGATGTGATGGAGGAACTGGAAGAATGGAATAAGAGTCTTTACAGTAAGCAGGGTGTGAGGACGTATTCCTGAAGAAGGACTCATGCCCGAAACGTCGATTCTCCTGTTCCTTGAATGCTCCCTGACCTGCTGCGCTTTTCCAGCAACACATTTTCAGCTGTGAGGACATATAGTCAAGGTAACTTTGGGAGTCGGTTGGTTTCTAATGGATATTGGTCTGATGATTCCAACTTTGACAAGGGGGCATCTGAAATTTCTACCTTCTTCCTCAACAGCGATAGGATCCCCTTTCTCCTCACCTACCATCCCACCAGCATCCACATCCAGAGAATCATTAGCCACCATTTCTGCACACCATTCCCTTCCCCTCCCCCATTAGCCTTCTGCCGGGACCATTCCCTGCGGGACAGCTTGGTCCACTCCTCCTCCACTCCCAACATCACCGACCCCCCCACCCCAGCCACCACAGCCATATGACATCTTCCCCTGCAACTACAGAGTATGTAAGGACCCAAATACACCTTCCAGGTGAAGCGGTGCTTTACTTGCATTTCACTCAATCTAGTTTACTGCATTCATTGCTTACAATGTGGTCTTCTCTACATTGGGGAAATGAAGCGTAGACTGGGTGACTATGTTCTGCCCACAAAAAAAGACCCTGAGCTTCCAGTTGCCTGCCACTTCATCGCACCATCCTGTTCCCTGGCCAACAACTCTGTCTCTGGCTTGATGCAATGCTCCAGCGCATCTCAGCACATGGAAGAAGAATGTAGTTATAGCATCCATACTTCTGGACCAAGACGCTGGGTTCAAAACCTACCTGCACCAGAGGTGTGCAATTATATCTCTGAACATGTTGATTAGAAATGTCTAGACAGACAAAAGGATTGTTGATAGAAGACCAAGGGAAAAGAGAAGTTGGAGAGTTGATAATGGGACTACATTAGATGATAGATATAAGGACTTTCACTCAATGAAATTGCCATTATGTTTCCATTTGGATTTGTTTAAAATCTATCAACCAGCATTGTGGATTCAAATAATATCAAAAGAGGAATTGTATCCCATGCTTGTCAACATTTACCATGGTTCGGGTGTAATCTGCACATGCATTGGAAAAATCTATAGTTAGAGTGTCCAAACTATGGTTCTTGAATCCTGTTAATCTGACCTTGAGCCCATTAGTTTATTCACACGTTTATGCAAATTTATTATTTTCTGATTGTCCTGATTCATTTTGTTTTCTGTTGGCCATTTACATTGAGTAGAATTTGTTACTATCAACAATTTGAAATATATACAGATGAATACCCCTAATGGGAGAAAAAGTCAAAGTTGAACGTCTCAACTTTGGGATTGATTTATGTTTTTAAGTTTGAAGAGGGGGCAAGAAAATTCTGAGAAACATTGTTTTGCTAGAATGGTACAAAAAGATAGAAATTGTATAAGTACATCCCTGGACTGGTGTACCTCTTAATGGAATAAACAGTAAACAGTTGTTTATCGGACTGTTGGATAAGATATCCTGAGATTCCAAAAGGATCAGTATTAGGAGAACTGTTTACCTTAATCTATTCTAACAACCTAGACGTGAGTGTATGGGGCACACTTTTGAAATTTTTGGTTGACACAGAAGTGGAAGTATTGTCAGTTGTGAGGAGTATAGTGATAAATTTCAAGAGGTAGATGAAATTTAGTACAGAGATATGTGAACTGATAAAACTTTGGCAGGAATATGGAGGAAAGGTAATATAAAAAGATATTGGTCATTGTCCTGAAACAATAGACAGAGAAAACGTTTTTCTCAGAGGATTATGAGCCTTTGGAACACACTTTCTCAAAAGGTGTTGGAAGCAAAATTTTTGAATATTTTCAAACAAAGTTATGTTTCTGATAAGTATGGGAGTGAAGGGTTGTGAGAGTAGGTGGAAATGTGGAGTAATCAGATTGGCAATGATCTTTTTTGACTGGCAGAAGAAAGGTTGAGGGGCTAATTGACCTATTTTTCCTCCTAATTTCGATATTCATATATCCACAGATGCTGCCAGAACTGCTGAATATTTTCAGCATTTTCCCTTTTTGTTTCAGATTCACAGCATCGACCATATTTTGCTTTTCTGGTAAATGCAAGCCTGCAATTCTAAGTGCGCTACAGGAGAGAGGAACATGAGATTATGCTTGCAAAAATTGTTAAAGGTGACAGATTGAAGGTCAAGAAAGCATTTGATTAAAAAGTAAGAAGACCCGGGCTTTATCAATAGATTAACAAATTACAAAAGCAAGGAAGCTTATGGTGAATTTGTCTAAAATCCGACTTGACCACAACCACTGTAGTGGATCTTATTCTTCACACAGTACTTTTGGAAGGAAGCCAAAAATTTGGCAAAGGTGTAGAAAAGATTTCTGTGAATTCCTCCAATAATTCAGCTACAGGTATTGGAGGAGAGGTCGTAATGATAAATGAAAGCTCGGGTCTCCTAACTTCCTCTAATTAATTCTGGAATTGAAAAGATCAAGGATGTCAGCCCAGTGGGTAATGGGGTAGGCCATTCTATGTGGTCCAGTTGTGAGGTGTAACTTGGCAGGCAAGTGTGCTCGGGTTGCATTCTGAGAGTACCTCCTGTTCAGGAACCCAGTGCCCAACCAAGGGGGGCAGCAAGGGTTGTCCCTGTAGAAACCCACCACCTGCCCTTTACAGCAGCCAATGCATTCACTATGCCCCCCACTGCGTGACTGGCCTTGATGACCCCACCCTAGTCAACTGCATTCCAGGGTAATGATCATTCTCCTGGGGCCCACTGCAGTGCTGGCCTCTGATTGGCTAGCAGTTTTTGGAGGGGGAACATCTGCGCTGCAAGATTCTGAAGAGCCGATGCCAATCAGAAGACTGCCTGAATTGGCTGCAATAGGATTGTCACCCATACTTCAGCTATTGGATGGGCCCAACGCTGCAATCATTAAATATTCATGTTCTCAAAGGCTTGAAGTAAACAATTTTCCATCTCCAATCTTGGTGTCCGTGAGCAATGTCACAGCAGAATATTTATCCCATATCTTCCTTAACTGTAGCCTTAATTGGCTTCTGTTTTGAGTGCTTTACTTGACAAGTAAATCATTCTTTTATCTAATTACTAATTTATTGGCCTGAAGCCCAGAAACAAAATACAATAAAACTGTAAATTGTTAGAAATACACATCAGATCTGTGATTTTGGTATATTTTCCAACATTTTAACTCTTTTCACACAAAAAGAAAAGTAATCAGCTATCTCTATTATTGTAATAGCATGTCACATACATGCATTCTTGACCACCATTTGGTCATTTTCCTCGGTTGCACCTGGATGTGTTTAATTGGGCTACAGAAAATTAATTTAACAACGACATTATCAGGAGATGACTTGTGCATACTAGTTTCCCAGAACCCTGATATTAAAAAGCCAACATAAAGGCCTTTTGTTTTTATTTTAAATATTCCCACAAGCAGGGTTTCTTGTCTTTCATTCGCCAAGTCTAAAAACGATCTTTACCCAAACTGTTACCCTGCACTTCTAGCATCTACTATCTCAATTTCATTTCAGCATCTGCATATTTTTATTTATTAAATCTATAGTAAGAGACAATTTTGAATGCACAAATGCATTTCACTTAAATTGCATACAGTGTCAGGATTAGTTCAGATTTGAACATTACAATATGTTGAGTGCTTTTAAATACTATGTAAAATTGTTTTGGGATATTAAAGCTTTATCCAGTGGCATCACGACAATTTCTATTAAAATTGACAAAGCTATTGTTGGAGAGTGACAGGTTGCCATTCAGTAGTGTCTTTTCAAATGCCATTTACAACATTTTGAACACCAGAAAAGCATGAGACGTTGTTATTTCGGCAGCTCGTATACTAAAATTGGAATGGTAAAAGGAAGATCAGCAGGGCCCCTGCCGAAGGATGACATGCAAACTTGTGAAGTGTAAACTTTTACAAAAAGGAGAGCCATGGTTTTGAGTACTTAACGCTGGAGAAACATGAAAACTTTATTTCTAGCAAATTTGGGTTTTCGGTCACTTTGTACATTTATTAGTCTAAATACTTCTCTACGGCTAATGTTTCCTTCAACTCTTAACAATCGAAAGAAATTTCACCAGAACACCACTGGTTACTGCTTCAAAGCCTCACAGCAATGAATGCTGTTAATTAAATGAAACAAAACCTAAGATGCTGGCATAAAGCTGTGGGCAAGTGATGAGCAGGCTAGCACCTGACTGCCTGTTGGATGGTCACTGATGTGCAGCTGGTGCTTCAGAAGGTGTTTATAAGGGAGGGCTGTGTTCTATATCAATGCATAACATATCCCTATATAACCTAATCACAGAAGGCATGGAAGGAGGCAAGAACTGAAGTGAGGCTACAGCTAACTTTTTGTATTGCTGGCCCTACATTGTGTAATAGCAGAAGTTTTCTTTTCAACCGATTCACAATTCTGCAGCTGGATGCTTTCAATCTGATTCCTACAGATGTTGCCAGGTAGATATGGCACTATCTGCAACTCTTGCTGCTGGGTTTTGATGGATGAATCCATTCAGGCTCTGCCAACAGATGATTGTCCTGCTGTGCCTGCTTTCAATGGCCCTATACACTGTGATTGGGGTGTTTCTGAAGAACTATCCAGTTTAATATACATTTAAGCCTTTACACAAGTTAACATCTGCTTTGAGAGTTGGACACGCTGCAGCACTAATCACTTGGAGAATGGAGGTGTTCGCCTCTGTTATGAATATGGGGGCTCCTCTTTTGAGTACCTGATTCATATCCAACCCTTCTCCTCTGTACACAAATTCATTAAATTGACTGATCTCCATTAGAAAACTTACTGGATTCAGTAGCAACGTTTGGGGCAAAAAGGATTTTTTTTTAAATTGGCAGAAATGCTCACGAGAACATAAGTACTTACAGAAAATAACTAAACAATATTAGGAGAAGTTGGCTATAAATGGTCTAATATTGTTGAGGCAACAATATGCTAATCTCTTTAAACATAACATTGAATACAGCTCAGTGCCTAAAAATCACTCATTTGTATGGACCTGAGTTGGAAGAACCCTACGAAGGTAGGGTAAAGGCATGAGCGGTGTTGTTGCATCATTTGCATTTTAGTATAAAGCTTCTAGCATGAACAGCCAACATCGAGCATACAGCCAAGGATCAATGATCTATTGGGTTCTTATGCCATCAGCAAAGCAGCAGTTCACAGGAACTTATGAAATGTCATGTATTTTCCCCAAATTATATTTGAGCAGGGCTGTAAGTTGTCAGACAAAAAAAAACAGAATTTGCTGGAGAGAAATTTACCAAATTTGGCATTATCCGTGAAGAGAAAGTAGAGTTAACATTTGAGTCCAGTGACCCTTCACTGAAGAAGGGTTTCTGTAGCAATTATTGTTTTTGTTTCAGATTTCCCGCATCTGCTGTTTGTTTAATTTTACTGTAAATTGTCAATGTTTCCGGACAACATTATAAGTGTCTGTTATGAACAAGGTGGAAGAGCGCACTGATGTCCTTTTAGTCCCATCGCTGCACTGCCCGTAACAAATGTTAAATTTAACTAGACTGGTGATATGGTCAATTCGATAGGTCTGAGACTGTGTCTGGTTTAGTATTAAAGATAAGTCAGCCAAGTTACTTTAGTCAGCAAAGGACTTTGTTACTTATAAAACTTGATCAAAACAGAAAAAACAGAAAAGATTTAGACTGTGCACCAGTAGATATAACTTGTGCTAATATCCCAAATTTGACATGAGACAAATGTTGATAATGGACTATTTTTAAACCCCACAGGAGGCAACAAACGACATGTCAAATTTAACAGATTCTTCATCGATCATTCCCCCCTTCCCCTAACGTTAATAAGGATCATTAATTTTTGTTAAAACTTCACAATGGACTCCAGTTGTTCACTTTTAACGATTTGGCTTAAAACTCCCTCAAAAAATATTCTATCATTGACTGCTTCAATTATTGCTTGCATTCTGGAGATTAACCTTCCTTTCCATGGACCGAAGGATCTGTTACCATGCTGTCCATCTCTATGATTACACTCTGCTGGATCCTGCAAATTGCACTCCAGCGATTTCTCGAGGTATAACTTCTTATTGCAAACACAAGCTTCACCAAGCGTGTACTGCCTCTAGATTTGTTTTCTAAATGCTAATCTGACTCATTTGCATAAAGAAAATACTATTTGTGGGTTTTCTTCACCCTCACTCAATTTTACTGAACCAGATAAAAACAATGACTGCAGATGCTGGAAACCAGATTATGGATTAGTGGTGCTGGAAGAGCACAGCAGTTCAGGCAGCATCCGAGGAGCAGTAAAATCGACGTTTCGGACAAAAGCCCTTCACTCATGGCACTGTAAAGATCCCAGGACCTGTCATGATCCTCCAACGTTTATCTGCCTCACAGAACTTCATCCTGAGTTATGTCTGCACAGAGCCAATAGCCTCCTGAACAAGACAACTTAGCAATTACTTGCTGCATGGTGCCTGTCTGTCTCTATCTTTCATCTTCTCCAAATGACTGTGACTTGGAACTGCTCTTTAGTGATCACTAGCCTTTTTTGAAAAATCTATTGAAAACTTGCAGCAAGTCCCACCTTTGTTCCTAGGGAAGTATTTTGGAACATTCAAATGTAGTAAACCCTGGGAATTATTATTCTTCGCTGAATGTTACAATGTTCACCAAGGACTGGCTCCTGCAATATAAAATGTATGGAAAAGAAAAAATGTGTTATAAGTACATGCAAAATAGACTGCATCATTTACTATTGATAATACGTAGCTTTAATCCTTGAATCACAGGAAATGTCTAAATGTCTCAGATTGCCCTTAGCCTTATAAGCTCACTAAAGGGATGGAAAAATTATTACGTAAAATGACTATTTCCTATTTTACGATATGAATACATAAAATGAAACATCATAACTGGAAATACTTAGTGTTTTTCTCTTGGTATAGGTACCTTGGGAAGATCTGCGTTACCTCTTTGGAGAGATCATGTATGGAGGACACATTACTGATGACTGGGACAGGAGGCTGTGCCTCACTTACTTAGAGGAATCTATGCATCCAAACATGGCAAGTATTATAGTCATTTAAATTGACTTTGATACTGCTTCTAATGAGGAAGACTTTAATGCCAGAGTCAAAGTACATACTAGATAACGTTACAAATCTATGAAATTACTTTGAAACCTCTTTAGCATTTCGACTGTCCACATAAAGAAAACACTGCCAAAAGAAGCAATCTGTGGAAGAATTGCAACATGACGATGAAGTTTCACTCCTCCTTGTTTAACAGACATGTTGCTGACAGATTAATGCACTCTATGTTCATTCCCAACTAACCTCCTATGTCCAAGAATTAAGTTATACCATAGGACCATCCTATTTTCCTTTCTCTAATCCATTTGTCTTTCATGCAGTGCATTGTGACTCAGATGGCTTTTTAAAATTAAGTTTCTGCCAAAAAGCCTTGAACCTAGTTCAGCCTCTCTTCTTAGAGTCATAGAGATGTACAGCATGGAAACAGACCCTTCGGTCCAACCTGTCCATGCCGACCAGATATCCCAACCCAATCTAGTCCCACCTGCCAGCACCCGGCCCATATCCATCCAAACCCTTCCTATTCATATACACATCCAAATGCCTCTTAAATGTTGCAATTGTACCAGCCTCCACCACTTCCTCTGGCAGCTCATTTCATACACATACCACCCTCTGCGTGAAAAAGTTGCCCCTTAGATCTCTTTTATATCTTTCCCCTCTCACCCTAAATCTTTGCCATCTAGTTCTGGACTCCCCGACCCCATGGAAAGGACTTTGTATATTTATCCAATCCATGCCCCTCATAATTTTGTAAATCTCTATAAGGTCACCCCTCAGCATCCGACAAACCAGGGAAAACAGTCCCAGCCTGTTCAGTTTCTCCCTATAGCTCAAATCCTCCAACCTTGGCAACATCCTTGTAAATCTTTTCTGAACCCTTTCAAGTTTCACAACATCTTTCCGACAGGAAGGAAACCAGAATTGCATGCAATATTCCAACAGTGGCCTAACCAATGTCCTGTACAGCCGCAACATGACCTCCCAACTCCCGTACTCAATACTCTGACCAATAAAGGAAAGCATACCAAACGCCTTCCTCATTATCCTATCTACCTGCTTGCTTTGAGTGAAGGACATTCAGATTCAGTGGCAGACTCATAATGATTTATGTCATAGTTAAATATTCACAAACACTTGATGGAAAAGCAGCATACATGTATTAATATTTAAAGTAAAAATTAAATAATGCAAAACAAACTGGAATCAAAGCAGTCTGTATTGGTTTATGGATGTCTGGATCAGACCAAGGTTCCTGACTTTATTGATGATGGGAGAGATAGAGTCCAGATGTGTGAAACCCAGGGTAGATTAGGCTGAGACTTCAACTTGTCTGGAGTAACCAACATTTCTAATAGTTAGGCAATTGAACCTGCTTGGAGCCCTGTGCAGATGTATGTGCTGCAAAGTCCTAGTTACTTCTAAATCAAAGAATAAGCCTCTTTAAAGGAGAATTACCATTGTCAATGGTAGGACCTTCATTTTAAAAAAATCAGTTTATTCAAGTGGTAGATAATAACAATGAAAATACAAAGAAATAATTATATAAAATGGCATTAAGACAAATGAATCTGTCTTTATAACCTTTAATATTATTTGTTAATTCTGATAAAGTACAATTTCCTCTGGAGTGTGATTTCATAGTAACAGTGAACAGAAGGTTGGACAGCAGGCCATAATTGAGGATAGACAGCTTGTTTGAAGGACTCGACCTACGTTCTTGTGGTTTTCAATTGAGCAATCTATTAATTATAAGCTCTTGCTTGCTCATTATTGTTTCATTCTATTTATTGCTTTCAACTGTAAATGTCTCAATTATAATCACTGTCTTCAGTACAGTACTTGGACTTAACACAGGATGATTAATAAAAGGTTAGAAGAAGCTCTAGTCAACTTCTTCTCATGGTTTTGCACATACAGTAACTGAAGGTAATGTCTTAATATTTTTCCAAGAATTTTATTCCTAAACATATTTAGCATACTTTTTTTTAAATTCATGGTCATTTCTGTTTTCAATAATAACTTATTGGATAAAAACTGAAACTATTTCCTTGATATGTTCGTAGTATATATTTTCAAGCTTCATTTGTGCTTTATAGGAAATAACCTTCAGGTCCCACACTGGGATTTATAGGGCTCTTGGCACCCTCTACTGAAATATCAGTGGAAATGCATCTGAGCTATTTAAAGGTATTTTTGCTTGGGTTGTTAAGCTTTAAAAGGGGTCCTAAATATCAATTACTGCTATTTAATAGTATTTTAAAATAATTAAAGCTTCTTAAGGACTGTGCCAAGATTTGATTTTAAATTGCTGCTTAACTGCTGTAACACTTCACTGACATATTCAAGAGAACATGCTTTGACCAAGAAACTATAAGCTTAACTGTAGTGTTGTCAAGGTAAAAACAATGACTGCAGATGCTGGAAACCAGATTCTGGATCAGTGGTGCTGGAAGAGCACAGCAATTCAGGCAGCATCCGAGGACAGGCAAAATCGACGTTTCGGGCAAAAGCCCTTCATCAGGAATAAAGGCAGAGAGCCTGAAGCATGGAGAGATAAGCTAGAGGAGGGTGGGGGTGGGGAGAGAGTAGCATCAGGACGTGGTTGAAGAGCTTCAGGGCTGAGGAAATGACCTGGGAGTTGCAGTGAGAGAGAGACTCCCTGAGATTCTTGTTGTCAAGCCTGCTTGTTAGTATTTTATTTATCTGCTAGTGTTGAATCCAAACACACTGCAGAGAAATTGGTTTTACAATTGGAAGAAGTTTTTATAATCATTTTAATAATTCTTTTGGAAAGCAATGTTAATTTTAAACAAAATCCAGCATTAGGAGCTCATGAGGTGAATTTCTAATCCTAATCACTACAAGTGCCACGATTAATGCCCCAAAGTAAATCAAACCCTACATGACCTAAGAAAATTCAGAGTGAAAATCACACTCTGTTTGTCCCACTAGGATGACAAATTCAATGCATTATTATTTGGTCTTTTCTCCCATTCTTCTACAATGTATTGAAACCCCAGAATTAAGGAACAACAGCTTTTTTCACTGACCGCTTTTGAACAGAAAAAAAAATCTAACCTTGTCAAATACCTTTATAATTCTTAATTTCATTTTTCAACATCGGTCAATCTCCTTTTTAACTCTGGCAATTAAGCCAATTTCTCTGTAAATCTGCTCCATATGTTTTAGAAAAAAAAACTTTCACCCATAAACCATTCACCTTGCTCAAAATAATATGAATATTGTATCTTCTGAATTTATCTCATTACCCATGTTATCCAAATAACATGCTCATTTCAATTTAGTGTACATCTGTCATTTATTGAAGATCTTCTTCATAACAAACTCTGATATTTTGTCCAGTAAAATTGAAGTTACTCACATTTACTTCATTGTTTTGGCTTTAAATACTTGGAATCACCCTTATCGCTACTTTCTAAATCCTTTTTTTAATGCTTTATTCTTTTAGAGAGAGGATGATCAAAATTGAGAGTGTGTTGCTGGAAAAGCACAGCAGGCCAGGCAGCATCTGAGAAGCAGGAGAATCGACGTTTCGGGCATAAGCCCTTCATCATCTTCTGATGAATGGTTTATGCCCGAGACATACTCTCAACTCTGATCTCCAGCATCTGCAGTCCACACTTTCTGCAGGATGAACAAAAATTCCTACTAAAATGGCAGATGGAGTTTAATTCAGACAAATGTGAGGTGATGCAATTTGGAAGGTCAAGCACAGGTGGAAATTGTACAGTGAATGGCAGAACCCTTAGAAGTATTGATATGCAGAGGGATCTGCGTGTAAAGGTCTATGGATCACTGAAGGTAACAGCGCAGGTAGGTAAGGCATTAAAAAAAGGCTTATGGCATGCTTACCTTCATTGGAAGGGGCATTGAGTATAAGGATAGTCAAGCTATGCTGCAGCTTTTATTAAACTTTAGTTATGCCGCACTTGGAATATTGTGTACAGTTTTGGTCAACACATTACCAGAAGGATGTGGATGCTATGGAGAGGGCACAGAAAAGGTTTACCAGGATGTTGCCTGGTATGGAGGATTTCATCCAGGAAAGAAAGGGCCTGTTCCTGTGCTGTGTTGTTCTTTCTTTGTTCTTAATGAATCTCCCATTGATCTGTGGACAGTAACATGTTCTCCTACAATAACTTCAGATAACTTCACCCCACTACCTGATTCTTTTTTTTAACTGCCTTACAAGGACCAGGAGCTTCTAGAATGTGTTCAGTAATTACTGTCATTTGAACTGAATTGAATTTGAATTTATTGTCATGTGTACTGAGGCACAGTGAAAAGCTTTGTCTTGCGAGCAATACAGGCAGATCACAGAGTTAAGTAGTATAGATAAGTAAATAATAGGTAAACAGCATCAAAAACCAAAAACACAGGTACAGGCAAATGTTAAGAGTTTGTGAGTCCATTCAGTGTTCTAACAACAGTAGGGTAGACACTGTTTCAAAACCGGCTGGTGTGTGTGTTCAGGCTTCTGTCCCTTCTTCCTAATGGTAGAGTTTGTAGAAAAGCATTGCCAGGGTTGGATGGATCTTTGAGAATGCTGGTGGCCTTTCCTTGACAGCGGGCCTGATAGATGGATTCTATAGATGGGAGGCTGGCCTTTGTGATTGTCCGGGCCGAGTTCACCACTCTCTGTTATCATCTCCGATCTTGAATGGTACAGTTGCCATACCAGTAGTGATACATCCAGATAGAATGTTCTTGATGTCGCACCTATAAAACTTGGTAAGGGTATTTGCCGTCATGCCAAATTTTCTCAACTGCCTGAGGAAGAAGAGATGTTATTGGGCCTTTGTAACCAGTGCATACACATGAAGAGTCCAAGAAAGCTTGTCATTGCATGCCATTTAAAGTAATCTTTCATTTAGGTTATTTCAAAATCCAATTCAGGAGCCAAAACAGTCCTGAATTTTAATTTGGCAAATGACCGTAGACATCATCTCCAATAGACAGAGACTGTTGGATTTATAGCCTAAGCCACCGCTCCACATCAAGTGCTTTGCAAGGCAAGGAAGCAAGACTCCATGTATTATCTCAGCTGGTGCAGGGATTGAACCTGCAGAGTTGGTGTCATTCTGCCCCACTCCCTTGCCATCCAGCCAACTCAGCTAATGAGCCCCATCATTTTTGTAGTGTTGTGCTAAGTGTGCACCCTCCTACAAGATGAATAGACAGCAGTAATCTCTCTCTTTTCCAATGGAAGACCTATTATGGGCCATCTTAGTAACTACTCGCCTGAATTATGAAGGACATCTCTCATAACCAATAGCACTGCCATGAGTTTGACCTTTTATGATCCACTCAAGATAGAAGTGTTTGACATGCAGAGCCGCTTCTTCATTTCAGTTGCTTTCAGAGGTAACAGAACCACACCTTGGTAAAGAATCAGTATTTATTAATAAACGGATGCTGACAAATTATCAGGAGACAAGATGGTGATGGAAATAATGCATGGGATAAAAATTGATAGAAAGAATACTCTGAAAAGATTGGCTGGCCTAGAGTGGATCATTTGCCTAGTATGATGGTTTGCATCCAAGATCACGAAAGAAAGTGGAAGTTGGAGATAGCAGAAATGCTGCCATAATTTTCCAATCTTCCCGAGATATAGGAGAGATATTGGGGCTTGGAGAATGGTAAAATGTGACTCCCTTATGAAGATAGTGTGTAGAGACATTCCTAGTTAGTACAAGTTAGCAAGTCTAACATCAGGGGCAGTTAAGGTTGTAGAAAGAATAATCAGGGAAAATTAACAGGCACATGGAAAGATTTGAGTTAATTAAAGAAGACCAGCTTGGATTTGTCAGAGATGGATTGCACTTGACTAACCTAATCGAATTTTTTGATAAAGTAACAGGGAAGCTTGATGAAGAGAATGCAATTGATGTTGTAGATCTGGATTTTAGGAAAGCTGTTTGATAAATGACCAGATAAAGGGTATAAATTTGAGACTGTATAAAAATTGGTTTACTGACAGAAAACAACTAGTCATGATAAACTGTTAATTTTCAGACTGTAGAATAATACATAGTGGTGTTTCCAAAGGTCCAGTGCAAGAACAACTGATCAGCTGGATATTGATGCACAGAGTAAAATTTCAAAAATTGCCAGTGATACCAAACTTGGAAGTGTGGCAAGGGGTGTAGACAATGTCAATTACCTGCAACAGAACATAGTCTGATAGAATTTAATAGCCAGGTGAAGTATTGCATTTTGGCAGAAGGGATATGGAGAGGCAATATCCATTCAAAAAGGTCTACAGGAACAAAAAGAACTGGGGTTTATGAGTAATGGTCTTTGAAGGTGGCAGTACTTGAGAAAGATAAACGTGCATAACTACGGGAATACGTTGGGGAATTGCGACTAACTCTATTGCTCTGCAGAGAGCCAAATGAGACATAATTTTCTCCCTGCCATGCCAGCTAGCCAGCAGTAAGAAAGATGGGAGCCAGCCCTTCCACCCAGAGGCCAGTTCCATTATTCAAAGTTCTCTATGCAGCCCCCACTGAGCTCTCCCCCCCACCCGCCGCCAGTAGCAGGTAAACCCTGGCTGCCTCCCAACGGGCTGTGGGAAGTTGGTCTTCTATTCAAATGTTCTTTTTACCCACAGTGACTCCTTGATGATAATAGCCACCCCATAACACAGCATCCCTTCTCTCAACCTTTGCCTTCTCAACCATGTCTGCCTGAGTGACCCCTGTGCCCCACCTGCCTGGTCAGGGAAAGTTGCGGCTCCAGGTCCCACTGGCCACCAAAGTTAGTTTGCCACCTCCTCCAATACCATCTCCACCCACCCACACCCACGCCCCTACCAACCTCCCCACCACCTCCCCAGTCGTTTGGGCTGTCAGCAAGATCCATGCTATGAATATTATTTTCAGTCCTATGACTCTATTGGAAATAAAGTGTTGGTCTGTAAATCCATTGATTTTTTTTGCAGGAATTGCACTTTCCATTTATCACTTGCCCTCGTCTTCTGTTCTATTAGAAGTTCTTAATCCATGTAAACAATGTGCTAACTATTCCTTGAACCTTATATTTCATCATTGAAACTGTGTTTAAATGTCCCTTAAAAACCCAGTCACATCAAAAGTAACGCTCTAGTCTTTTACCTTAATTACTCCGTCAAGAGTTCCAACTGATTAATAAGGTGTGACCCTTCTATTTCCAAAACCATAGAAAATTTCCCAAATAATATCCTAAAATAAGATGACCAAGATTAAATGCAGAAAGGTAAAGATGAAAAGTGTGCATTTATGCCACTTTTGTACTGCGTTAGAGGATATAGCAACAATTGTTTGTTACTGTTGTAAAAGTAGGAAACTGCATTTTTATGGCTTATCACATTGGGAAAACCTAACTAAAAATGACAGTGCTGTTAAATGTAATTCATAGCATTGCATAAAATGCCTTCAAGCAGTTTCCACTGTGGATGTTAGACTAACTGGCTTGTAAAGAGTAGGATTATGCCATATTCTTCTGTAAATATTGGGACTCCAGTCCTCAAGTGCATTTCCATAATGTATGAAGCTCTAAAAAATATCATCTAAAAGAATATTGGTCATTTCCGTATTTAATTCTCTAATTAGCACTGCTGCCTCACAGCGCCAGAGACCCGGGTTCAATTCCTGCCTCAGGTGACTGTCTGTGTGGAGTTTGCACATTCTCCCCGTGTCAGCGTGGGATTCATCCGGGTGCTCCGGTTTCCTCCCACAGTCCATAAATGTGCAGGTTAGTTGAATTGGCCATGCTAAATTGCCCGTAGTGTTAGGTAAAGGGGTAAATGGGTCTGGGTGGTTGCGCTTCGGCGGGTCGGTGTGGACTTGTTGGGCCAAAGGGCCTGTTTCCACACTGTAAGCAATCTAATCTAAATCTAATGAATTGGGGAACATAACCCATTTTACCTGGAACTTTATTGACATTTAATTCTTGTAGTTTCTTAGATGTCAAGTATCTGAAATATTCATTATGCATGATTTTAAAATAACAGCTTTGCCTGCATTCTGTCACTGTATCCATCATCCTAACAGACCTTCTTTTCCTACATTTCTCCTTTATGCTCTGTGGACTAATCCAGCATCCATAGCAGAAAGAGTCATACAGCACGGAAACAGACCTCTTGGTCCAACTCGTCAATGCCGACCAGTTGTCCTAACCTGATCTAGTTCTATTTGCCAGCATTTGGCCCATATCTCTCCAAACACTTCCTGTTCATGTGCACATCCAGATGCCTTTTAAATGTTGTAATTGTAATTACTTCCATCACTTCCTCTGGCAGTTCATTCCATATATGCATTCCATACCCGAACCACCTTCTGTGTTAAAATATTGCCCCTCAGGTCCCTTGTAAATCTTTCCCCTCTCACGTCAAATCCATGCCCTCTAGTTTTGGACTCCCTTACCTGGGCAAAAGACCTTGTCAATTTGCCCTATCCATGCCCCTCATGATTTTATAAACCTTTAGGTCACCTCTCAGCCTCCAATGCTCCAGGGAAAAAAAGCCCCAGCCTATTCAGCCTCTGCCACAGCTCAACCGCTCCAATCCTGGCAACATCCTTGTAAAGAAAAGACATTTCAAAATCCTTGGGTCTTCCCACTGTAATTTCTGACAAAGGACTGCACCTTAGGCTGACTGTCAGATACCTCAGGGTCCTGACCTTTTTCTGTAGTTCCTTTTAGCCTAATGTGGAGACAAGGATTGTGGCAGAGGGTGGCAATACTTCTGCCTGCCCTAAACAAGATCATTGACATAAGAGTAATGGGGATGGGGTCTCCCAGGATCAGATGATACTGCATCAGTGCCTTCTCAGAGGTACAGAAGTACAGGATTGTATTCCATTTTCCTTTTCCATTTATGGTGGTGAGTCCTGTCATGAAGTCAGACTGTACTACAAGAATCCCTAAATGTTCAACAACATTTGAGAACATTAGCAGATAGCCAGCCCAACCCAGGACAGAGGACAGCCTCTCAAGAGAATCAGCGCTACCATTTTAAACAATCCTTTTCTTTTACTGTTGATGTTGGGATTACCTTGCCTATAGCTAGAATTTTCCTGTTTTCTGTCATATCTGAGAAAAAAGAGAAAATGTTGTTACATACAGCAATAAATTCCTGAATTAAGCCTACTGAGAAGAAAGCTGGTAAAAGGAATATATTTTGTTTACTTTAACTCTGTACTGAGGGATGCAGCATTCACGGTATTAAACAGCTGTGCTTATGGGTTCTACATTTTTACAGCTTGGCCGGAAGCTGGCAGGAATTAAAATTCAGCAATGAGTTTCTTTCAATCACTGAAAAATGTCTGCCTACGTGATCTCAGTGTGGGCAATAGTACGAACATTACAATTGTCTTCCTTACTTCAGGTTCAGCTATGATGTCCCTGGCAGAAATGGATCCTGCTCACATTTGCAATCTAGACTAATAAGGTGAAGAATTGCTACTTACATAAGGTGCCAAAAGGGACTTTCTGGCAGTGAAATTACCATTCATTGAGATGTTAACAACTTCATAAAAGGAAGCAATTTAAACTTACTAAATAATCAAGGGTCAAAAATGCAGAGAGGAAATAAATACAATAACTATCACAAGAGAAAATATGCTAAGGAAATCGATGGGGATAAAGACAGAAATGTCCTCTGGACATGATAAGATGCATCCTAGGATATTAAAGGAAACGCTACAGAGATAATTGATGCACTAGTAATAATCTGAACAAGTCCCACAGGATTAGAAAACTGCCAATGTTATACCTTTATTTGGAAAAGGAAGGAGACAAAAAGCCAGTAACTATAGACCAGTTAGCTTAACGTCTGTTATTGAGAAAATCTTACAGTCTGCTAGAAAGGATGGAATAGCAGAGCATTTAGAAATACATAACATAATCGAGTAGAGTAAACATGGCTTCAATGAAGAGGAAATAGTGCCTGAAAGATTTACCAGAATTCTTTGAAGAGGTAACAAGCAGGATAGGTAAAAGAGGAGCAGTGAACATAATATATTTGGATTTTCAGAAGGCATTTAACAAGATACTACACATTAGACTACTTACTAAGGTAAGAGCCCATGATCTTGGAGGTAGTATATTAGCATTCGATAAAGGATTGGTTACGTAATAGAAGATAGAGAGTTGGAACAAGGGCACCCTGTAACTTGTGAAGTGCCGCAGGGAAGAGAGCTAGGTCCGTTGTTATTTACAATATATAGTAATAACTTGAATGACCAAGTGAATGTACTTCAGCCAAGTTTGTGGATGACAAAAATATATATGGGAAGGCAAGTGATGACAATGACACACATTCTGCAGAGAGATATAGACAAGTTAAGCGGGTCGACAAAAATGTAGCAAATAGTATATAACATGGGAAAATGGGAAGTTGTGCTGTTTAGTCGGAAGAATATCTTTTAGATGGAGAAAGACTGTGGAAAGCTATAGAACAGTGGGATTCAGGAGTCCTTGTCCATGAATCACAAAAAGCTAACATCAAAGTTCAGTGGGTAATTGGAGAGGCAAATGGAATCTTGGCCTTTATTTCAAAGGAAATGGAGTATAAATGTAGGGAGGCTATGCTAAAACTATACAAAGCACTAGACAGAATGTAGTTGAAAAACTGAACCATTTTAGACCCATTATGTAAGGAAATGTACATTGGCATTGGAGGCAGGCCAGAAAAAAAAACACTAGATTGATACCAGGGTGGTTGAGTAAATTGGGCATGTAGGCGAAAGTGAGGACTGCAGATGCTGGAGATTAGAGTCAAGGTTAGAGTGGTGCTGGAAAAGCAGAGCAGGTCAGGCAGCATCCAAGGAGCAGGAAAATTGACGTTTTGGGCAGGAGTCCTTCATCAGGAATTCCTGATGAAGGACTCCTGACCAAAACGTCAATTTTCCTGCTCCTCGGATGCTGCCTGACCTGCTCTGCTTTTCCAGCACCACTCTAATCTTGACTCTCAATTGGGCATGTACTTATTGGAATATAAAAGAATGAGAAGCGACCTTATTGAAACATGTATGATTCTTAACAGGCTTGATAGGGTGGATGTGGAAAGGTTCTTTCCTGTTGTGTGTGATTCTAAACCCAGAGGGCATAACCTCAGAGGATTGCATCTTTGAGACAGAGGTAAGGGGGAATTTCTCAGCTCAGAGAGTAGTGAATCTGTGAATTTTTTACCACAGAGGGCTGTCAAGGATGGTTTGTTAAGTATATTTAAGGCTGAGATAGACAGATTTTTATCAGTAGGGGAATCAGGGGTTATAGGGACAAGGCAGGAAAGTGGAGTTGAGGATTACCCAATCTGCCATCATCTCATTGAATGGCAGAGCAGACTTGCTGAACTGAATGTCCTAATTCTGCTCCTGCATCTTGTGGTCTAAGGCAAGACAATTGAATAGAAAAATCAGGCAGTCGCTCCCTCCGAGTGTGGGAAAAATTGAGCTGTGAACAATTTTCTTGATTTTAGATATCTATTTTGACAAGACTTTACATTTTTCAATTTCAACCAATATCTGTTCTTTCTGGTCTGAGACTACCATTTCAGATGGAATCAGCGATGGCACTGCAAAATGTAGCTGCTAATTTAAAAAAAAATGTTTCCAATCTAATTGTGCTAATTATGGCATACAAGAAGACTGCACCAACAACAATATTGCTATATAAAAGTGCATAACTAGTAAAATGCAAAATCCGATTCTTCACATGTGCTGTGTGTTTATAGCTTTGTTATGCTATATAGAGGAATTAAAACTGCTTCTCTAGGCAGATTCAAGGCGCTCCAGAAGTTTTTTATTTTTCTCTGCTATGTCTCAAATTGAATGGTTAAGAAATATGAATAAGATATAGGTTTATGGGCATTAAGCCTTTCCCTTCACTGATTTTTATAGTTCAATGGTTTTCATGTATTTATCCTATGGCATGAAAGTATCTTAGACATTCCTCTTCATCTTGGTGTATTCTGTGGAGATATATTTATTCTTGTAAAAGATGTGGGCATTTCTGGCAAGGCCAACATTTGTTGAACTGACTGGCTAACTAGACCATTTCAGATAGTAATTGAGGATCAACCACATTACTGAGAGTCTAGAGGCACCATATAGGCAAACCAGGTAAATACAGATTTCCTTCTTTTCAGAATATTTGTAAACCAGATGGGTTTTACAACAATTTGTGTTAGTTTCATGGTCACTATTACTGAGATTAGCTTTCAATTCTAGATTTATTAATAGAATTGAAATTTCAACAGCTGACATGTTGGAATTTGTACCTGTGTCTCCAGATCATTAGCTTGAGCCTCTGAATTCCTTGTTCTGTGGTTTACTGCTATGCATTTCCCCATTACAGCCTGTAATTTTCTAAAATTAGATTGTAGTAATTTGATTAAACATTGTGCTTTATAAACATTTCTAAGCATCACATTTATCTTGTTCACTCTCTCGTTGCTCAAAATGTTACTGGAATCCAAATTGATCAAGTAAACTAGGAGTTTAGTTCTTTACAGTTTAATGTTTAATATTATTTATCCATTTCAAAAGCAGTGATTTCTATTGTCTTACGCAAATCTTGAAATGTTTATGTGATTTTTTTATTATTTATCAAAGTAGACTTTCTAATTCAAATCTTGTTTTAATTTAGCTTGAAGGAGAGCTTACACTGGCACCCGGTTTTATTGCTCCTCCCAACTTGGACTATATTGGGTACCATAAGTACATTGATGAAATGCTTCCTCCAGAAAGCCCAGTGTTATATGGTCTGCATTCTAATGCTGAAATCGAGTTCCTCACAGTAACATCGGATAATCTTTTTCGAACGTTAGTGGAGATGCAGCCAAGAGATTCAACTATTGGAGAGGGATCTGCACAGACTACAGAGGAAAAGGTCAGATTTTTTTTTAGATTCCCTACAGTGTGGAAACAGGCCCTTCGGCCCAACCAGTCCACACCGACCCTCCGAAGAGTAACCCACCCAGACCCATTTCACTCTAACCAATGCACCTAACACTACGGGCAATTTAGCATGGCCAATTCACCTGGCCTGCATATCTTTGGACCGTGGGAGGAAACCGGAGCACCCGGAGGAAACCCACACAGACACGGGGAGAATGTGCAAACTCCACACAGACAGCTACCCAAGGCCGGAATCGAACCTGGGACCCTGGTGCTGTGACGCTGCAGTGCTAACCACTGAGCCACTGTGCCGCCCCTTATTGCAGAATTGCAAATAAGGATTGTACACAAGTTTTCTTAATATATTACAAGTAAATATGCAACAATGCAAAATATCTGTTAATTTAACTTACCATTTTATATATATAAATGAACAGAACATGAAAATACTGAAGTAGGCTCATTTATAATGGTGGAGAAAGTGAGGGCTGCTGATGCTGGAGATCAGAGCTGAAAATGTGTTGCTGGAAAAGCGCAGCAGGTCAGGCAGCATCCAAGGAACAGGAGAATCAACGTTTCGGGCATAAGCCCTTCCTGAAGAAGGGCTTATGCCCGAAACATCGATTCTCCTGTTCCTTGGATGCTGCCTGACCTACTGCACTTTTCCAGCAACACATTTTCAGCTCATTTATAATGGTGTTCTAGATGACATGGGTGTGTGTGTATATGTATATGTAATGTCTGTACATTCCTGAGCTCTTGCTCTGTCATTCATCTGCATTCAGAGTAAATATGGAAACCAGCAGCATGAGACCACAAATTGCATAATTCTGAAGTTGGAACAAGACTTCAATACCTTTCTAAATTTAATAACAAAATATGTCAATGATACACAGCAAATAAATCAGCAAGCTGGAGAGACAATAACTGTTCAGATGTAAATCATCATCATGACCAGAGCTTGGATTTGTATAGTGTCATTAATAAAATATAATGGCCGAAGGCATTTTAGAGGAAGGTTAGCAAACAAATTTGAAAGAGAGCCATGTAGAGATATTAGGTCAGATGTTCAAAAGTATAATTAAAGAGATATCAGCAGGAGAGAGGCAAAAAGATTCGGAAGAGACTACCAGAGCTTAGGGACTAAGCAACCAAAGCATAGTGGCTTTTAGCATAGTGAATACAATTGGGGATGGATAAGAAATAAGATATCTTGGAGAGTTTTATCATTTAGGAGGGTAAAAACAATGAAGGTCATAGAAGGATTTGAAAACATGAAGGAGAATGCAAAATTAAGGTGTATTCAAACTGGGAGTCAATATAGATCTACACAGACTAATGTGTGGGTGAGGTATATTAGGAGTTAGGATGTGGCCAGCAGAGTTTTGGATGAACGCAAATGTATAGAGGGTCAGCCTGAAAGGCATTAAAATAATTAAATCTAGTCACCTCAAAGGTATGAATAAGGGTTTCAGCAGGCAAGGGGCAAAATCAGCTGACAATAGCTGGGTGGCACAGTGGTTCAATGGTTAGCGATGCTGCCTCACAGCGCCAGGGACCCAGGTTCAATTCCAACCTCCGGCAACTGTCTGCATGGAGTTTGCACGTTCTCCCTCTGTCTGTGTGATATTTCTTCCGGGTGCTCTGGTTTCCTCCCACAGTCCAAAGATATGTACATAGGGTGGATTGGACATGCCAATTTGCCCATAGTGTCCCAGTATGTGCAGGTTAGGTGGATTAAGTGAAAATGCAGGGTTATAGGGATAGGGTTGGGAGTGGATCTGAGTGGGATGCCCTTTGGACTCAATGGGCCGAATTGCCTGCTTCCACACTGTAAGAGTTCTATAATTACAGAGGTAACAGGAAGTGAACAGTCTTGGTGATGAAGGAGATATATGCTCACAAGACCACCTCAGGTTTAAAGTAAACAAATGATTGTGAACAGTTTCAGTTGTTCAGCAGAGAGATGCGGTGAGTTTTAGCTTGGACCAAAAACAATTACCAAAAGAACTGCAGATACTGCAAATCAGAAGCAAAACCAAATTACCAGCATACCTCAGCAGGTTTGGCAGCATCTGTGAAGAGAAATCTGAGTTAATGTTTCGATTCCGGTAGCCCTTCCTCAGAACTGTACTGACCCGAAACATTAAACTGATTTCTCTTCACAAATGCTGCCAGACCTGTTGAGCATTTCTGTTTCTGTTTCCAAACATAATTACTTTGATCTTACCAATAACTAGAAAAGGAAGTTTCTGAAGGAAGGAAATTTTTGCCTATCCAGTAGTGCTTGTCAAACAAATGAAATGACGTATTAGGGAGAGGTGTTGATGAGGTAGAGCTGTCAGGATGTCCAGGTACATGGAACCTGACCTTTCAGGAAAAATATTTTTATGATACTTCCTGCTGTTTGAAGCATTTATATTACAGCTGACAGCAGATTTATGTATTATTTCTCAGTACCATTGACTTTGAATGTAAATGGAATTAAATCTATTTGGGAGAACCTACCATGTATTGCACGAGTAATGAAAAAAAAGCAATTCCAAGTGCATAGTAGTTACCATAGTTGATCACTGTTGATGATGATTGTTAGCACCTACTAATGTACCCAATTGTCTGATGAAAGGAAACAGATTAACATTTGGTGTGTTTAATGTCTGAATGTAAAATCATTAGCAGAATTGCCACAGGGATCATTTGTTTGGAACAAGTCCAGAAACAGAAGACTGCCGAAATGATTGCAAAGAGGGATGTGCCATTTTTGTACTTCACTGGCCTTCAAATTTATCGTCTTAATTTTCACCACCAGACAATACCAGGACATATCTCATGTGTTCCATGCTAGTGCAACATTGTAATGCATATGAGATTTTCTCAAGTGCTGTTGGGTATTCAAAATAATACTTCATAGAAAGAAGAGTCAGGAGGTGAGTTAATGACTGCAGTTTTCTTTGGAAAAACAGTGAGGAAAACCACACCCACTCATTTTCATTTACAGGCAGCCTTAATAATGTTTGAGCTTACTGGATAAGACTATGAGAGGTAGATGTTGGATCAGAGATTCAGTAATTGTACATTTCTCATCCCCATTTCCTTGGACAATATTTCCTAAATTGAGTGACTCTCACAATCAATACAGCCCTGAATCTCTCAAAGATTAATTGGAGTGTTTCTATTTCATTCTATCATTGTACTAACAAAGAAAGCTTTTTTGCTCCAAACAAGTGCAGATAAATACATTTGTAATAACCTTTTTTTTAGATTACTTACAGTGTGGAAACAGGCCCTTTGGCCCAACAAGTCCACACCGACCCGCCGAAGCGTAACCCATTCCCCTACATTTACCCCTTCACTTAACACTACAGGCAATTTAGCATGGCCAATTCACCTAACCTGCACATTTTTTTTTTGGATTGTGGGAGGAAACCGGAGCACCCAGAGGAAACCCATGCAGACACGGGGAGAATGTGCAAACTCCACACAGAGAGTCGCCTGAGGCGGGAATTGAACCCGGGTCTCTGGCGCTGTGAGGCAGCAGTGCTAACCACTGTGCCACCGTGCCACCCAAAAGGGACTTTATCTCCAAGGCACAAGTCGAGAGTGTGATGGAATACACCCCACTTGCCTGGATGAGTGTTGTTCCAACAACACTTGAAGCCTGATACGATCCAGGACAATGCAGCCCATTGTCATCACATCCAGCAACATTCAGTCCCTTCA
The DNA here is from genome assembly GCF_037043375.1 of Chiloscyllium plagiosum. Lineage (NCBI taxonomy): Eukaryota > Metazoa > Chordata > Chondrichthyes > Orectolobiformes > Hemiscylliidae > Chiloscyllium > Chiloscyllium plagiosum. Next base: position 31,162,409 of record NW_028270143.1, on the reverse strand, counting down.
CTATCAATGCATAGTAGCAGCAGTGTTACTACCTACAAGAAATGCTGCAGAAAATCACCCAAGGCTCCTTAGACAGCACCTTCTAAACCCATGACCACTCCAGCTTGAAGGATAAGGGCAGCAGATATATGGGAACAGCACTACCTGCAAGTTCCCCTCCAAGCCACTCACCATCCTGACTTACAAATGTATCACTGCTCCTTCAGTGTCAGGTCAAAATTGTCCTTTAATGGTATTTTGGGTTTATTTTCACCAAATGGACTGCAGCAATTCAAGATTGTAGCTCACCACCTTAACGAAAGCAACAAAGAATGAGCAATAATTTCTGACCCAGCCAGCAATGTTCAGATCTTATGAGTGAGTACAAAAAAAAGATTCCACTTCTAACAAAGGATTTTGTGGAGTTTCAGTATGTGTGAGGAGCGAGGCTGCCCTTAGGGATTCGGAGTAGTTGTGCTCACTGAGTTGCCCATGCTAAGTTTCCCGTAGTGTTAGATGAAGGATAAATGTAGGGGAATGGGTCGGAGGGTTGGTGTGGGCTTGCTGGGCCGCAGGGCCTGTTTCCACACTGTAAGTAATCTAATCTAATCATGATGGACAGGCTTAGAGAGTCAGGAGGTGAGTTAATCACTGCAGTTTTCTTTGGAAAAACAGTGAGGAAAACCACACCCACTCATTTTCATTTACAGACAGCCTTAATAATGTTTGAGCTTACTAGATAAGGTTATGAGAGGTCTAGGACGTCCATTGTCAGGCTGTCTTGGGAAGTGTATTCCCCAGTCTGGAGGTGGCTTGAGTCATCTTCTGCTTACTACCTTGAGTCTTAGTTAGCCTGTTTGGTCAAGGCTGAGGCACTCTGGGTAGTTTCTGATGTGGCTTAAGCAGACATGGTTCCTTATGCTCTTTGTGGCCATGCTGTGGGTGGACAGGGAAGCAGATTTTCTCTGGACAGGAAAGCAACCACCCCAACACACACAAACGAAGTTGCATCAAGACACTATTCAAAAGGGCCACAACACACTGCAGCACACCAGGACTGCAAAAAGAGGAAGAGGAACGCCTGTACAAGGTATTCGCCAAAACGGATACCCACGCAATTTCATCAACAGATGCCTAAGAGAAAGACAACGGAACGAGGACATGCCGCAAACTAAAGGACTAGCCACATTACCATACATCAGGAGCATTTCAGAACTGACAGCCAGACTACTGCGACCACTAGGACTTATAACAGCATACAAACCAACAGCCACCCTCAGACAACAACTCACCAGAACGAAGGACCCGTTACCCAGCATGAGCCAAACTAATGTAGTGTACAAAATCCCATGCAAGGACTGCACAAAACACCATATAGGACAAACAGGAAGACAGCTAATGATCCACATCCATGAACACCAACTAGCCACGAAACGCCACGACCATCTATCCTTAGTAGCCACACACGCAGACGACAAGCAACATGAATTCGACTGGGACAACACTACCATTATAGGGCAAGCCAAACAAAGAACAGCCAGAGAATTCCTAGAAGCATGGCACTCATCCACAAACTCCATCAACAAACACATCGACCTGGACCCAATATACCGGCCACTACAGCTGAAACTGACAACCGGAAGCGGCAGGGACAGGCCACTATAAATGCCGGAGGAAACACCACAGAAGTGCTTCACAGGAGTCTCCCAAGCACTCAGGATGTCACCTAGACAGGGGACGAAACATTTGCAACAAAAATTTCCAGCTTGGCGAACAGAACCACAACAACGAGCACCCGAGCTACAAATCTTCACCCAAACTTTGAGATTTTCTCTCACAATATTCAAAGAGAATGAACATTTCAAAGCAAAATTATTCCTGACATTCTAAACACTTCTGGAAATTTGAAGATTCACCATCAGTAGCAAACAGCATGCTGCCATGGCCTGGAAGTGTAAACACCTTGCACTTTCTTCACAAGAAAATGATCTGGGCCCCCTTGGATCTCTAATAGTTGAATCATCCAAGCTGCTGTCAGACACACTTCAGAATAGGGCAGATTATCCACTTTGCGCTACATTAAATAACAAGCATAATTCTAAAATCCATAATCTTCTAAGAATCATCATTGTATCATATGGAGATGCCATTAGGATTAGTTTGTCATATCACATTAGAAATATTAGTTCTGAAGAAGGATCACTGGACTCAAAACATTGAGTCTTGCTTTCTCTCTGCAGATGCTGCAGACTTGCTGAGTTTCTCCAGTTTTTGTTTTTTTAGAAATATTAGTGCTGCTTCCATGCTCAGATATTAGAGCAAGGGACAATGATCTGAAATTCATGAACATACAGAAACAGATTTTCTGGCTTCAACTCTAAGTCAATAGAAAATCAGGCACTGTCATTCCATAGTTTCATGCCCTACCCTGAGTATCAAGAGAGTGTCAACAAAGAAACTTCTTACGTTGGTGTAGGAAAGGACCTGCTACTCTTGGAGGAAGTCAGTGAAATTCACAACTAATCTTGGAGAAACTGTTGGGCGAAGTTCACAGCACAGAATCAGATAAGTTAATCGTTGTTTTAAGTCTGTCCAAGAGAAAGGCTGCAGTAGTGAGTATAGTGGATTCTTTCTTGATTATATGTTTTTGGAGATAAGTCTCTTGATTAAACTTAAAATATAAGCCATAGCTATTAATTTAACCTGGGGCAGTGTTTGTAGAGGAATAAGACAGTGTTATTTCTGGGTCTGTAGATTGTGAAGGAGCAAAAATGGCCTTTGCAGTGATATGTACTTCCTGTCAAAGTTTATGAGAAGATTTGTAGCCCGGGTGTTCGTTGCTGTGGTTCTGTTCGCCGAGCTGGAAGTTTTTATTGCAAATGTTTCGTCCCCTGTCTAGGTGACATCCTCAGTGCTTGGGAGCCTCCTGTGAAGCGCTTCTGTGGTGTTTCCTCTGGCATTTAAATGCCGGAGGAAACACCACAGAAGCGCTTCACAGGAGGCTCCCAAGCACTGAGGATGTCACCTAGACAGGGGACAAAACATTTGCAATAAAAACTTCCAGCTCGGCGAACAGAACCATAGCAACTTCCTGTCAGATGTGGGAGTTTAAAGAGAGTTTAAGGGTTACTGTGGATTATGTCTGCCATAAATGCTGTTGGATTTGAATCTTATCAGATCAAGTGGATCGGTTGGAGAGACAGATAGAAGCGATGAGGAATTTGCAAAAGTAACAGTATGTGATGGATAGCAGTTATAGGAAGGAGGGAAAGTCTCAGATACAGTCACATAGATGGGTTAACTCCAGGAAGGGTGAGAGAGGTCGGCACCTAGGGCAGGAGTCTTTTGTGGATATACCCATTTCAAACAAGTATGCTGTTTTGGAAAAAGTAGGGGGTGATGGATTCTCAGGGTAACGTAGCACAAACAGCTAAGTTTCTGGTATCGACACTGACTCTAATGCAATGAGGGATACGTAGGCTTCCAAGAGATCAATTGTGTTAGAGGATTCTCTAGTCAGAGGCACAGACAGACGTTTCTGTGGCCAACAGAAAAATAGCAGAATGGTGTATTGTTTCCCTGGTGCCAGGATCAAGGATGTCTCAGAGAGGGTGCAGAATGTTCTCACGGGGGAGAGGGGCCAGCAGGAGGTCATTGTCCACATTGGAACCAACGATATAGGAAGGGAAAAGGTTGAGATTCTGAAGGGAGATTACAGAGAGTTAGGCAGAAATTTAAAAAGGTCCTCAAGGGTAGTAATATCTGGATTACTCCCAGTGCTACGAGCTAGTGAGGGCAGGAATAGGAGGATAGAGCAGATGAATGCATGGCTGAGGAGCTGGTGTATGGGAGAAGGATTCACATTTTTGGATCATTGGAATCTCTTTTGGGGTAGAAGTGACCTGTACAAAAAGGACGGATTGCATCTAAATTGGAAGGGGACTAATATACTGGCAGGGAAATTTGGTAGAACTGCTTGGGGGTATTTAAACTAGTAAGACGGGGGAGTGGGACCTAGGGTGATAGTGAGGAAAGAGATCGATCTGAGACGGGTACAGCTGAGAACAGAAGTGAGTCAAACAGTCAGGGCAGGCAGGGACAGGGTAGGACTAATAAATTAAACTGCATTTATTTCAATGCACAAGGAAGGCAGATGAACTCAGGACATGGTTAGGAACATGGGACTGGGATATCATAGCAATTACGGAAACATGGCTCAGGGATGGGCAGGACTGGCAGCTTAATGTTTCAGGATACAAGTGCTACAAGAAGGATAGAAAGGACGGCAAGAGAGGAGGGGGAGTGGCATTTTTTATAAGGGATAGCATTACAGCTGTGCTGAGGGAAGATATTCCCAGAAATACATCCAGGGAAGTTATTTGGGTGGAACTGAGAAATAAGAAAGGGATGATCACCTTATTGGGATTGTATTATAGACCCCCCAAAAGTCAGAGGGAAATTGAGAAACAAACTTGCAAGGAGATCTCAGCTATCTGTAAGAATAATAGTGTGGTTATGGTAGGGGATTTTAACTTTCCAAACATAGACTGGGACTGCCATAGTGTTAAAGGTTTAGATGGAGAGGAATTTCTTAAGTATGTACAAGACAACTTTATGATTCAGTATGTGGATCTACCTACTAGAGAAGGTGCAAAACTAGACCTACTGTTGGGAAATAAGGCAGGGCAGGTGACTGAGGTGTCAGTGGGGGAGCACTTTGGGGTCAGTGACCATAATTCTATTTGTTTTAAAATAGCGATGGAAAAAGGATAGACCAGATCTAAAGGTTTAAGTACTAAATTGGAGAAAGGCCAATTTTGACGGTATTAGGTAAGAACTTTCGAAAGCTGATTGGAGGCAGATGTTCGCAGGTAAAGAGACGGCTGGAAAATGGGAAGCCTTCAGAAATGAGATAACAAGAATCCAGAGAAAGTATATTCCTGTCAGGGTGAAAGGAAAGGCTGGTAGGTATAGGGAATGCTGGATGACTAAAGAAAGTGAGGGTTAGGTTAAGAAAAAGAAGGAGCATATGTCAGGTATAGACAGGGTAGATTGAGTGAATCCTTAGAAGAGTATAAAGAAAGTAGGAGTATCCTTAAGAGGGAAATCAGGAGGGCAATACGGGGACATGAGATAGCTTTGGCAAATTGAATTAAGGAGAATCCAAAGGGTTTTTACAAATATATTAAGGACAAAAGGGTAACTAGGGAGGGAATAGGGCCCCTCAAAGATCAGCAAGGCGGCCTTTGTGTGGAGCCACAGAAAATCGGGGAGATACTAAATGAATATTTTGCATCAGTATTTACTGTGGAAAAGGATATGGAAGATATAGACTGTAGGGAAATAGATGGTGACATCTTGCAAAATGTCCAGATTACAGAGGAGGAAGTGCTGGATGTCTTGAAATGGTTAAAAGTGGATAACTCCCCAGGACCTGATCAGGTGTACCCGAGAACTCTGTGGGAAGCTAGAGAAGTGATTGCTGGGTGTCTTGCTGAGATGTTTGTATCATCGATAGTCACAGGTGAGGTGCCAGAAGACTGGAGGTTGGCAAATGTGGTGCCACTGTTTAAGAAGGGGGGTAAAGACAAGCCGGGAACTATAGACCAGTGAGCCTGACCTCGGTGGTGGGCAAGTTGTTGGAGGGAATCCTGAGGGACAGGATGTACATGTATTTGGAAAGGCAAGGACTGATTCGGGATAGTCAACATGGCTTTGTGCATGGGAAATCATGTCTCACAAACTTGATTGAGTTTATTGAAGAAGTAACAAAGAAGATTGATGAGGGTAGAGCAGTAGCTGTGATCTATATGGACTTCAGTAAGGCGTTCGACTAGGATCCCCAATGGAGACTGACTGGCAAGGTTAGATCTCATGGAATGCAGGGAGAACTAACCATTTGGATACAGATCTGGTTCAAAGGTAGAAGACAGTGGGTGGTGGTGGAGGGTTGTTTTTCAGATTGGAGACCTGTGACCAGTGGAGTGCCACAAGGATCAGTGCTGGGCCCTCTACATTTTGTCATTTAGATAAATGATTTGGATGCCAACATAAGAGGTACAGTTAGTAAGTTTTCAGATGACACCAAAATTGGAGGTGTAGTGGACAGCGAAGAGGGTTACCTCAGATTACAACAGGATCTTGACCAGATGGGCCAATGGGCTGAGAAGTGGCAGATGGAGTTTAATTCAGAGAAATGCAAGGTCCTGCATTTTGGGAAAGCAAATCTTAGCGGGACTTATACACTTAATGGTAAGGTCCTAGGGAGTGTTGCTGAACAAAGAGACCTTGGAGTGCATGTTCATATCTCCTTGAAAATGGAGTCGCAGGTAGATAAGATAGTGAAGGCGGCGTTTGGTATGCTTTCCTTTATTGGTCAGAGTATTGAGTACAGGAGTTGGGAGGGCATGTTGCAGCTGTACAGGACATTGGTTAGGCCACTGTTGGAATATTGCGTGCAATTCTGGTCTCCTTTCTATCGGAAAGATGTTGTGAAACTTGAAAGGGTTCAGAAAAAATTTACAAGGATGTTGCCAGGGTTGGAGGATCTGAGCTACAGGGAGAAGCTGAACAGGCTGGGGCTGTTTTCCCTGGAGCGTCAGAAGCTGAGGGGTGACCTTATAGAGGTTTACAAAATCATGAGGGGCATGAATAGGATAAGTAGACAAAGTCTTTTCCCTGGGGCCGGGGAGTCCAGAACTAGAGGGCATAGGTTTAGGGTGAGAGGGGAAAGATATAAAAGTGACCTAAGTGGCAACTCTTTCATGCAGAGGGTAGTACGTATATGGAATGAGCTGCCAGAGGATGTGGTGGAGGCTGGTACAATTGCAACATTTAAGAGGCATTTGGATGTGTATGTGAAGAGGAAGGGTTTGGAGGAATATGGTCCGGGTGCTGGCAGGTGGGACTAGATTGGGTTGGGATATCTGGTCGGCCTGGACGGGTTGGACCGAAGGGTCTGTTTCCATGCTGTACATCTCTATGACTCTATAAGTCATTGCTCAAAATCATAGCTCGGCTGAAGGGATTGAGTTTTGATGGTGAAGGGTACATCTCTATGACTATGAGAATGTTAAATGATGATTTGATTGAGCTGTCAAAAATAATGAAGGCATTGGCAAAATAAATAGTGAACACCTGTTCCCTCTAATAGAAAAAATACCCTAGAAAAAGAGGATACAATTCAAATGAATCCATTACATTAAAAGCTTCATCGCTCAAAGGGCTGTTACGTGAAACAGTCTGCCTAAGACAGCCACAGGTGCAAATTAATTGAAGTGTTTGAAGGCAGATCTATGCCTAAAATATCAGGATGAAAGAAGGAGTTGACATGGCTAACATACATGACAGAGAAATTGCTAAGTGAAATGGTCTATCCTAACCTTAAGACAGCAAGGTGACTCAGTGGTTAGTACTGCTGCCTGACAGCAGCAGGGATCCAGGTTTAATTCCAGCCTTGGGTGACTGACTGTGTGGAGTTCACACGTTCTCCCCATGTCTACTGTGTGCTCCAATTTCCTCCCAACGTCCAGAGATGTGCAGGTTAGGTGGATTGGCCATGCTACATTGCCCATAGTAACAGGGGAGGTGCCCATTAGGTGGAATAGTTACGATAAATACAGGGTTACAGGGATATGGAGAAATGTTCTTCGGAGGATCGGTGCAGACTCAGTGGGCTGAATGGCCTTTTTCCGCACTGTAGAATTGTATGATTATAAAGTAAATTTTTCTTCTGGGTTAAGACCTAAAACAAGTTTAAGCTAGAGTCCAACTTAGATAGGATGTATTTCAAAAACATGATTTTTTTTCTCTCTCCAACTTAATTTGTGTAGCTCCTATCTGATCTTCAAAGTATATTTTTCATTTTCAGTGCTCAGCCTCATCTATCATTCTGCTCACCCACTTTTTTTACACTGTTTATAATACTGAAGAGACGTCAGTAAAATACATGGTAAAAGAGAGAGAGGATCACCATGAGGAAACAGAAACATGATCCAAAGAATTGGTTTTGAGGAATAATTTGAAGATAGAAAGGAAGGAAGATGGCGAAGCAAAACTGTTATGAGGAGACATTCCAGAGGGCAAGGACAGAGTAGCTGAAGGAGTGGCAAGGGTTAGTGTACTTGAAGTAACTTAGTGGTTGTAGCAATTATTCATCTTGACAGAAGAAGACTATTTCCCAAGATTGTGATTGGCACATAAGATTTACTTCAAAATATAAATAAATTTATGAAAGGGCAGTCAAAGCTTAGTGGTCAAGAATCATAATAGTCATGCTGAGTCATTTGAGAAATTTGACGATATGCCACATGGAACATTGATTAATTTCTGCACAGCATGAAACAATTCAGTCACATCATTTATAGTTTCATGCTCTAATCTAATTTAATGGTGT